>NC_090929.1:231287965-231597179 GCF_040938575.1 Ambystoma mexicanum
TTCTCAGCAGCTAACTCTTTTTCCAGTCGCAAAATATTATAATTCATTTCCACATTTTTCTGATGCATCTTGCGGTAGGCATGCAGGAGAACCCAACCCCGCCTGCCTAGCGCGGCGCATTCCTTTCCCCTTTTTACTGAAATCTGTTGTAAACAAGACATTACTTCTGACGGATCAGCGTCTCCCACTTCACCATCCCATGTTTCACACAGCCCTGCACCGCATGCCCATAACTGAGCCAACTTATCATATGGGCTTTTCACCCACCCTGGAATCATCACATCGGGACATTCACCGCCAGCGAGAACTCCCTTTTTCTTGAACAAACTATTCATCACTGCAGTAATGTACAAAGCCCCTATATATATATATATATATATAAATATTTCTTTCCACACCGCAGTCACTTGCGCAGACACGCACACACACACACACAGAACAGATTAACACCGTCCAGCACTCTCTGCCAAATGAAAACAACCTTTCGCTCGCAATGTAAGCAAAACCTATCTGCGTTCAACCGGATTCTTTAATGTTTGGAACAATTGATCACAAACCATCCCATCCTCATCGCCAAAGATGTATTGCTCGCCAAATGCACGGACAGTAATTTATCACCAGTACAGCCGCAGTGCCAAAATATGTATTGCTCGCCAATAGTGCACGGACAGTAATTCATCACCAGTGCAGCCGCAGAGCCAATACTTTGAACGCAGGTAGACAACGCAATGACTTACAACCACACGCACGCTTAGAGAGTAAGTAGCACTTATACGGCTATTTATTCGTAGTTAGGCATATATACAATACAAGCATAAATCAGATAAATCATAGGAAATTAGCAGGAATACATCACCATGGGCGTAACTTGACAAAACCTCATCTCGCCAGAAGCGGCTGAAAGACCCCGACAACAGCCAGGCAAAGAGCACAACAGCCCACAGGTATATCGGACCAGGGCGTCCCCCCTCCGACTGAGGTCTTTGTGCTTATCCCGTCTGACCGTTGAGGGCTTCCGCATATATGCCCTCCTCAACAAGGGGTGGCAACTTCTCGAACCTTCTGGCAAATGCGCTTGCGCATTGATGGGTGACCGTTGGTTGCCAGCTGGGTCAACCGACAGTAACCTCAAGGAGCACAGCGCTTCCCTCTCCTAAGCGCCCCGGAAAACAATTCCATAACTCATCTCAAAACCTTGGCGCAGGCATAACAAACTTCGTTATCAGGTACCAGCCGGCACCTGCGGATCTTAGCTTTCCCAGCGCCGTGTCCTTGGCTGAGAAGGCCTGCATTCCAAACCCATCAGCGAATAACGTTGAAAACATGTTGTTTCGCAAAGCAAGTGCAGCTTTCCACTGAGGCATGGATAAATATCCATCATGGCTCTGAGTTCCCCCAGAATGCACTGCGCACCAGCGCCATGTTTTTTAGCTCGAACACCACAGGGCCACCGGCCGATGGCAGCAGGAGGAGGGCCGAGCCAGAGTTGTCCTCGCGTCTGAGGCTGCCACCCAGGTGGAGGTCTCCGAAGGGACCGCTGGGGCTCGCTGGGGAACCCAGTGCTGATGGACGTCCTCCGCTGCTTGCGTCCGAGGTGCGATGTCGCACAAGCAGGCCTCACACCCCCCGATATCCCCAAGATGATTAATTTGGCGGGAAGGGGAGAGGAGGGCAGAGCGCGGGAAGGCAGAGAGCGCTGCCCGCTGGGGGCTCCTCACTCGGTCCGCTGGGGCCACCGGATCCCTCACAGGGCCGCAGCCAGGCTCCGGCACCCCTCAGCGCCCCGCATAGGTCATGAGCTCCGCTTGGGCTGCCCCTCCAATGGCGCCATCAGGATCAAGCCAGGTCCGCCATCTTGTTTTTCGCTCTCAGGGTGGGCTCCCCGCAGCTCCGGACCAGAGGGATCAGCCGATAACCATGTCGGAGCCGAGTCGGAACCTCTCAAAATGTGCTCCTATATCTCTGCCGCACTGCCTTACTTTTCAGTCGTTTAGAACTCAGTATTCACTGGACATTGTAGCTGGTAGCGTGGCGCCAGACGGGAGCTCTCACAGAGCCAAACCGACCGCCATGACTCCAAGCCACACCCCCCCAGATCTCTTAGTTTTAGGCGTGGGGTATCTAGGACGGCTTTCACTTTTTCGTGTTGAGGTTGGGCACTACCATTCCCTGCAAAGAAGCCAAGGTATTTCACAGCTGATTGAGCCAGGTTGCATTTGGATGGATTGGGAGTTAGGCTGGCTTCTCTGAGGGCTATCATAACAGTAAAGAGATGGAAAAAATGGTCTTCCCATCTTTTACTATAAATGACTATATCGTCAATATAAGCCCCACAGAAATCAGAGTAGGGCTGTAATATTTTGTCCTTAAGTCGTTGGAAAGTGGCAGGAGTCTGTGTAAGCCAAAAGAGGGAGGATATTGAACTGGAATAGTCCCAGGGGCATAGAGAAAGCTGTCCATGAATTGGCATCTGCCAGTACCTCTTGGTTAAGTCTAGGGTGGATAGGAATGTGCATTTCCGAGTTTATCGATTAATTTGTCATTGCTCAGCATGGGCTAGGTATCGAATTCGAAGATGGCGTTGACTTGGCAGAAGTCTATACAAAACCTGCTGGAATGGTCAGGATTTTTGACCAATACTATAGGGGAGGACCATGGGCTTGAGGAGGGTTCGAAGATATTTGCCTTTAGCATTTTGTTCACTTCCACTACCTCTGTCTGTCTATGGGCTTCCAGGAGTCTATACGGTTTCAGATGGACCACTTTTCCCTTGGGAATTCTAATGTAGTGGTAAGTGCCTAAGTGTAACTAAATATTTTAAATCTTGTTGACTAGACAGCTCTTGGGGAATTAATTCAAAGTTATCCATTTCTTCGGGTACCAAACAAGATAAAATCGTGGCATTGGCGGCGGAAGGATTTTCATTCCTCTCTTTTAAGAGATTTATGTGGTAGAGATGGGTCTTTTGTTTCCTGTCAGGTTGGGCTACCTTAAATGTACAGGTTCCTGTTTGTTCTAATATTTCATGCGGCCTATACCACTTTGAGACAAGTTTGTTTTCCGAGGTAAGTAAGACGACTAGTACCTTTTGTCCTATTGAAAATTATCTTAAGTTTACCTTTTTGTCTTAGGTGGACTTTTGTTGTGCTTGGGCTTTTTCCATATGAGTATAGACTAGATTTCAAACAAGTTTCATTTGCTATTGCAATCTGGTGGCCGTTTGTGAAAGAGGAATGAGGAATGGGTGCCTCTTCTCTTTCTTCCCTGTTATCCCAGAGCATGTCCAGAACATATCTACGTTCTCTACCATAAGTAACTGATAGGAGGTTTACAATTTCCCCTTCAATAGTGATCCCAAATAACAGATTTATAGGTTCTCACCCCATCCAAACGTATTTCCCAAATCTTCTCCATCTTAATAGGGTTGTAGTATGCCTTGAGGTAATAGGGGTTTTGTTTGTAATGCAAATAGTTGCTCTAAGCTTGATTGGAGACGGGTTTCTGCTTGTATCTGATGGGCGGCCAACTGTCCTAGCACATCTTCAATTAAAGAAATATTCCCAGTAGGTGTGAGGATTCTTTCTGACTCACCCACAAATCCTGAAAAGAAGATGGTCTCGCTTTCTCCAGAGGAGGTTTAAAAAAACTCTAGTCCCTCGGTACTTGATTCCGATTGAGGTGGGGATCCCGGAGCACCAGAGTTTACACCAGATAGACCAGAATGAGAGGGTGATTCACTATTAAAGAGAAATGTTTCCGTAAAGGGGTAACTCAATGCCCCAGGCCTCATAAAGACCCGGGATTGTCTTATTCTTAGGATTAGCCGATACCACTGTTGTATATGGTAATGAGAGAGAGGTAGGGTGTCCAGTAAAACCTGAGACTGAAAGAAATGTGTCTTGCTGGATGACAGGGATATGTATTTGGGAGAACTATATTTTATACTATATATCCAGTCATTACTGTCTATTTCAATAATTATTTTTTCTCCTTTGGGCGGTATGACAATAATCAACATGGGTTTTCAACTTTTGTAGCGGTAGTGGGGTCTGAGGCTCGGTTACTAAGTTTCTGAAATGTTAAGGTTCCCCAACTTGTTTCAATTGAGTCATATCCCACTTACCATATGTGAGGGAATCATGGTATCACAAGTAGATACTGACACAAGAGCTGCATGTTTCAAAACCTTTACTGATGGTTTAAATAGGGTTGAAAAACGAAACTCCTAACTTGCCCTATAACTAAGATGGTAGTATTCTTGACCATCAAACAAAAAGAAAATACAGTCCTAATCAGTCGTTAGTCAAAATAAAATGACCTATATTAATAAACCTAATGCCTGCCCTCGTTCTAATACAATAAATGTGTAAAGGGAATGTGTAAGCCAGTAAAATAGCTTAGCGGGATGAGCGCTCGCTGCTGCAATCTGAGCGTGTGCTGCAGGTCGAAGGTTTGAATCCAGGCAAGGCTAACTCACCCTTTCATCCTTCCGAGGTCGATAAATGAGTACCAATTTCGGTTGGGTGATATTGTATGTAAATATGTGCTCTGTAAAGCGCTTTGGATAAAGGCGCTATATAACTAACACATCATTATCATTAATGCAAAAAGGAAAATAAGTGTTCAAAAGAAGTAAACTCCCTTCCCCACGTTTTGTAGCATGGAGTAAGGTGGCACACTTGGACCTTACGACACACTCTGGCTTTGGACACAAGGATGCAGTTTGTTTTATGTATCAGTGCCCACTTGGCCTTCCACGAAAAATCAATAGTTTATCTGCGGGACCTCTCGGCTTTCTCTCACTCCAGCCCAGGTCACCTTTTAGCTTGTAATACAGTTCAACAAAAGTTTGTTTCCTTCTGGTTACCACAATTCAGTACAGGTTTCCCTCCGCCAGGCTCAAACCTTTCAATCACAATTTGTGGGGGTTCCCTTGCCCAAGCTTCAATCACACCATAATAGGCTTCCCTCCGTTGGGCTCAAGCCTCCTTTCACTTTCCTTCTGCTCCTCAAAAGTGACGTTTGATGAAAGAAGAGAAGATTGAAGTGGCAAACGTCACTTTTTCTCTCCTACATCAAGGCCTCTTGGTAAGTGTAGTTTCTAGCACAGTACTTATTTCAAAGTTCAAAAATATCTCTCACATCAGGTTCCCTCTGCCGAGATCAAACCTAACTGTTCAAAGACATCTCTCACATCCAGGTTTCCCTCTGCCGGGATCACACCTAAGAGTACAAATCTTGCATCTCAGTTTCTTTCTCTTCCTGCCGCTTCTACAGCATCATCCAGATTTCCCTCTGCCGGGATCAAACCTAACAGTTCAAATCTTGCATTTCAGTTTCTTTCTCTTCCTGCCCCTTCTACAGCATCAGACATTTCACAGAGACTTTCGATTGGGCAATCTTCTATCGCCGGACCACTTTGTTACTTTGTATCTTTAATTTACAGTTCTTTACAATGCTTTGCTTTCACTCGCGTCTTACCGGCACACGCACAACCTTAATTCATCGGATACTGTTGCCATCAAGTTTCATTTAACACAGACCAGACTGTTATTGCTTTCATCAACTCACCAACTGTGTTAATTTATTTTTGTCTTTTGCGGCTTTGATCCTGAAGTCAAGGCTGATACCACAACTGCCGCTGCACCTTCCCAACTCTGCCGTTCACCCGTGAGGGTGGCTAGTATCCTTGAAACACAAAAGAGGTTTGTCTCTTCTCTCTGGCCGGGATTCCTTGCGCAACCTGAAGGCCCTTCGGAGGTAATGATCTCTCGTCGGGGTGTCCAAGGTTTCTCCATACCACAGTTCCATCTCTCGGCCTGTCACTCTGCTCTGCCTGGTTTGCTGTCGCCCTGGAAGAATTGCTCCTTCCCGTGCATCGCCTTGCTCTGAGTGTGTCTCAGTGTTCCACCTTTTAAACATGTGGGAGAGCTAATAGGTACCAGGTGTATGTAATTAAGATCAAGTGCCTGACCCTGCCCGATCTTATAAGTGGGACATGTCCAATGTATTGCATGGGTGGTACTCATTTTAGCCTCAGACCTCCTCGTCCTCGGATCAGTTTTTGTGTAGGAAAGGGGGGGAAATCTGGGAAGTTGGAATGTCCTATAAAATAAGATGGGACATCTGTAAAAGGGGACACCATGTCTCGACATCGGATGCTCCTCCCCTACTCTCTGAGGACCTCCCACTCAGGTGACCATCTAACACTTATCCACCACCAGGGTCTGGATCCAAAGGCGATGGCCATTCCCTGGCCACCTGAGTAAGGAATCCCCGGACTCTAGGCATTGAAACACCCTCTGGTTTTTCAGACCACTCAGCTACTTTCTTCTTAGGTATCCACACTCTTTAGTCTTGTCATATCGCCATCACCCTCCCCCATTTTTCCAAGGGTCCCTCTATTATTATACACCCCCAGTCATCCTTATCACATGAAATCCAGTATGCATCATAGTTTTCTAAATCCTCAGGCTGTGTTGTTAACCAGTCAACTTCATCATCAATCTTTTCGTCCTTAGTTAGTTTGTTAGTATGCTCATTTTTGCCTTTTACCCCGTTAACATTCAGGGGCAGCATGAATTTTCCTCTTTTTGTTAGTATAGAGTGTAAAAAGGGGTTTGCCAAAGCAGAAGGTGACAAGCATGAGGACCAATGCAGGGACAGTGACTCTAAATACTTAGGAAAGCCAAGCGGGCACCCTAGTGAAAATGCTGTCCAGCCAGTTGTTTGACTGCACCCCACTAACTTCATTTGTCATCCTTTCGTGAAGTGTCTGTATTTCACTGATTGCTGCTTTCAAATTTAATTTGAAGCATCTCCATCGGGCCTCACTGTGCAGCAACTGCTCCCAAACTTGGGACCTCCTTCTATAGCAGTAAGAAGGCCCAAAATATACCTATTTTGAAGAGCCTCTAGACGTAGTGCTCTCAACTCCTCATTTACTACATGTAGGCCCTTTGCTGTTGAATTGGGCAATTGCAGCAATTCGTACCTTGTCAGCTGAAGCCACTTTGCATTAGCTGCAGCTAGCACACCCGGAAGCAGTAGAGATTTGAAAAAAGTGGCTGCCTTCGAAGATAGTCGAAGCCCTTTGGGAATCGTGGCCAAATTTTCAGCACTCTTTTCGGACCAGCCTCAAGCCAACATGAAAACAGGCACACCACAGTAAGCATGGATCTATAAGAGGTACATCTGTCTTGCTCTTGCATATCGACAGTCGATATGCAAGTGCCGGAAGGGCCCCTGTGATTGCAGTAATGTTCCCTGTACCACTCTCAAAGTGTGACCTGGCAAGAATTTTTGTCAATTCATAAAATTATGTACAAATTCAGACACCTACTCGTACAAATTGGGTACAAACCAGTCCTCACGTATCCCTACAGCCACATGCTCTTTCGACACGTGGGCAGGGTAGTGAAGCTGTTCCATTTGGCATTGCCTCTTTGCCTGTGCTGTCATGCCGCCAAAAGAAATCGGTTGGCGACAGAGAGCATCCTCTTTTCTTCCCTAGCTCTTTTTCATCATTTGGTGCTTCTTCCTGTAATTCTATTATTTGCATTGCGTTAAAGCTTTCTGGCAGTGCATCTTTTCCTTTATTTGTTTTCATCAATGCTACAGGTATTTTTTCATCTTCACCAGTGAACAGCACATGTGTCCCTTCTGGCAGATATGCTGCTTCTTTCGCTGCTCTGTCTGCTTCTGGTTATCGAGTTAAATAAAATCTTGCCCTCCTGTATGGGCTTTACACTTTATTCTAGAGCCAATTCTACTGGGAGTTGCAGCATTTCCAATAATTCACCCAGAAGTGCTGCATGTTGTACTGGAGTGCTATCACTTCTCCTGAATCCTCTACTTTCCCACCTTGCTAGTCCTGGACGTACAGTGGATGGCAAGTATTCGGAGTCCGAAAATATATTTACTGCATGCCCTTCTGACATGTTGAGTGCCTCAATGAATGCCACCAATTCGGCTGCTTGTGCAGATAGTGTGCTGATAGCTGTGTTTAAGAAAACACCATCAATTCCTGAATACTGGTCGATACTTGAGCTCCCATCAATGAATATCATGTCCCCCCTCAAGTTTTTCTTCTTTTACCAGGAGGTTCCCTTCATTCCTGTCCATACATGTCACACAATCATGTGTGTAATCTCCACCCTCTCTTGGTTCTGCAATGAATTATGCTGGGTTCACCATCCTGCATCTCACCACTTCTATTGCAGGGTTTGTCAGTATAATCTCATAACCAATGCTCTCTGGGTTGTCAATTTTGATCTGGACCTCTCTAGTACTGTGAACAATGCATGTTCCATGTACAATATTACTGGGCATGCCATAATTATTTTTGAAGCTTTCTCAATTGCGAATGCAGTGGCAGCAAGTGCCTGCTGACAAAGAAAGTGTCCCTGCTTCACTGCTTCTAGTGATCTACTGTAATAGGCCAGTGGCTTGTCACCCTGTCCCTTCTTTTGTGTCAGCACAGCTGTCCTTACCTTGCCGTCTGATTGGGAAAACAAATGAAACTTCTCTTTATAATTGGGTGTAGCCAATACTGGTGCATGTGCCAGTTCATGTTTGAGTTCGTCAACATTTTAATTCATTTCAGCTGTCTGTTTTCTGTTGCTTTTGTTTTTCTGAGCTTCCTTGAGTGCTTGAAGAAGTGGCCTGGTGTATGTAGAGTAATCAAAAACCCATGCTCTGTAATAATTACATAAGCCCAGGAACTGTTGCATTTATTCCACTGTTTTTGGTCAGGGTGTTTTATGTATTGCTTCAACTCTTTCTGTTTTTATTTTTCTCCCATCTGCTGACACAATATGTCCAAAGTAAACCACTTCCTTTTGACAATACTGCAATTTCTCTTTGTCCACCTTGTATCCTTTGTCAGCCAGTAATGTTAGTAGTGTCACTGAATCCTTCCCGCACTCGTCTTCTGCTGTGCTTCACACTAAAAGGTCATCCACGTACTGTATTACTGTGCTTGCTACTTTTTAATTGCTCAAATTCATTTGTATTACCCTGGATACATATGCCCTTGAGGCATTTTCTTGTGTTGCAATCCCATCCCACGATACGTAAACGCGGTGAGATACTACCTGTGCCCAGATGCCCCAGGGCCAGGAGCACTCTATTAATAAAATAAATACAAATACAAATAGTCAGGATGCAGGGTGATAGAGATGAAGGCATTCTTCAAATTCACTACTGTGAAGTAGTGTGCCTCTGCATGGATGTTACAGTAGATTGTTGCAGGGTTTGGGGCCAGTGGATATTTTGCTTTGATAATGTCATTAAGAGGGTGTAAATCCTGTCTGAAACACCACACCCCACCCTTTGATTTTTTAATTGGATATACTGCCGTATTACATGTTGATGTAGATTCCTGTACAATTCCTTGCAGCTATAAAGCATACAGTGGCCCTCATTACGACCCTGGCGGAAAGCGACTGACCGGAGCGCCACAGCGTAAATAGCGTTTCCGCCATTGCACGAAGGAGCAAAGTGCGGCCCATTCCGACCCATCGGGCACGAGCACCACGGCATGGCGGAAGTGCAAAGTCCGCGATGGCGGAAATGACCCCAAAACGGCCCACACCGCCGCCGTAAGGCGCCCTAGGTGCAATACCGCCACCCCTCTTAGCGGCCACCGCAGTGTGCGCCTACCGGAAAGTACGGTGCCCGGAAATATACGGAAACGGAAGTTAAAACATGGGCCCGGAACGGGAAACATCCCGGCGTACACCTATAAATACACTAAAACCACACAACCACTAAAATCACTACCCTGAAACACACCCCAACCCGTCAACCACCCTAGCGAAACCAAGAAAAATGGGAAAAGTAGCGAAGAAAGCGTGCGACCGCAAGCGGCAGGTCCACTTCTCCCGTGAGGAACTCACCGTGCTAACAGAGACCCTCCAGGAGAATGCTGCCGTCGTCTTCTCCACGCAAATGACCAGGACGGCACTTGCAAACAAGAAGGCCATATGGGCTCTGGTGGCACAGCGGGTAAGTGCGGTGGGGACCGCACCCCGCACCCCACAGCAATGCCGCAAGCGATGGGACGACCTGCGGATACGCGTCCGCAGCATACTCTCTGCCAACCGCAACATTGCCACAGCCACCGGGGGAGGTCCTGAATCACCCATCAAGTTGACCCCCTGGGAAGAAATCTGTGCCTCCACCATCGGAATGGAGAGCATAGAGGGAGTCGGAGGGATGGAGAAAGGAGTGCAGACATCCGAAGATTCAGGTAGGTGGGCCAGATAAAACAATGCCAAATCCACACATTCCATCCATGTGAAGTACCATGCGTCCACATAGTGCAACAGAAACACATGTCCAGGAGAACGGCCACACACATCGGCCTGCAAGCGCACGTTAAAACCCACAATAAATACATAAATAATTAAAAACCCCTAATACACGCACTACACGTGCAGCAGGCACACCCTAACTGCAGGCTGCCAGACAACTGCACCCTCACTCCACACACAAATCAAAGCACCTCCAAGGCCCCGACCCAAATCACCCTCAGGTACCACCCCAATGCATGTGATACAATGCCATTCCAATTCCCACAGACCCATCAATAACCCTCGCCCTCCTTTACTCCACCACAGGGTCCGATCCAAACGACGAGCTACAGGACACCCCTACCAGCACACCTGCAAAGAGGGCCAAGACCAACGGCCAGAGACCCTCCACCTCAGCTGCACGCATCAAGACACGGCAGCAGCACAAATCAGGTGGCAGCACACAGGAGGGAACATCAACAGGCACCCCAGCAGCCAGCATGCCCACAACACCACCACCACAGGTCCCCCCAATGGATGCCACAGAAGGCACTGCCTCTGGTGGCAGCAGCACCATAGGTGACACCCCATTGATGGCAGCATGCTCGGACACAGAAAACGGGGATGCCGAAGTCAGATCCATCCATGACCTGTCCCAATCCCCCTGTCTGTTCCATCCCGTACAACATGAGGATACCACGCAGGGGCACCCACCAGACGACGACTGCCCATCCCCCACAAGCCCTGTGGCAAGGCAACATGAGGACAACAGCCCCTCTGTGACACCCCCGCAAATGGCCATGGCCCAGCAGAGGCAACAGTCCCTCGACCAGTTGATCGAACAACAGCAGCAACTGGCCACACTCCTCAAGGACCATGCCGATGAATGTGGGGGCACTAAGGCAGACATAGAAACATCAACTGAGACACTTAGGGCAGAAATGGAGAGAGGTACAGAGACGCTAAGGGCACAAATTGAGAGAAGCACCGAGAGCCTGAGGGGGGAACTGCATGCGACGTCCAAAGACGTATGTGCCGAACTTGCCGCAGTGCGCCGTGTGCTCACTGAGCTCTCGCAAACCCTTAGGGACATGCATGGACGTGAGCAGGCAGACACATCATCCGTTGCAAGTTCCGTCCAGGGCAGCCCCCAACGTAGATCTGGAAGGAACCTGCGCTCCACAGGCAGGGGTGCCCCTGATACCCGCAGAGGGGGCATGCAATAGCGACAGCCCACTGACAATGAGCATCTTTGGACACTGGTGTTCGGGGGGGAGGTAGGAGGGTGGAGGGGGTGTGTTGGGCTCACTTGGGTGGCGGGTCGATAGGGTGTTCAACATGATATCACATATGCCATAAAAAGTGCACGATCAACCAATGAGAAGTGTGGACATTGATCTTTGTGTACTAGGCCATCATAGGCGTACAGTCCATATTGTGCATGTCCCAGACACACGTAGTGCAACGAGTCCCGTGTCCATGTATCAGCCACCAGGCGTGAGTGCTAGAAGCATACATCAATGAGATGCTGACGAATGTCACGGGCCTCCGGTGCCTCGCAGACTCCATGAGGTGCTGCCACATCCCCACCCTCATCATGACCATCATCAGGTGCTTGCAGTTCTGCGTCAGGGGGCATGGGCACATTTCTACGTACGCACATGTTGTGGAGCATGACACATGCCATCACCATCTTTGCAACCTTCTCATGGCGGTACAGGAGTGCCCCGCCAGACCTGCTGAGGCAGCGGAAACGGGTCTTCAGTAGGCCGAATGCCTGTTCAATGACTACACGGGTACGTGAGTGGGCATGGTTGTAGTCCTCCTCGTGCTGGTCCCGTGGGTTCCGGACTGGTGTGAGGAGCCATCTCTTCAGTGGATATCCAGCATCACCTGTATGTGGACGAGAAACGTATGATGTGGAATGCCATTGATACGTACGCACACCCCCCCCCCCCTTCCTGGCAGGTCAATGCCAATTCACATACCCCACATCATCATGCATGTAATGAGACTCACCGAGTAGCCAGGATCTGTTCCCTGCGTGTCGCTCCATGTAGCGTGGTATTGTAGAGTTCCTCAAGACCATAGAATCATGGGTTGATCCAGGGAATCGGGCACAACAATGTGTAATGATCCTGTTGGAGTCACACACCATCTGTACATTCAGGGAATGAAATTGTTTTCGGTTGCGGTACTGGGCCTCCATGGCATGTGGGACGACCAATTCAACATGGGTGCAGTCGATGGCACCAATGCAACCCGGTATGCCGGCAAGTGCATGGAATCCCACTTTTGTGTTGGTTATTTCCTGCTCCGAGCGTGGTAGAGAGATGTAGTCGTCTGCGTGCTTCAGGAGGGCATCGAGCACTTGCAATAGTGTCCGTGAGAACAGTGGCTGAGAAATGCCATGCAACTGTCCGACTGTGTGCTGGTAGGTGCCTGTGGCCAGGAAGTGGAGTACAGACACCACCTTCAGTAGGGGTGGGATGGCGGTTGGGCTATCTATCATGCTGACAAGGTCAGCCTGTGTCATGTCCACAATGGCGGTTATGGTGTCCCGGTCCAGACGGTAGAGGGTGTGGATCTGCTCATCAGTGAGGTTGAACGGATGTGCTCGGAGGCGTGGGATTGCGGGCTGCCTGCGTGGTGGTAGTGGCTGTGCTGGCAGCCCTTGCTGGCCCTGCCTTGGCCTCCTCCTCCTCCTGCGTCTCCTCCGTGCGGCTGGTTGTAGTTGGTGTTCGTCTTCTTCTTGGAGTCGGAGCGCTTGCAGTGCTATCAGGTCCCCCAGGGCCAACATCGCGAGTCCTGCCGGTAGCATTTCGGTGTGGTTGTTGGAGGAGACTGGCTGTGCAATTTATGTGTTTTCAGGCTGTATGGCCTCCACCTGTGGTGATTGATTCCACCTGTGCAAACTGCTCTCCCCTTTGGCCGAGCACGTCCCGCGCACAACGCTGCAATTCGGGGAATTGTATCTTGCTATTGCACTCATGTATTTGTACCCGATGGCCGTGTAAGATTGGTTGATATGTTCATTCTGCTGTGGTCCCATTGTTTCACATACTATCTGTGCAGTCGCGAACTGACTTGTGAGGGGTCAGTGGAACGTAGTACTCGAGTAACGGTGGGCCCTCATGCATCACTGTACCGAGTTGCAACGACGGGCGGGGCGTCCCATTCGTGGGTGAAGGCAGTTGCCATTTTCACACACAGCCGCACTCGATGGAATAATTAGTGATTTCAAACGGCCACAGATGCCTTTTCGACGTGATGTTGCAAATGAGGAATTCGAGGGGCGGCGCTTTCGGTTTCCAGCTAGCGGCGAGGAGATGCCCACAGGTCTGACTGCAAATGTAACGTTCTATTGTTCTATGTCCTTGAGACAGGGCCCATGGCGAGGGAGCAATGATTGATATGAATAGTTTGGGATGCGCAATAGCTACGTGGGCGATGAGGCCGGCCGTTCCCCAAATACATGTTACTTCACAACACTGGAATTACGGGCTGGGGCACTGTGGATTTAGCAGGCTGCATAACGCACGGACTCAATGGATGTTTCTAATGTTATGTGAGTAATTATTCAGGCATTTTGATCCCGGGATGAGGGAATGATGGATGGATGCATGGGCAGGTGATTTGATACAGAGTTTGCCATGTACAGGGCTTCTTGGGATCTATCCGCCTCCCCTACGCTATGTGATGCAGGGCTGCCATTGTGGGACCATCGTCCATCTGGCCTTGTTGAGCCCTCCCTGTCTCGAGGCGCCCTCAGACACTTGTGTCCATGCACGTTAACATTCCCATCTGATGGAATCTGTTTTGACAGACGCATGCACAGGTACACTCGTTTGTGATGGTGTTTGCACCTCGATATAGATGGTTATGAGTCGCAAGTGGTTTTGGGGTGGTGATGATCCTTTTGGTTGGGCTAGCATGCATATGGCTGTGGATTTCGTGTGATCATTGAAGTGAGTAGTTGGAATGTAGTTCTGATGGCCATTCTGTTCTTTTTCTTTTCTTTTGGTTGACAGGTATCTCCTCCCCTTTTGCCACTGCCATCTGTATGCCACTCCTGCAGATGGATTTTACTCCCGACACCTGCTGCTTCGTGTTAATCAGTGGAGCAGCATTATGATCTTATGGGACGATCGCCAATGGCCCACATGCCCTTACGCAGTACTGGTGGCTCGGAGCAACATTTCGGCCTTTCAGCTGGACTAGTGCCTCCCCATTGGGACGGCCCTGCGGTTCTGTGCGCTTCCATGTTGCCTTTTCGTACGTGATTGTGGCTCTGTGTACCATGGGGGAACAGGGCGACACACAGGTAGTGGCTGGTCATTTCTTGCGGAAGCAGCCCACAATGGTGATTGGTGTTTTGGAGTTCATGGCCTGATGGCTGTATGGGCTTGGTGATTTTGATGTGCATAAAATTTCTATTCGGATTTGGCCCGTGTAGCGTTTTTCTTTGCAAGTGATGTGGCATATGCCAATTTGGGGGGCGATGTATTGTGGGGAGATCTGCATCGGGTTCCGGCTTCGGGGTTTAGTTGCATGGTACTGTACTGGCCGCGTTTGCCTACGAAGCCCAGTGAGGTCAGGGATGGGGGCTGCCAATATGACAGTTTGAATGTTGTCATGCTCAGGGGCGGGGGATTGGGTTTTGTGTAACAGATGCCGGTCAGCCAGGTGGACTGGTGGAATGATGTGATTTTCGGAATATTGCTGGTCACAGGTGCCTGTGTTTGCGTGCGTTTCTTGGTGGGGGACTGTGGTCATGTCCATTGGGATGGCTTCTGTATTCATGCCATCTGTGCCCTGCAGCTCCCATTGGCCCCTGTTGTGTTTCTTTTGTTCGTTGGCATGCATGGGTGACTTGTACATTTCAATGGTTGCATTGTGGCTTCATTGCACCTACGGGGAGTTGTACTTTGTGGGCAGGGAGCGGTGTACAGGCACTCAGTGGGGCCGTTTACGGTTGATTCGCGATGCCGTACTTCTCGCCATGGCGGAATGGTACATTACGCCATGCCTGATGGCGTTAGGTACATGTCCGCTAGGGTCGGAATTGGCGTACCGTTGCACCATGGTGGTGTTTGCGGTTTGGCATGGCGCGCGCGCGCGTGCTTGGTGCAGTTAGCGTTGGCGTTCACTACGGTGTCGCTAATGGCTTCGTACTTTGCGGTGACGGGTCATAGTCGCACCGAGCGCTATTCGATGGCGGTATTGCATTTCCGCCATCGTTTTTCGATTTCCGCCAGGGTCGTAATGAGGGCCAGTGTCTCATATATGCCCTCATCTGCGTCTCGTGAGAGGGGGTATTTCTTTACTTGTGTTAGCAATGCTCCTTACTTTATCTTAATGTGAACTGCCCGCCCCTTTTAGTATACCCACATCATGAGATTCTGTTGTCCATAAACTCTTTGGCACTTTCTCCAAATCTTCCTTTGTGTGTTCAGTCTCTTTGTTCACCAATTATGTCATCTGGGACACCTCTCTTTCCTTTATCTACACTGGACAAGGTATGCTCAGCTGAAACATCATCTCCCCCTCTTCTCCAACTAGTGTAACGAACAATTCTGCGTCAGTCACTCCTGTCAGTGATAGTGTGGGATCGATGCACTCTATTGATTGCCATTCCAGCAGTATGTATGTATGTGTGTGTGTGTGTGCCTGGTGTTATGTTGGAGGGGCACAGTGGTCTGAACAGGAATTCATTTGACAGACAAAATACCCTGCCTTTTATCCCTGGGATCCATCCTAGCAGTATCTGTACCCCATACAAGAACATCTCTGCATGTGAGGGTATCCCTCTTATTGTGCTTTGTGCATAGTATGCTTGTATCAACGCTGCCACCCTGGCTGGATACATCCCAGGTGTGGTGCACACCGTCCCCTTCTCTGAGAAAGGAATTGTGGTGTAAAATTTGCTTAACAAATCTCTCAAAATGTTTTCTGGCTCCTGCATATAGGGTGTTGCAATAGTCGCGTTTCGACAATATTAAAGCTCTCGCTAGAGTAGTACAGCTCTTAGTAGATACATAGGGTTTGCAAGCGTGAATCAGCTTGCATGTGTACGCTGTTGCGGAGGAGGTGGCATTGACTTGTTTGCCCATGTTCAGAGTAGCGTCTAGGTAAAAGCCTAATGTTTTGGTTTCTTTAGCTACTTTGATAGCTGTACCATCAATGAAGAAAGATGTGTATTGCGCATCAAGTTTGTTAAGATGGGCTGGAGCACCAAGGATAAGGATTTCTGTCTTGTCGTCATTCAGGCATAAGCCATTGGTCACCATCCATGCCTGAATGGTGGGGTACACACATGAGCCCCGAGGGACTCCAGATGTAATCGTAGAGGGTTCCACGGCTGCCTACTGGGAGAAAACCCTCAATGACCTGTTATTAAGAAAGGATTGAATCCAGTCCGTGGCTTTTGAGAGAAATTAGCTGCAGAATACAAGTGTTTGCATAGGACTTTGTGGTCCACCAGATCAAAGGTGGCCGAGAGATCTTGTAGAAGGAGTAGAGCACATTGTCTTTTGTCCTTTAGAGAGTCAATTTGCATTTTCAGGTCTATTAGAGCCGTCTCAGTGCCATGGAGTGGTCTGAAGCCCGATTGTCTTAGACCTAGGAGATTGTTAGTCTCGAGGTATTGCTGTATTTGGAAGTATGCCGCCTTGTCTAAGATTTTGAGGAGGAATGGGACCGTTGTAATAGGCCTCTAATTGGTTGGAATGGTTTGGTCAAGAGATGCTTTTTTTCGCTAGGGGCAGGACCCAGGCATCCTTAAGGTTAGTTGGGACTCTGCAAGTGCAAAATGAAGCATTTATTAATTTGGTAATAAATGGGGCCAGGTCTTTGGTGGCTTCTTTAATTATTTGGGCTGGGCAGGTATCGCCTTGGCATCTTGAAGGCTTGAGTAAAGCAATCCTTTTTTCTACCTCTGTGGTAGGGACTTGGGAGAATTTGAATTTAGGGGGGCGGTTTATGTGCAAGTCTACAGGTTCCAGGTGCGAGTATAATTTGGTGATAGTAAGTCTTTTGGCTGCAATTGGGTTAGATAAAGCATTTTGTATGTCTGTGCACCATGCTTTGTCCTTGATACAAGGATTTTCAGGAGCTATGAGGGATTCCAGTTCCCTTAGGATCACAAAGAGTTCCTTGGTGCTGGAGCTGACTTTATTAATCCTGTCGTTATACGTTTCTCTTTTGGTCTGTATGATTTCAGCTTTGCATTTATGTTTATGTTTATGTTTAGCATTTATATAGCGCACCAGGTACCCTAAGGCTTAAGGGCGCTTAAAAACGACAACACACAAACAATACAGAAAACAGAAAAGAAGGGACCAAATCCAAGACAGGCTCATATTCAATAATCATGCATGGATCAGGTCTGGCCTACAGGAGAGAGAATTTATGTAAAAAGTGCGGTTTTCAGCCCCTTCTTAAAAATTTCCACGGTGGAAGTGGTCCTCAATGTGGCTGCAAGCGCATTCCATTTAGGGGGAGCTGCCGAGCTGAAAGCTGAGTCTCTGGATTTTTTAGTTTTCAAGCGTGGCATAGCCAAAGTATTTGTTTCATCCAATCGAAGGGATCGGATGTTATTTTATACTGAGACTAGTTCTTTCAAGTAAAGTGGCATGACTCCATGTATGCATTTGTGCGTAATAAGGAGAAGCCTGAACACAATCCTAGCCTGCACCGGATATTTTGCTAGATATTTCGCTCAGGTTAAGTTTATTTTCTTCAGAGGGGAAGTTTCTCTTTAGGACGTCTAGTTTTATTTTTTCAGCATGCATAGCTTTGAACTGAGGGGTAAACCAGTTGTTGAGGTGGGCTTTTTGTTTACTTTTGTACATTTTAAGTGGCGCAGTAGTGTCTAGAGCTCGGGTCATGGTGGAGTTGTGCAATTCAACCAACTCAGCTGGGTCAGATAATTCTGATGAAGCATTTAAGGTAGGTAAGAGAAGAGGCATAAGCTTATCCGTGGTAATGTTCTGTTTGCTCCTCGTGAGGGTAGGTGGCACTAGTTGTTTAGTTTTGGTGTCTATTCATTTGGTCTGTGTAGTAAAGGTACCTTTCATATGAGTAGGTTGATTAATTCTCTGCGTGAAGCCTAATTCAGCTCAGGCGTCAGATAGTACCTTAGCCTGATGGTCATTGGGGTCGTGGTAGCCCAGGTTAAACTCGCCTAGTAGCAATATTTGTGAGGTAGGTTTGGTGTTGTCCGAGAGTAAGGTCATAATGTCTTCTTCAAAGGTCCCGATGGGGCCTGGCGGTCTGTAAATTAGGGGGATGCTTAATGTGCTTGTCTTAGTTGTGGAGAGTTTAACTGTAAGTAATTTGCAGGACTTAATGATAGGCAAAGTGGTTACTCTGAGCCCTAGACTTGACTTAGCGATGAAGGCAATGCCGCCCCTTTTCGATGTGACGATCAGCTCTTACAATAGTGTAGCTTTCGGGTATAGCTAGTAGGAGTGAAGGTCCTGCAGCCTCGTGTAAGCAAGTTTTGGATACAGCTAAGAAGTCTATGTCTCCTTGTGTTAATTAAATCAGCTATGTCAGTGGCATGGGCCACCAGCGATCTAGCGTTAATTAGGGCACCTTTTAGCGGAAAGCTAGATGCGTCTGGGAGGTTAGTTTTAGTCTCTCCTAGGTTGTCTCTTTTTTTAGGAATTTTTAAGGTGCAGTTGTTAGTTACTATCGGGGTAGTAGGCGTCTCATGTGGTTTAGGCTGTAGGGAGAGGTTTCGGTTAAATCTAGAACACAGCCTGGCATTTCTTACATTAGTAGAGCAAGGCTGGTTAGGTGTAGGTTTCCTAGCATATAGGTTGATCCCTTGTGATGGGGTTATGGTTTCAGTGGCACCCGAATTAGCGACTAGGTTGGCATTAGGATCCTTGATAGTTTGGCATTAGGGTCCTTGATAGTTTGGCTTAATTGAGGTAGGAATGTAGTTGGTCTGATATTAAGGTAGTATGAGTGAGGGTGTGGGTGCATGTGTGTTGGTGTGTGTATGTATGTTTTTTGGTTTGGGGGGTAAAGGGGCTGGGGCTGGGGATGAAAGATGGGGATTCCCGCTGTAGATGGTGGGGGCGGATTGCAACAATGGGGAGTTTGGTGGGGGGTATTTGTTTTTTTTTTAAATGCTGGTTTTCCGATCAGGGAATTGTAAATCTGTCTTCTCTTGAGACCGTTCAAATGAGATCTTTTGACATAGAACCAAATATCAGCAGCCTGCAGATGTGAGCTATTTCTCCGAACTATGGGACTAACCTTGATTAGTGCTTTAAGTGCATGATGGGTGAAATGTCAATCTTTTCACAAAGAAGTAAATTCGATGCATCTCTCAATACAATGTAGTAGGCATTTTCAAGGTAGGGCTCTGTGAATAATATATAGAGCTCTGCTTCAATTTGTGGTACAGGAGTAATAGTATTGGACAATTACTCGTAAGGAACAGACCATTATGCCTATGTGGACCAATCCACAACGCCTAAAGCTCAACATGTATGTATGCTACTTAAGTGTACTAATGTATGTGCCATCAATGTATGAGGACTATGTCCCTGGTAGAAAAGACTAACCTGAGCGGTAGCTTCAAATGCACAACAGGCGAAATTGTGGTTATATCACCTGCCACGCGATTTGGTGTATCCCTTGACATAATGCTGTCGTCATATTCAATGGGAAACCAATAGAAACTACACAGGCTCTATTTCAGAATGTAAAACTATTAAGCAAGTACACACGTTGATCATTCACCTTTTTTCTAGTGGGAGGCTAGATAACAATGCAGAGTACAATTAAAGAAAAATGGCAGTGCCACTATCAACAAATGCTTAAAAGTGTGTTGCAGTTTTTCACTGGAATGCTCATAGAAAAGCAAGGTGGTGTGAGGGTTCCCAATCAAAGACTTACAACACATGAATATGAGGAAGTAAAATCTTGCACACATACCTATGGGAAGTCTGCTACATCATCATCAGTTCGAACGACAAAGCATCCACGGCCGCACAGGCAGAATAGCAGAACAATGTTGTCATGAAGATGGATGACATATTTGTAAGCACTTTGCACCTTGTTGGGTACTAACCTTGATGCACTTCATGATTCACTGTTGTAAACTATTGCACTGAGTTCTTGTTTGCTCTCCAGTATATATATATATTTTTTAATGTGGTACGATTTTAAACTTTTTGTAAATCAATAAAATGTGTTCATGTTAGTTGAAAAACCTACGAGCAATTGTGTTTCAGTTGCAAGCTACAAATTCAGTTTATATAAAATACTAACTGTCCCCGGCCACGCATTGCTGTGGCTTAGTCTGGTTAAATGGAAAAGAAAGAAAAAGCGCACGTTTCTAATATGTTTAATTTCACAATGCTTGTGGGTAGTTTTAAATGGCTCTGGCGGTTCTCCAAGTTGAGGCAGTTTAATTTTTCCGGCGGCGCAACACATTCCTTTCGTTTCTCCATTAAATTTCAGAGCCTGGCAATAAGGACACACTTCAGTCATGGTGCCGATGAGACCTTGCGGGCTCAAACTATAATCATCAGCTGGGTTGTACCGGAATGCAAGTCGATTGTAATCGCGTGAATGCTGAGCACGGAGTCGTCTTTGACGCTGATCTGCTATTTTTTGTTGACATCTTTCAGCCACTCTCAGCCTGTCAAGTTCATTCTGTTGAGAACGAAGCAGATCTGAAGCTGCAGAACGCGATCACCGTGCCCGCAACCGTGCATCCTGAAGTCTGGCTGCACGTCGTTCTGCTGCTTCCTCGGCACATATTTGAGCCATTCTAAATCGGAAATATTGAAATGGAATCGTAAAATATTTAGTATAGTGTGTGTTGCTTTTACATCCAACAGATGGCGCTGTTTTCCAGAAAAAGCATGTTTTTACCTGTCACAGGTGTGATATCTATGTATAGTAGGCATATAAAAACACGCGCCTATTTGAATGCAATGTTGTGTCAAAATTTCAAAGCAATTGGTGAAGAACTTTCGGAGATTTAAGATTGTGAACAAACGAACTTTTACATTTTTATTTATATAGATAACTTATGGGACTAAGTGCCCTTGTGTGGTGACAGGGCTCGGTGGCCTATTTTATCGTATGTGATTGTATTGTACTCCCCTGGATGCAGACACAGGACCGTGGTAGTTGAGATTGTAGGCAAAAAGATCCCCTTGAAGGGACCCCCACCAGTGGAACAGATATTTCACCACTTGGGGTCGGAGTTGCCACTTGTGGTTGGCTTCCGTGAGGCGGCTCAGTTGATCCGCTTCTGTGTTTCATGCTCCAGGCAGGTGAACTGCATGCAGCCAGATGTTGTGTTGAACAGCCCATTCCCACGGTCAGACATGTAAGGGGAGGAGACTTGTTCCCCCCTGCTTGTTGATGAAGAACATTGAGATGGAATTGTCCATATTTATTGATACCATCTTGCCCTGAATATTGAAGAAAAGGCATTCCATGCCAAGCAAATTGCTTTCAGTTCCAGGTAGTTGATATCCTGAGCGTGGTCCTCCTCCACCCACAGGTCAAAGACCTGAAGGTTGTTTAATGTTACCCCCCAGGCCAGGAGAGAAGAATCCATTGTGATCACCATCTGGGAGAATGGGGTGGGAGGGGTCATGGAAAAGAACCCCCTCTGTCAGATTTTGAGGCTTGGCCCACCAAATTAAGTGCTGGGTCAAGTCTTGGGGGATTTTAAACAGTTGTGACTGAAGATCTGATACCTGGGACCAGGAGAGTCTCTGTGTTATCTGGGTCCGTCACATTTTTAACCTAGCCAGAGGGACTGTTCGAGCGCAGGATGCCATCAATCTCAGCAGCCTCTGGAACCTCCACACAGTGGTGTTGGCGAAGGAAAGGAACAGGTTTGCTGTAATTCGGTTACCCTCTCGATAGTTGGAAAGACTTTGGCTAGTCAGGTGTCCCCAAAGGAAGTCTGTGCAAAACCAAGGGTTCATTGTGTGAAATTTGACTTCAAGTTCACTGACAGATACAGGTCATATAGCAAGTCCAGGAGGTAGCAGAGCAGAGCCTCTACCTTTTCCTGTAAACTGACCCCTTACCAGCCAGTACTGGTAGACATGTATAACCTGGAGACAGAGAAACAAGGCTACTGTCAGTATCATTTTTGTGAACACTCTGGTTGCTGAATTGAGGCCAAAAGCAAGAACCCGAAACTACCGCCCCACCGGAAATCTCAGAAACCTCCATTGCAGGGGCCATACAGGGATATGCATGCAAGCATCATTCAGATCCACTGCACAGATCCAATCTCCCTGATGCAAGTCTGAGCGGACTTGTGCAGGGGTAATTATCTTAAATTTCTTGAGAAGGAAAAAATGGAACTCTGCAAGATCCAGAAGGTGCACAGGTCTGTCCTGTTGGACTTTGGCACCATGATCAGACGAGAGTAGAAACCCAGTTCAGCTTCTGGACTTGACCTCCTCTGTGGCTTTCGTCTCCAGTAGGCTGGAGATTTCTCACCTGAGAGAGGGAGACCCAATGTGGATCAGAAGGGGAAGGTAGCAGGAGCCTGAATCCCCGGCTGGTCACAGACAACACACAGGAGTGCAAAGTTATGGTCTCCCAGGCACCCATAAATAGGGAAGGTCTCCCTCCTACTGCAGTTCCATGGAACCGAGCCCCAACATTTAGGTGTTTTATCGGCAGAATAGGCTGAAGAACTAGTTGAAGCTATGGTTTGGAGGAAGAAAACCAACCCTAATAGAGGTTTTCTGTTGCTTTTTCCTTTGGGTGCTGGACGACCTGTCTTATAGTCTCGCCTTTCACTCCTGAAAACCCTTGAAACCAGGGAAGGGTCTGGAGCGTGCATAGGCCCTAAACCATGGTGACTGCTTGGTTGATGCCGTTGTTGTGTTAGCACAGACAGTGACTTTGCTGTTATTGTGCTAGCCTTCTTTTGCACTAGCTACTCATCTGTTGAACTGTGGAATAAATATAGTCTGTCGCACAGGAGGTCAAGAACTTTATCCTGTACCTCCTTTGTACGTTTTGTGGCATGAAAGTATGCTTATCTACATGCATCAGTTCCCATCACAAACCACTCTACCCAAAGAACCTGGTGCGCCACCGACTCCAGCAGATCTTGTGCGACCATCCTGGAATTCGCAAGGCCGCCTATAAACTCATCAAGTTGCTCAGGTGGAATGAACTTCTCAAATTCCCCTAGATCCTTCGGTTTGGGGTTGTTTGTTCCTCTGATAAGTGTTTGCGGCAAACTGTTTGAAATTAATCTGCTCGCATGCAAACAATTATCAGACTAAGAACATCCCCAATCGCTACACATATTCACCCAAAATACCCCCTCCCCACCTCTACTTAACTGCCTGCTCGCCTCCAGGTCCACGGTAAACCTGCAGGGTAAGATCCGTCCATATTTTCTTCTTTCTTTTTTCCGGTCCCCTGCAACCCCCAAGGCCAAACATAGCAAACATGGGGAGTAGTGGACACCCCCGCAACCCTCATTCCACATGTTCGGTATGTTTTATAATTGATTGAATGGTACTGGCCGAATTCGGCCGAATGTACCATTCAATCGATTCATAATATAATCGGTCAGTTAGGCTAATACTGATCCTTCCACAGCCTCGGTTTCATAGCTGCTGAGAGTGCTGTGGTATTAGTTTCCCTAAGCAAGAGGGCAGAGTTAGCGAAGATCTCTTTGCTCAGCACTTGTTGTCAGAACCTGCTTGTTGGCCTGTGAAAGTTTGGAGTGTTTCTTCTTTGTTGACTCAAGCTGCCCACGCTTCTTGGAGGTGCGGGTCTTGTGGAGGTAAGGACATGTTTCTTCCGACGCCCCTCTGTCGGGTAGTAGTTCAGTTATCCGATATAAAGACAGTATTCTCAGGGAAGAGTAGGAGCAACCTCGTAAGTTTGTGGATGCAGGAGCCCAGGGAGGAGTTGTAGCGGTTTGAAGGCACTGCAACCATTGCAAGCCCAGGAAGGAGGAGCAGCGGTCCGAAGTTAACCGCAACTATTGGAAGTCCAAAAAGGAGGGGCCTCGGTCCGAGGGCAATCGCCCTAAGGCTGCAGGTCACGGTCGAACAGTCCAGGAAGGGTGGAACAGGATGGAACCGCTTGAGAAGAGATTCCAAGGTAGGGGTGCTTATCTAGCTGTGTTGGTTTTCCCAGGAGTTAGACCGTGGATCCGAAAGCGGTGTCCGCCATGTTGGGGGGGCATGTGAGTTCACTCTGGTACAATTCCGTATAGACCAGGATGACCAGTGGGGACAGAAGCGAGATTTCATGACACTTGTGAGGTTGCTGAGGAAGATGACATCCTTTTGAAGGCTTAACCCTGATTTTTCCAGACTCTTAATGGATTCAGACCCTGCTAGCACCGCTCCCTTTAAGAGTGGAGGGTCAGGGAAAGGGATTTCAAGGAATCCCATCAGGTCCATAGCCTGTTGTGAAAGGCTGGTGCTGCCAAGGGGAGCAGGATCCTGGAGGAACCATGGAAGAGGAGGAGGGCTAGAGATTTCCAGAGGTTTAAGAATGATTTCCTTGAAAATGCCCTTAAAGTACTCCCTCATAGCATCCAAATGAAATAATGCGTGGAACATATGAAAGAAAGCATCTTCAGAATCATGTGGTCTCTGTAGTTGAGGACCAGACCTCTGAGGTGGCGTAGGCCTGGACCATGATTCTGGGGAGATTGTCTAGACATCCACAGATCTGCTTTATACAGCAGAGAGGAGGTGATGGGCAGAGACAGAGTTGGTGGTAAGGACATCGAAGTAGGTGCTGAACATTCCACTTTAGGGGTAAAAGGTTCACCATCTAAAGCCGAAATAGGCCGAAGATGCAGAGGAAATGACCTTGGAGATGTTGGTGGTATAAGATTCAAAATTCAGCCTTCCATCCCAGCTCCCCTGAGTACAAGAGTCAGGCTTCGTCAAAGAGGGGCTCTTTTCCACAATGTACCTCTCTGCTGTTTCAGTTGGGACAGACAGAGGTGTCAATTGAATAAAAGAGCGGGGAGAACACACACTGCCAATACCAAAGCTGCAAAGGAATACAAAGATATTAGACAGTGTTGAGATTATGCAAGTGATTAGAACAGTTGAAATAATTGGGCAACTACCTAGATAGATATTGGAGTGAAGTTTCCCCGGGATGATCTACAAAGAATAACACAAATGAGTGGAAATGCTCTAAATCAGTATTGGTTCCAACTATAGCTATAGAATTGATAACAACTGACCTGAGTAAAGATAAATGGAGGAAGAGGAGTCCAGGATTCTGAAGACAACGACAGGAAAAAATAACAAACAGGGAAGTTATTATAGGGAAGGAACCCCGAACGGCACGAGGGATGCACTAGTGCCGGGTTGGTGCAGTTCAGGAAAGCGTTTATATGCACGTAAGAGCAATCTCACAGGAAAGTCACTCAATGTCCCAGAATCCAACAGAAGACAAATATCCAAACTAGTCGTGGAGGTAACAAATAGCAAAGATGAGGATTGTCAATCAAGTATGTACCTGAGTACACGAGTATAGTTGAGTAGCCGTTGAGATGATCCAGATAGTAGACAGCAATTTGGTGTGCAGAGCGGCAACCAGGAATAAGAACCGCAAGACACAGAAGAGAGCCAGATCCAGTAGCGTTCCGAGTCCAACAACCAGACGAGCACGACAGGAACAAAGGAGGAGACGAGGCAATCCAAAAGTCAGGCAAAGGTCAAAACCAGGAGTTTAGATGAGGAATCGTGTAGGGAGACACGAAGAGGAAACGGACGAAACCGCGTGTAGCTGGAAACGCTAATTAGCAGCAACGAGCCCCTTGGAAGATGGTGGTTTTATAGTCGTAAGAGGGGCGTGGCTTGCTGTACGTCTTCTACATACAAGACGTGTCAGGTGGTGCGTCGACGTTTGTACAGACGCCATGGTAGCTTGTACCTGGACCATAGAGGAGCCTGCAAAGAAGTCGTATTCTGCAAGGAGGCCCGCGGGGAAGCCTGAAGTGTAACAGAGCTCTGGAAAGAGACCTAAATGGATCCCGTCCCAACGACGCACTTGGAGTGGATTTGAGATTATCCTTTGGCGCCGAAGACGCTGTAGCAGTCACAGAGGGTGAAACACCTAAAGGAGCTGGCTACAGTTTGGTCTCTGACACTACCAAAAAGGCCCTTGTGGTGTTTAGCCCTCGTACAGGGAAGCTTGTGGGGTGCCGGTATCAGAGTTAGCCCTCAGTGAGAGACCCTCAGGGGTAGCCCCGGTGTATTTAGCCCCGGCCCGGGTAACTTCAGCAGCACCAGGAAAAAGTTTAGCCCTGCTTGAGGGAAACTTAGAGGGGTTTCCGGTAGATTTAGCACCCAATGGGGCAACCTTGGCCTTGCCAGTGTTAACTTTAGCCCTTCTAGAAGGAACCTCAGGGGAGACCCCAGTAACTTAAGCCCCCAAAGGGGGAACCTCGGCTTTGCCAGTATGTACTTTAGCCCTGTGTTGGGGAACCTTGGAGCGAGTTCCGATATCCAATTTAGCCCTGAGGGCCTTGAGACAAGTCCTGGTAGTGCTAGGATGCAGCTGACCCCTCCCTTGACCGGAGACCTCCTTAGAGGAACCCCCAGCCCGGGGTACCCTGAAAAAGAAATCTCTTCCCGGTTGATGTTTCTTCAACAAGACGAACTCCTGTATGTACTATGGCGCTACCTGACTGAAGACTTCTTCCCAGCGTTGAAGAAGTCGAGTGAGGTCCTGTGCTGAAAGTGCGTGACAGGCAAAGCATGTATCCCACCTGTGATCTGGGCTGAGGCACTCCAAGCACAGGGCTTGAGGTTCTGACGCTGAGTAGCTTTGACTGCACAATGCGCAGGAGGCAAATCCCTTTAGTCCCAGCATACGTGGATGAAAAATACCAGAGGCGAGGGAGAAAGAAATTCTGACAGAAGGAAAAAAGGCTGGGAAAAAAGTACCTGCAGGTGCTAAAGCATCAAACCCCGACCATGCAGAGAAGACTGAGGAGCTAGGCCCGAAGGCAGTGCTTGGGGAGGTGGGCCTGTGGCCACGCATGTGCTCATGCACGCAACATAAAAAGACAGAACATTTTTGTATGGTGCTACAAAATGTCCTGGTCCAGTCCCAAAGGAAGGAATGTCTCACAAGTATGGAGGAAAGAAGACGGGACATAGGAGTACAATCTGCTGAAAGAAATACAAAACACTTATGGTTGAAGGTCCAGTTTTGTATCCTAAGCCATACTGTGCATTTCATTCTTGTCCTTCGATGGCCTTATAAGACAGTCACAAACGATTCAGAGCCCAAGTACCAAAAGAAACCAGCTGTGAAGCTACTCCATCCTAGGATCATCATAAAAGCAGGTAAGGTCACATTAAAAAGGGACACCTCACCACATACTTTTCTGAATGTTTTTGGTGTGCAAAAGAAAAGGTTCACACTGAAAGTCAAACAATTTGATCTTTGAAAAGAAACAGAGAACACTTCTTTGCTCCAATTCGAATTTTGTGCATCATTCACATTTGCAAAGCCAAACATAATGTAAAATTGCACACACCTACACATTATAAAAGATATATACATTACAAAATATATTGTACAAGTATAATATATTAAAGTGGAATAAAATGTTGAATTTCGCCAAATTAAAATAGGCATATGTAGTCATGAAATTCGAATAAATCTGCTTCTGGGTAACCAACTGTGCTCAGTTGATAAAAGAAAATAAGGGCTTACATGTACCGGTTGCTTCATCTCCATGAGGGCAACAGGAATTGGGTTTTAAGATAATGAAACAAAATTAATTGGATTTGCCCTTCGGAAAAAATTCTCATTAAAGTCACCAATACACAAATGCAGAACTCTGGGCCTCATTAAGAGGTCGGTGGTAACCCGCTGGTGCTACCTCGTAACAGCGTGTAACAGCGTTCCGGCACATGATTTCCCGGTTCCACCGGGATATTACAAGTCCCGGCGGCCTGGGGAAACTTTAAGTCCCCATTCCCGTGGGACGGAAGCTCTGGCACTGTTATCAACGGTGCCGGTGCTGGTATCTGCAGGCATTCTCGTAGTCTGACGGTCCGGAAAGGGTGCCGATACATTGCTACCAGCACTCTTATTTTCGGACAGCCAGACTCGGAATGAGGCCCTGTGTGCCTTTTTGAGTAGTGTTTAAAAAATGTGCCGGGGCATTTTAAAACTACAACGTGCTAAATTGCTATAATCTATAGGGGCTGTTGAAAGTACATGCTAGCAGAGTAAGAGAGAATTGGTAGGTTCATAAAAAAAAGTTTGAATGAGCATCTTACAGGAACATTAGCTACAAGCGCACTTCATCAGACTACGTTTATATAGACATCAGAGCCAATATATTTGCGATTTTCTGCACGTCCATTTCTTTTTTTTTTTTTACTTTATTTTAGTACAGTGTAAAACAGTCATCTACAGGAACAGTATGTCAGTAGGGTACAGATATTGGCCCTCATCAGGAGGTTGGAGGTAACCATGCTGCTTTTAGCGGCATGGTTGCCTCCTTACCGCAATCCGGGCCCGGGTCCCTCGAATGAGGACTTACCGGGCCATCGTGACCTTGGCGGACCCAGTAATTCCCCATCCGAGGAACCCGGATCGGTCCATCCCCATTCCCATTCGAGTCCCCATAGGGCTCAATGGGAATGGGGATGGAGCTAACAATGGGCCCGTTAATGACGGGCCTGTTAGCTCCCTGGTGTCCTCGCGGGACCCGGTATGGACGCCTGGTTTTTCCAGGCACCCATTGCGGGTCCCGCGAGGAGACCTCGTGGTAGGGTGGAATGGGTTTACCGGCACCTTTACCGGTGCCGGTAAACCCATTCCGCCAACCTTATGATGAGGGCCATTGTGCACAATCATCAACAACTCT
This sequence comes from Ambystoma mexicanum, assembly GCF_040938575.1. Taxonomy (NCBI): domain Eukaryota; kingdom Metazoa; phylum Chordata; class Amphibia; order Caudata; family Ambystomatidae; genus Ambystoma; species Ambystoma mexicanum. The sequence continues at coordinate 231,317,153 of NC_090929.1, forward strand.
TTTCCTCAGCTAATGCAATGTACATGTACATATCTTGCGCGGGGGACTTAGTCCGTACATCCTGTCTGCCTACATAGGTATTTCTTGAAGGGTTCCCAAATATTCCCTGGTCTGCATGTCGGGGGAATCGACAATATGTATGTTTCCTCACATTCATTGGCGTGTGTCATTTCTTTTAACCACATATTAACAGTCGGAGCAATTTTGGATTTCCATTTAAGTAAAATACATTATTTGGCAATGAGACGACCTACATTAAAAAATCGCCTTTTTTTTTGGGGAGACCTTACCTATGTCCTCAAACAAGTACTTGGGGAATGTTAACACCGGGGGACCACCAGTGCACTCATTTAATACTGCAGCCACTGCAGACCAGAATTGAGCAATTTTAGGACAGGACCAGTACATGTGATACGCATCAGCGGCAGCAGCATAGCATTTATTACATTTGGGACTCACTGAGGGGGCAAACTTGGAGATCTTCACCGGGGTGTAATGAAGCCTATTAAGTATTTTAAACTGGATCAACCTGTGCCTATCATTTAAGGAGACGTCCCTGGTGAGACGACACCATTGCGCCCATCTAGCGGCATCTATTGGAGAGCCCAGGTGCTCCTCCCAGGCCAGCCTGGCAGCCCCAGGAGTGGGATGAACATCTTGACATTTCTTATATAAGGTAGAAATCAACCCCCGTGTGTAGCCAGTAGCTGTTACCGACTCCAGAGGCTGACACGCTTCTGGCTCCTTAGGAAATGAAGGCCATTTCGCCCTGACCGCAGCCCTCATTCGATAGTACTGTAGTGTTTTGATCGGGCAAGGCCCCAGTTTCTCTGCAAGAATGGGTAAAGATCCAAACGTGCCGTTGGGGAAGAGATCCTGCAGTAGCATCTCACTGGAGGGATCCCAGCTTCTTTGGATAGAGTGATCATATGTTGGGGAGAGTCCGGGGCAACACCAAAGTGGAATAGAGCCAGCGTAAGGTTCGGGAGCCTACAGCCTCGCCCATGCATTGACAGTGGTCCGAACCGGATCGAATGTGCAGGTGTCTGGGTGACTGTGGGTGAGAACAATTGTGTCCAACTCTGTGGGGTAGGCACTGAGTCTTTCGACGTCTGTGTGTAGGGGGCGAGTGTGTGCGGTGTACCAGTGACTGGGAAAGTGTGCTTGGGCTACTTCATAATATAGCTCAAAGTCAGGGGCCTGAAGGCCACCCTGTTCATACAGTTTAGTCATAGCCTCCCATTTCATGCGAGGGGTGTCATCGCCCCAGGTGAAGCCTATTGCCATGGACCGGAGCTTATCAAAAAACACCCCCCATGACCACATCGGGATATTGACAAAGTAGTATAGCAACTTGGGCACAACAATCATTTTCAGCAGCGAAATCCTGCCATACAGCGAGATGGGTATTCTAGCCCATAGTTTCAATTTGTCTGCCAGTGTGAGCATATATTTCATGTGATTCTCGAGAAGGAGTGTGTTATGCTGTCGCGTAATCACTATGCCCAGGTATTTCATCTTTTCAGGTACCCACCAAAAGCCCTGGAGATCCGCCGAGGGAGTTGTGGGCTTATTTAAGGGTAACAGCTCCGATTTGGACTTGTTAATGTGGTATCCCGAGTATATAGAGAATTTCTGGACTTTTTCTAACAGTGGGGCTAGGTGACACCACTGGATCTCTTATATAGAGCAATGAGTCGTCCGCATATAAAGAGATTATGTGCATGGGGACGGTCATAGGCAGATCCTGATGTATATGTCTGAGTCGCATAATGCATGCAAGAGGTTCAATAGTGAGGGCAAGGAGTAACGGCGACAGAGGGAATCCCTGGCGAGTGCCACGGCAAGTAGGAACAGGGGAGAAATTGAGGCACCCGTCCTAACTCTCGTCTTCGGGGAACAGTTAAGTAGGCGCACACATTGGATATAGAACTCTCCTAGGCCCATCCAACGCAGCACGGAAAACAAAAACTGCCACGAGACCAAATCAAACGCCTTCTCAACATCTAATGAGGCAGCCACGGCTTGCGCATCTGGGTTAAGCTGTGCAATGAAGTTTGCCCATGCTAGCTGCACTGGTCAGTCTTGATTCTATTAAAGACAAGGAGGCGAGCATTATGCTTAACTCTTTAATTTGCCACCAACACAGCAATTCAAAATGTATATAAACTTTTCAAAACAAATGTTTCTTTCTGCGTTTAGTAAAATAAATCTTTTAGTTGAAAAGTTTTTTCTTCTCTCTAGAGGCTCCACACAGTTTCCACTACAAGTCCCATGAGCCTCCTCGTAACCAGTAGTCCTTCCTCCACCAATCGGTGCTTATCCCTCCTATAAGGACCAACAGGACAAGGTTCCTTCCTCTTTCTTTGTCTGCAGATAGTCCAAAGTCAATATAACTTTTCAACTTTTAACTCCTCCGCGAGGCAACTGTGATCACGGCCGGCAATCCATTTGGTCCAATGGAACAACTGGCTCACTATCGCATCAGCTTGCTGCGACTTCATGCGGGTTTCTGTTCATGCCCTAAGAGAGCGACAAAAATATCATGAGGGTGGGAATGCGATGCCTTGACACAGATCAGTAGGCACAATATACGTTCCACTATGTAATCATTTTCCTCGCATTCATTTGGGTGGGATATAATGCTCGCCTCCTTGTCTTTAATAGAATCAAGACTGACCAGTGCAGCTAGCATGGCCAATTTTCATTCTATGACAAGACGGAGGCGAGCATTATGCTTGTTCAAAGCTTGCTACCACCCCACTAGCCACTTCTGAAACTGGCTTAAAGTAGAAAGTCTTAAAAGTGGATTCTGAGGACCAATCAGCTGATTTCATGATGTCTTGTAAGGACACTCCTACTGAAAAGGCCCTAGAAGCCATTGCGCCTAAGACAGAATGCGCGCCAAACAGGGCTAAATCTATGCCTGCCCACTGCATGACCTCTCTCACCCATCTAGCTATTGTCGCTGTGGCAATCGCATGATGGGGTTTTCTATGCGCAATTAGTAATTGAGTAACGCCTTGCGGCCTGACTAACGCTGTTGCGGTCTCGTAGTCTTTAATGCATTGCGCTACGCATAGTTTTTTTGTTTTCGGGGAAACAGGTGTAGGAAATCACTCTGGAATCGGATTTAGTCCTTTGCACAATAGTAAACGCTATTCCCTCTGGATAGAAGAACTTTCTGTCTATCTCTAATGCTTTTAGATCTGAAACTCTCCGGCATGCTGTCAGACAGAGCAGCATCACTAATTTCCCCTAAAGCTGAGATCTAGATAGCTGATCATTTTCTGGCCATCTCATGAACAATTGTAAAACGTCACGGACGTCCCACAAGGAAGAGTACTTGGGTTCCGGCGGCCTCTTGAGCCTAATCCCTCTGAGTAGCCTGTGCACTGCTGGGTGCTCTCCTACGGGAGCTGCTTCCACCCTGTCGTGCCCTGCTGATAGAGCTGACCTATATACTCCCAAAGTCCTGTATGCACAGCCTTCGTGGAATTTGTCTGCTAGGAAGTTAATGAAGTGTACTACATGTGCTGAAACGGGATCCTGCTGGAGGTTTGAGCACCATCGCGACCAAGCATCCCATGCTGAACTATAGCTCCTAAAGGTGGAAGGCGCCCAGGAATCTCTAATACAGTCTGCACCAATCTGCGAAATTCCTGTCAGTTCCCATCTTTTCCTGAAATTCTGCAAGCTATTAGGTGCAGAGAGCCCGCATCCTCCAGAGGGTGATACAGGCCGGTTGGGCTGAGGAGTAGATCTGGTTGATGAGGGATTATCCTCGGAAAATCTGAGGAAAGTTCCATAACTACTGGAAACCAGGGCTGTGATTTCCAGAGGGGAACCACTAGTACTAGCTCTGCTTAGTCTCTGCGAACCTTCGCTAGAAGTCTTGTGATCGTTATGAAAGGCGGAAACGCGTAGTGAACTGGTCCTGTCCACGACTGTAGGAACGCATCTGTGCCCGCTGCCCCCGGGTCCATCCTCCAGCTGAAGTACTTGGTTGTTTGCGCATTCAGTCTGGATGCAAATAGATCTGTATCTAGAGGGCCCCACACTTGGTCTAGTCTGTGAAAGACTTGGGGAAGCAGCATCCAGTCACTGGAATCTGTCAGGTATCCCGAATTCCAGTCTATGTTGTTCTGAGCTCCTGGAAGATATTCCGCCGCTACTGCTATCTGATGTTGTAGGCAATAGTGCCAGAAATCTTTCGCTAGTTCTGCTAGCATTTTCGATCTGGTGCCACCCAGTTTGTTTATGTATCGTACTGCTGAGATGTTGCCCATCTTTAGCAGCACGGAGCAGTTGACTCTGCCCTTGGTGAAAGTCTGAACCGCGAAAGAGCCTGCTAGTAGCTCGAGACAGTTTATGTGCAGTTGCAACTCATCTTGTGACCATTTTCCCCCTGTCCCTCTGTCCACATCTTGCTCCCCACCCTGCTCTGCTTGCGTCGGATTCTATTATCAGCTCTGGTACATCGCCAAAGATGGCTCACCCGTTCCAGGCTTCCATGTTTTGCAGCCACCAATGCAGCTCTGAGATTACTTCGCTGTCTAATGTTATCAGCTGGTGGTAGCCTAGACCTCTTGCAGGTGCCTGCCCTTGAGTCTCTGAAGGGCTCTGTAATGCAGGGGACCTGGGAAAATGGCCTGAATGGAAGCTGCAAGAAGCCCTACTATCCTGGCTAGATATCGTAGCGAGATGATCTTCTTCGCTAGGGCTGTTCTGATCTCCTTCTTTATTGCTCTCACTTTCTGGTTCGGGAGTTCCAGAGTCGCTTTCACTGTGTCTATGGTAAACCCCAGAAATTCTATCCTTTGAACCGGCTGTAGTTGCGACTTGTCGAGGTTCACAAGAAAGCCTAGAGAAGATAGTAAGGTGAAAACCCAACGTACGTCGTTGGCTAGGTGTTAGGTCGAATTCTCCTTCTACGGCTAATTTCCCTCACCTAGTGAGTCCCCCAGCAGCTTTGCTGGATTTCTGGAGTTTATTTTTTCCACCTGGTAAGAGTGTACATCCTTTTTTCACTCTTACATGTGTTTTGGCCTATGTGTTTTTACTCATTGTGTGATCTTGGGCACTGGAGCACACCACTCCAGGTGCCCCTGTTCTTGTATGGGTTACACAGCACCTTCAGTGTAGTAACCCAGGGTTGTCTTTAAGACTGCCCTCTGACTCCATTTTGCTGGGGCTGACTACTGTCCCCCAGAGAAAGGTAAAGTTGTCATTTACTTTACATAGTCACTTTTACCACAGACCCAGTACATCCCATCTTACATGGAGTACTGGAAAGGGCTAATCTGTACCCCTTTTCTGTCTGTACCTCCCTGAGCATTGTTTCGCTCTTTTAACATTTAGACTTGGCTGGTGGCAGTGGTATCTACCCTAACTTTTCATAAGGCTATTTTAACAGCCTTAAGCATAAACTCGCTTGACCAAATCGTCTTTCTTTTGGCTCCGGTTGGGTTTATTTGCCATTTCTTTTTGTTAAAGTCCTTCTTGTGTTTTACTTTGCGCGGCAAACTAGGTTTGCCTCCTTTGTTCACCGTCTTCTGGCGGGCTTCTGCAGAGAAGCCCTCCTCTTGGCGCCTGGGTGTCTAGGTAGACTGAATGTGGGGAAGGGGTGTAGTCACCCCCTGCACAGGGCATCCTAGGAAACCCAAGTCGCACTTTGCCATGATTGGCTGAGGTGGTTGTCCCTGCTGGACAACCCCCCTGCTGCGTGATTGATAGCCAGGCTGTGTGAATGGGGGTTTTGCGCATAAAAGGCAGGTCTCTTGGGCTAGAAGTCAGTCGCCTCTGGAACTACAAGGAACCGAAGAGAAGCGGAGAGAACGACGGCTGCTGCAACTACCTCGTCCCGGTGAAGCCCTGCTGCAGTCCTGAGCTATCTACCCTTCGACGACTAAGAGAAGATACAGTCCGGAGTCTTCTTCCCTTGAGCCTGGTGGGGATAACCAGCTCATCTTCTTCAGACAGAGGTCTCTGTTGTGGTCGAAATCGCTGCACACTGCTGTAGTGGTCTGGATAGCCACCTGCCGAGCCTTTCCTGTTTTTAAGGAGCGCACCTTTTATTCGTTGTCACTGCTGCTGGCTTCATCCCTGTGTGGTGCAGACCTCCTTCAGACGTCCTCCTTCACAACAAAGCTCCAGGAATCGTGGGCCTGCGGGAAACCAACAGGAACAACTGCCAGGGCAAAATCTGCACCATTGGAATAAGGTACTGTGTTCTGCTCGAGGAAACTGGGTGAATTCCGTTTTCTTCATGCTCAAGGCTCGCCCTTGTCTTCCCTCCTTCTTATAACTTTTGCTTCCGAACATTGACAATATCAAAGTACTTTTGGGCTACGCTGAATCGTGAACTGTCTAACGGTGTGATCTTCGGCAACAGGTCTCCAGTGTCACTTAACCCTGGCTCCGGCCCTTTGACTTTTCAACTCCTGTTTCTGAGTGTTTCTCGATGCTGTCTGCCTAACCTAAATATTGCCTGTGATTTTTGCCTCCAACTCCCTCTGGGTATCTCAGGTGCTAAGTGTGTTTTTGCCCCGGTAGCATTTCATGTCACGGATACACTTTTATTTAGTAGACCGAACTGTCAAAAAGTGATCGCAACCATATCCGCGGTATCATGTTTTGTTCATAACACCGGTTCATTCAAACACAGGGTACTTACCTTGAGGCATAGAGCCTCATTACAGGTCGGGCGGTCCGGAAATGACAGTGGCGGTAAACCTGCCGCCACTGTTAATTCCGGACCGCCCGATCCCGACTTCTGCAGGTGGGAGGTGATGTTCCCGCCAGGTCTGACCTGGCGGGTTTAACACCGCCCGCCTGCAGGCAGACGTGGAAACACCAGCACCATCACGAGATGGTGCCGGTGTTTCCACTTCCCCATTCCCATTGAGTCCTATGGGACTCAATGGGAATGGGGATTTACCGAATTCCGCCTCCGGAATTCCCGGGACACCAGGGTTGTAATGCCCTGGTATTTCCGGGAGCCACGGAGGCAGAATGGTTTTACCGCCTCGGTTACCGCCGGACTCATAATGAGGCCCATACTGTACAAAGTGAATTGGTTAGTTGTAGTATATTTAACGTGTGGTTTTGTTTAAAGGTTAATAGAAGTGGTGTGTTTATAACTGATGGTTTAAAAATAAATGTACTTATATTTTTTACCTGAAACCTTGAGTGAGTGTTGGCTTGAGCCACAGTAATTGTGGTCCCGTTGTGTAATCTCTGCTACTGCTCATATACTCTTGAGATAAGCCTGGCTGCTCTGCTACTGCTACCACTATAACTTAGTAGTACAGGCTTGTACCAAAGGTAAAACTTGTATTGCCACCTGTGGTCTTAATTGTGTGTAGTGGTCCCTAAGGGCACTGCACAGGATTCTGCCTAACACTAGGGAGAATTTGTTCTGGCTTAGGATCAGAATATCGTCTAGATATATTATGATCCAAATGCCTCTTTCTCTTATGGCTGCCGCCACTGGCCTCATCAGTTTGGTGAAGGCCCATGGGGCTGAGGCGAGGCCGAAAGATAGGCATTTGAAGCGCCACACCTCCCTGTTCCAGCGAAAACATAGGTACCTGCGGTGGGCTTCTGCTATTGGCACTGTGAGATATGCGTCTTTCAGATCCAGATGCGCTAACCATTCTTTATTGCTCTCACTTTCTGGTTCGGGAGTTCCAGAGTCGCTTTCACTGTGTCTATGGTAAACCCCAGAAATTCTATCCTTTGAACCGGCTGTAGTTGCGACTTCGCGCAACAGGTCTCTGAGAAGATGGATTCCCTCCATCTTTTTTTTTTTTAAAAACATTTATTTTATTAAGAGAGCAGGTTAGCATTCAGACTGTCCACAAAAGATAGAATTTGACATGGTGTTGAGGCATGTACGGTACTGGCACAGATATACAGAGTAACAAGAAAAACACAACAAACATCACACATCATGGTGAAGAGAGAGGCGTAGCATCCTCGTCCGGTATCTGGGAACACAAGTAAATACATAACAGCGACCAAATGTCTTTGGGCCGACACTGTGTCGGGACCGATAAAACAAAAAGTTCTTCATCGTCGTTTACCAAACATAAGTCTTTTAAGAAATTGGCTCTGGATGGTGCAGTTGTAGACTTCCATGATTTAAGGATACAGCGCTTGGCGACAACACATGAAATATTAAATAAGCGCCTCGTAGTTTCTTTCACCTTACTAATGTCACCAAGCAAGTACTTCAAAGGGGACAGAGTCGCCGGAATCGACGTTATGTCTTCAAGGAGTTCTGCCACTTCCCGCCAGAATTCCATAATCAAAGGGCATGACCAGTAAGGACCCGCGTTTGGTGCATTGCACTTGGGGCAGGCTCCCGTGCAACTCTCAACAAATTTGGCTAGTCTGGCGGGGGAATAGTGAAGCTGATTCAGAACTTTAAACTGGATCAGCCGTAGCCCTGCGTTCATAGAGACGGATCTGGTGAGTTGACAGAAGCGTGACCACCGTATTTCATCAATCTGAGTGCCTGTATCCCGCTCCCAGGTTTCTCTCATCATATTACGTGACAGGGAGTGGGTCTGTACTAATGAGTATACCAACGAGACCCCTTTATTGTGACTGTTAGGGGATACTATTGCCCTAATACATTCATGCACCTGGGGTTCGAACGGGAAAGATGGCCATCTAGCCGCAAAAGCAGTTTTCATAAGATGATATTGAAAGCGTTTAAGTAGGTCTCCTCCCACCATCCCGATGAAGTCAGTGAGTTCACAGAATGTGCCATTTGGGAACATGTCCCTTAGTGTGAATAGCTTGTTAGGATCCCAGGATTGTTGAATGGCTTTATCAATGTTGGGGATATACTCGAGAAGTTCCACAGGGGGACCTCCGGGTAATAGGGGGTCTCAAGGCCTAATCTGTTATATATCTTGGCCCATGCGCGTATGGTTGTATATACCGGGTCAAACGGGCATATGTCTCCATAGACAGGGTTAAGAAGAACTGATCTGATATCATTGGGGCGATCAGCATGTTTCTCCATGGGAATGTGGGGAGATGTGTCCTCAGGGTCAAACCAGTGTTTAACAAATTGAGCCTGTGCAGGCAGATAATATAGTTCAAAATCTGGTGCAGCAATGCCACCCCGTGAGAACGCTTCCACCATCTTATCCCACCCCAATCTGGCCGTCTTCCCATTCCAAATGAAATTAGAGGCGAGCGACCTGAGTTTCATGAAAAAGGACTTGCCGGGCCATATCGGAATGTTTTTAAAATAATATAAGAGTTTGGGCAAGACTACAATTTTGAGAATAGCCACTCTACCATACAAGGACAAGGGAAGGCTAGCCCGTGTTTGGAACTTGGTCGTCAAACTCAGTAACAGTTCACCATGGTTCTGTGTATATAACAATTGTTTGTCCCTGGCCACCATGATACCCAAGTAACGTACTTGAGTCGGAGTGGGCCTAAGCCCAGCAATTGCAGCAATGTTACCCGTACAATCTGTAAGGGGAAATATTTCGGACTTGGGAACATTGATTCTGTACCCTGAATATTCCGAGAACTCATGTATGTCTGACATTATGAGCTGTACATTCTCTTCTGGGTCGCGGACATATAGCAGGGTGTCGTCTGCATATAGTGAAATGATCTGGGGGGGGGCGGACATCCTAAGCCCTGAGGTGAAAAGGGACAGCCCTGCCTGGTACCTCTATAGAGCCTAAACGAGGGGGATAAAGTGGCGTTGGTCAGAACCTTAGCAATCGGGTGAGTATATAGTAGCTGTACACATTTGATGAAGTATCGGCCAAAGCCAAACCGTTCAAGCACCAGAAAGAGATAAGACCAGGACACAGAACCGAAGGCCTTCTCGGCATCAAGGGCCACCACGGCAGCCTTTGCTGCGCGATCAATGTGTTATTTAACGTTAAACAAGCGCCTCAGGTTGAGAGCTGTAGATCTAGTTGGTATAAAGCCTGCCTGGTCTGGGTGGACAAGGATCGACATGTACGGCAGGAGTCTGGTGGCTAACACCTTGGCGAAAATGTTTGCATCGGTATTGATCAAGGAGAGCGGTCTATACGAACCCATGTCATGTGCAGGTCTACGGGGTTTCAGGAGGACAGTGATAATAGCTTTGTGCATCGATTCTGGAAGGGCCCCTTGATCCATCGCCTCTTCCCACACTTTTAACAGTAGTGGGGCTAGTTCAGTCCTAAATTCTTTATATAGTTCCGCGCTAAGTCCATCCGAGCCGGGGGCGCGGCTCCCTGACAGAGATTTAATGGCCTCTACAATTTCTTCAATAGTGATGGGCTGATCTAATATGTTACGGGTCTCAGTGGTCAGTGTAGGGAGGTCTAGGTTATCCAAATACCGGAACGTGTCTTCTTTACTTTCGATGTCCTGATTGGAGTAAAGGGAGGAATAAAACTCAGCGAAGGTGGAATTAATGTCTTGCTCCTTATTAACCAAAGTCCCAGTGGGTGTCAGAATACCAGGGATTGGACTCCGATGTCTATCTGCTTTAAGCATGGTAGCTAAGAATTTCCCGGCCTTATTACTCTCCCCATATCTACGGGCCTTGGCAGGCGCAGCCATGTATAAGACTTCCCTGCTGGCTAACTCGTTGAACTCCTTCAACGCGACATGCATTTGCGATAGCGTTGCCTTGTCCTGTGTGGCACCATATTCAGTTTGTAACAGGCCTATTTTAGTTTCGACTACGCCCAGCTCTCGTCTTACAGCTTTAAGCATACCCGTGGACTTGCCCAGGATAGTACCCCGGATCCAGACCTTGAATGCCTCCCAGAGGGTAGCATAAGTGGTCACCGATCCCTCATTTATTTAAAAAAATTCTGTGATCTCAGTATGGAGGGCTTCGCAAATATTAGTGTCCCTAAGTATGGCGGGGGCATTCTCCACCTTCTAACTGGAGGAGGGGCATCACCCAGCTGAATGCCAAGTGTTACTGGTGAGTGATCAGAGAGGGTGCAGGGGTGTATTTCACAACTGGCGACCATGCCGGCAAGGGGTGAGCTAATGAACCAGTAATCGATACGTGAATGGGAATCATGGACAGAAGAGTAAAATGTGAATTTCCTCTCAGTAGGGTGCAGTGTGCGCCAAGCGTCTACCATATCCATCTGTTCCATCAACTGCCGCACAACCAATGCGGCTCTGGAGGGGGACCTGGGGTCAGTAGTGGACCGATCAAGGGACTGGTCCAAAATAGTATTGAGATTGCCGCCCCAAATTATCAGTGCCTCCCCTGACGTAGTCAGCATATCAAGTATCGTACAATAGAACTGTGGATCATCCACATTTGGCCCATATGTATTAACAAGTATTATTTGGTATCCCGCCAACTCCCCCCAGACTAGTGTATATCTGCCAAGCGGATCTATTTTACTGGAGTGGTATTTAAAGCACAGCTTGGGGTGTATGAGGGTTAACACTCCCCTAGACTGTGTTGAGTATTCCGTGTAGTATCTCTGGGGGCCCCATCGTGGCAGGAATGCAGAATTGACATTTCCCAGTGCGTCTCTTGAATGAAAAGAATATGAGGATCATGACGTGTAACATATGCTGCCACCTTCCTCGCCTTCACTGGGTTGTTAAGCCCGCGAATATTCCAAGAGAGTAGCTTGACTTTTAAGCCCCTATCAGCGTGTGCCATACCCGCATATTGTAAAGATCATCTGTCCGTAGCCTCGCCCCTGTCGCAAGTGATACGGCCATTCTGCCATGTAACCGCTCTCCAATTTTAACAATCGAACTCCTTTAAACAGAAACTCCCTGAACCATCCCGATCTGACACCAGGAACCCATGACATCTGCCCCAACTTTGTCCCACCCACCGCCCACATCATCTGCGGAATATTGACCCACTCAATAACCGTGGTCGAGCTTGTTTTGGCATTGACCAAACTTTCGGCCGAAGCCAACCTTGTATTCGAATGAAACCCCTTCAGGTGGTCCAAATTTCCACACCAAGAACACCCATTTCCAACCCCTCTTACCTCCCCCCCACCCTCATCATCACCCCCAACTTGACGATGTACCCAAAGAAATTCGTGGAACATTCCCGGGGTAGCCATGTTGCCTCACATGGCCGCCTGATTAGCTCCGATCTCCAATAGTCACATGAAATGGAGCCGCCCTGCTGGTAGGATCAATAGGGCGGCAGAAAAGTCTGGGTATATATGTATTAGGCACTCCTCGTGTTGAAGCGTTCCAGCCTCCCTGGCCAGCCGCAGGATTGTGTCCCTGTCTCTATAGTTAAGCAGCCGTGCAATTATTGTGCGAGGGGGAGCACCTGGTTTGGGGGCCAGGGCAAGAACACGGTGAGCTCTCTCCACCAAGAAATGTTCGGAGAATGACTCAGGACCAAATAGTGTTTTAAGCAGTTGTTCAAGTTGTTTTTCCATTTGGCCTTTCCCAAATGACTCTGCCACGCCGACCACACGGATGTTATTGCGTCTCGATCTAGATTCAAGATCCTCACATTTATGTTGCATTTTAGACATGGCTTCCTTAAGCTGGGCGATGTCACGGCCATGTTGTGAGATAGCGTTTTCGTTACTGCTAATTCTATTTTCTGCATCAGTGACACGTATGCTCTCTTTTTCAACTCTAGCCTTCAGGGAGCCAATGGTAGACACTATGTCGTCCAGTTTCATGTTCACTGCTCGGAATCCATTTTCCACAAGCATGGCCAGCTTGTCCCCCCGTCCTTCAATGTCTGCAGGTGGGGTTTCATTAGCGTCAGCGTGCACTTCAGTTATGGCGTTCGGCGCCTGGCTGCCGGTAAATGCATCCATAGGACCCTTCCTCTTGTTACTGGGTGTTTTGCCTCCCTTCCCAGCCTTGTGTGGCTCGCCCATGGTGCCGTCCCACAGTACCTGGTTCAGTTACCCTTACTGCTGGGTGTCCGAGCCCCCGCCCGTAGTTTATGGATATTCGGTGAAGCCACCCGGATCAGGACGACAGAGTGTGCCGCTAGGGCACCAGGGGTCCTCCGCCTCACCCTCCCTGCTCCCAGGACGCCTGTAGATTTCCGGCAGAGCCCCCAGTACCAGGGTACTAAAATCCAATGTTAGGCACCAGCGGTGGATATTTTCTCCCACGTAGTTAGGTGTCAAATCTCAGGGTGCGCCACAGTTTACGCCAAACAGGGCTTATATAGATGTCTGGGTGTCCATCAGTGCGTGGGGTCGGCCAGGCCACCAGCACAGGGCTTCATGCGCCAGGGCGACCGTGCCTTGAGCTGCCAAAGGTAGTGTAATCTCCTGTGTATGTGCGCCCACGACAAACAGATAGTTCTGGATGGGAACCGGGAGGTAAGGGCTCCGCAGCAGACTTCACGGATGTAGGGCATGCAATATAATGTCCGGAGCAATGTTGCCCGCTAATAGGGCGTTTCCGCTGATCCCCCCTCACTGGTACAGGGGCCCCTCACTTCCCGCTGCCTCATGAAGCCGTGGGCATTGGCCTCCGTAAATTTATGTAATGTCTTAGCTGGCACGGGCGCGCGCGTAACACAGAGACCGGCTTCCCGTCCACTGGGAGTGTCAGATCACTTGGGGCCAGTTCCTCCGCGTCCCGCGCGCCGGCTCCCTGCCGAGCGCAGCACGGAGAGTGTCTCCAGCTGCAAGGGGAAGCCACGTAGCAGGATGTCACCGCCATGTCTAGTGGCGTCTCCGCAGCAAATTCCGGAGTGCGGGGGCCACAGAAGGGTAGCTGGTGTCGTACCTGAGGGGGGCTCAGCGTCTCCTCGTCTTCACAGCTGAACAGCTCTCAGTCCGTAGCCGTCCAACGCGGGCGCGAGTCAGGCACGGGCCGTTGACAATGGCCCCGCCCCCACACGGCCTCCTCCTCGCCAGAGTCCACGGCTCCGCGTTGCCTCTGCCTGGAACTCCGAGCCAGATCGCGCTCCCAACACCAGTCGGGCAAAATTCAGAGCGGCGTAACTTCAGCGCCAGAGACCGATTTCCACCAGGATTTGGAGACGTTGGGGACCAGGCCTCGGCTGGTCTACACAGCCATTTGTGGGTGCTTAGGTGGCTCCAAAACTGATGTTTTCTGAACGGATCTTGCACTGGAGCAGGAACTCAGGATTCAGGCGGCCATCTTCGTCGTGCGCAACAGTGCCCCCGGATTCCCTCCATCTTGAAGTGATTGTACTTCAGCCATTCGTTCAGGTTTTTTAGATTGATAACCGGCCGGACTTTTTCTTTTCTGTGCAAGAGGAACATATTGCTTATAAACCCCGGAGAAGACTGTGTCTTGCGCTCTATCGCGCCTTTCTGGTGAAGCTTCACTTGCTCGCTCTGAAGAAGCACTGCTTCCTGCTCTGATAGGAGGATCGCTTGCGGCTCTTGCCGTTGAAAGGGGTCGCCTAGAAAGTCTATGCGCAAGCCTGCTACGGCGTGTAAAACCCAAGCATCGCTGGATAGTGCATGCCATGCGCTTAAGAATTTAAGGGTCCTGCCCCCCACTTGTACATTCAAGGTACTCCCCACCAGCGGCACCTGCATGTCTGTAGGCTCCTCTTTGTCTGCGACCTCTCGGGAACTTCGCTCTGGAGGGGAAGAAGGCATCCTGTTGTCTTCCCTCCCAATATTGTGCTCTATGACCTTGGTGCCTGCGATGAAAGGAATATCGACTGGACACTGGGCCCCTTTAGCGTCCGGCCCTGGCAAAAACTCGCCCCGGGAAAGATTCTTTTTATGGAGTTCTGAGATTTCTTGAGGGCAGAATAAGTTCCCACAAATTGCGACATTTCTTTAGCGAAAGCCTCGCCAAACAGGAATCCTTTTGCTCCTTGCCCCGCTTTGTATGACGATAAGTCGCTTAGTTTTGAGTCAATTTTCAGGAGTGCTCCTCTTCTCCTCTCTGATGAGAGGGCGCAGTTGGCGTTACCCAGGAAACACACGGCTCTTTGTGCCCAATTTGCTAGGACGAGAGGATCTATGGCGGTCCCGGTGTCTTTGGCTTTTCTCAGCCAGATCCATAATTTTTGCTAGAGGGCCTGCTAAGTCAAGGACCTTGTCTTGGTACCCACTCCACGCTCTATCCACGCCCTTCCTGACATCTTTGGAAGCTTTTGTTACGAAGGTAACCATTTTTGGGTCTAGATCGGGAGTCTCGGATAGCTTGTCAGGCAGGTCTGGGCGGGGACATTCAGATCTCATGCGAGATCGTACTTCTTTGTCAAGCGGTTTGCGTATATGTTGCGCCATGTAGAGCACTACTTTCGGGGAGGGTATCCACTCGGTGGATTTTGGCCTCCGGATCGAACATATTGTTTCTGTCTTCTTCCGGGTCTTCTTCTTCCCCTCCTTCATTATCGGGCGAGTAGCCCTCGTCTATGTCCCCTAAATTATCCACCCCTGGGGCAGGGGGTCTGGCGTTCTGCTGATTTCGCCAGGAAGGCCTTCTTTAGTCTTGCGACAGGGTCGCCTGTCTTGTGGGGGTCCTGGTCGACCTTCCTTTCCTTGCTCGGGGGGGGTCAAAGAGTCTTTGCT
Source organism: Ambystoma mexicanum (assembly GCF_040938575.1). Lineage (NCBI taxonomy): Eukaryota > Metazoa > Chordata > Amphibia > Caudata > Ambystomatidae > Ambystoma > Ambystoma mexicanum. The sequence continues at coordinate 231,332,677 of NC_090929.1, forward strand.
CTTCTGAGCTTTACACCCCTGCTCAACCCCTCCTTGAGGGGTGTCCAGTCAATGGGCCTTCGCCTGGGCTAAGGGGCAACTTTTTTCTGGGGGATTTCTGGTCTCTTTCTAAAATCCATGCTTTAAGCATGTCCAGTCTCTGAGCGATTGGCTGCACACCTTCTGAGACTGCTAGGGACATTGATTCTCCCAATACTTTCTTAAAGTTGAGCGACAGCTCTGTTTCTTGATGAGAGGGTTCTTCCTCCCACTCTTCCTCACTATAGTCTGGAGTTGTAGAGTGATCCCCTTCATAATGGGCCATGATCTCCTTGTGTTAGCAAAGCTAATATTCTTTTGTCGACTGTGAAAAATTGGGCCCACAGAATGAGACAGCACTAGGGCTGCAGGCCTTCACGAGACACGAGCCGAATTGTATCCTTTTTTTTTTTTAATACTGCTGACAGCAGCTGTATCCAGACGTGCTCTGTGTAATAATCAAAATAAAGATTTTTATTTTTTTTTAATTCCTCCTCAGGCCACTCGCACATGCAGCTCTCTTTCCCTTTCACCTATGCGTTCTGGGAAACGAACGCCGGAAGGGCCCGGGGGGAGACGGGAAGGCTCGTGTCCTCCCGCTCCCTCAGGGTCCTAGTGCACGCCTTCCGTGCGACCGTCTGTGGAGCGGGCCGGCTGCCTTTCACAAAGTGAGAGTGCCCGCGGCTCTGACTCCACAGCGTCCCAAGCCTAGAGCTGGGATTCTTCGTTGCGCAGCTCTCCAGAGCCGCTCTACTATGAGCTGGAGCGGGCGCGAGGGCGCCGCGCTACAGACTGAGATACTGATAGCACGTGTATCAAATGAAGTAAGAAATATCATTTATAAATATAATATATATTTTTTTTAATATAATCATATACGCTCCGCAATACTTCTACACATCATAAAAGAAGTAAACTCTAAGAGAGCGGCACATTTAAATCTGGGAATAATGCACTTATCTCGTATGCTGGCAGCAAAAAGAAAGAGGAAGGAACGTTGTGCTGTTGGTCCTTATAGGAGGGATAAGCACCGTATTGGTGGAGGAAGGACTACTGGTTACGAGGAGGCTCATGGGACTTGTAGTGGAAACTGTGTGGAGCCTCTAGAGAGAAGGAGAAACTTTTAAACTAAACGATTTCTTTTACTAAACGCAGAAAGAAACATTTGTTTTGAAAAGTTCATATAAATTTTGAATTGCTGTGTTGGTGGCAAATTAAAGAGTTAAGCATAATGCTCACCTCCGTCTTGTTATAGAATTATACCGAATATTCTGCGCAGATTGTACGCCGTGGTCCTCCCAGGGATAAACCCAGACTGGTCCGGATGGACTAAATCTGGCATATACGGGAGGAGCCTGGTAGCCAGTAGTTTGGCAAGGATTTTACTATCAGAGTTTATTAAGGACAAGGGCCTGTATGAGCTCATGTCATCAGGGGGGGTCTATTTGGTTTTAGTAGCACAGTAACCAATGCTTCAGTCATTGAGGGTGGGAAGAGTCCCAGTTTGTAGTGCCTCTTCCCACGTACAAAGCAGATTGGGAGCCAAAACTGCACTCAGTTGTTTATATAGCTCGAACCCAAGGCCGTCGGGACCAGGGGTCTTCCCGGAGGGGAGGGATTTGATAGACTCATCTATTTCTTCGACAGAAAGAGGAAGATTTATCGCCTGGTGTGCTTCCTCATTCAGTTTTAGCAAGGGTATTGAGTCGAGATAGGCCTCCAGTTCCGCAGGGGAGCATCTGTCGGAGTTGGAGTATAATGTATTATAGAAGCCATGGAATGCAGCGTTCACTGCCTCGGGAGAGTTCAGGACATTACCGGAAGCATCGAGGATCCCTGTGATATGTTGTGTCCCCGTCTCCCATCCCAGCGACAGCTCCAAGTGGTGTCCTGGACGGTCAGCCTCACCATATCTCCTAGCCTGAATTGGGCGGTATAATAAGTGGACCTCTTTGTCCGCCAGTTCCTTGAACCTCAGGAGGTTTCCCTTTATACTACCCAGGAGCGTCCAGTCACGGGTGTGTGCATATTCGTCTTCTAGCTTTTTAATATCACCCTCTAAGTCCGCAAGATTCTGTCTGGTCTCACGCAATTCACCAGAGGCAGTGGAAATGATCTCCCCTCTTGCCCACACTTTGTAGGCCTCCCAAGCCGTACTAACTCTGTCAACCGATGCAGAATTCCTATGGAAAAATTCCTCAGACTCAGTATGTAGATGCTCTAGAAGAGTTGAATCCAATAAGCAAGAAGGGGACATGCGCCAAAGAGGGCGGGGCACCATAGATGTATGCCATAGGAGTGACAATGTGATGGGAGAATGGTCCGAAAGAGTGCGTGGGTGTATTGCAGCTTCAGCCACTCGTGAGAGTAACACAGAGGGTATCAACCATAAATCTATTCTGGAAAGGCCGTCATGAACGGTGGAATAAAACGTGTACTCACTTTTGGACGGCTTGCGGCAGCGCCACGGGTCTGATAGGTCTAAATGGTTCATCACGCTCAACAGCATCCACCCGGCTGCCGTTAGTTCCCTCTGCATGTCCCTTGAGCGATCCAACACACAGTCAAGTATGAGGTTGAAATCACCCCCCAAATGATTTGTGATTGAGAATAATCGAGCAGGAGATCAAGAATTTGGCCATAGAATTGTGGGTCGTCCATATTTGGGCTGTATGTGTTCACAAGAGTGACCCTAACCCCAGCCAGGGAGCCCCGCACTACAACATATCTACCCATCGGGTCAATGCTACGTTTGGTTTCCTTAAATTGTATAGAGCGGTGTATCATTGTAAGAACCCCACGAGACTGAGACAAGTAAGTATTGTAAAATCGCTGGGAACCCCAAGGTTTGGCGAATGCATCGCAAGTGGCACCCAGGGCATGAGTCTCCTGAAACATTATTACCTTAGGAGCTATGTGGTTTATGTAAGCTGCCACTTTGCGGGCCTTCATGGGATGGTTAAGGCTGCGTACATTCCAGGCTAGAAAGGTGATATTAGTATTCAGCATATTGCAGATCAACGAAATCTGAGAGCAGTTGTTGTTGGTCACTAAGTACATTTGAGACACCTATGTCCCGAGTAGAAAGGTCCTCACTGGTTTTCAACAAATATTGGAACAGTCCTGATAGTAAGCCAACAGAGCTAAGGGATTGCATAACACTGGCACAAACATGTCTGAAACATTTGCAATAGAAAACAGTCCCCAACGGTCCTCCCACCCACATCGTCACCCCAAACTTGACAATGCATTCCCATACACTTAACAGCATTTAAGACTCTATGGGGACCACTGTGAGTTAGCCTTTACGTACAGAAAGTCCGTCGGGCAGCGTGGGGCAGCCCCAGACTGAATTGAAACTATGCCCTTATTGTGAGATAGTGGGTAGATCGTGTAGTGCGCCAAGGTCAATCATTATGCATAATGTCTGGGATATTGTCCCGCGGAGAGTCACTACCCGCGCCCCTGGGCCCCCTCGCTGGTAGTGGTATGGAGATGTTAGATTCTATATAGGACACCGCATCAACTGTATCCTCAAAAAAGAGGGCTCTACCCCCATGCTGCAGACAGAGTTTGGCAGGGTACAGCAAAGCATATTGCACCTACCGCATTCGCAGTAGCTTCTTCACAGGGTCAAACGATTTGTGCTTTGGCCAGGACAGTTGCCACAAAATCGGGGAAGATGTGGATGTCAAAGGATTCATAGCACAGGGCGCCCGTCTCCCTAGCCATGCGCAGTACCAGTTCTCTGTCGTGATAGTTAAGTAGCCTCGCCACTGTGGTACGAGGGGGGCACCCGGTTTGGGGACCGGGGCTAGGACACAGTGGGCCCTCTCCACCAGGAAATGCTGAGAGAACCTGGTAGGGTCAAATAGTGACTTGAGAAGATTATCGACATACTGCTCCATCGGACCTCTGCAAGCCGCCTCCGGAATTCTCACCTTTCGAATGTTATTGCGGTGTGAGCGTGATTCGAGGTCATCACATTTATTGTGGACTTTACTAAATTCCTGTTGCAGGTGAGCGACGTCACGGCCGTGCTTAGCAATCTGATCTTCGTATTCACCGACCCTTGTCTCGACTTCCGTAATGCGGGCTCCCTCCTTCTCCAACTTGGACTTCAGTGAGCCGATGGTGGAGACTATATCATCCAGCTTGACATTTACTGCGAGGAAGCCACTCTGTACAGTCGCCAGCAAATGGTCCTCTCTAGCAGTCGCAGGAGAGGCAGCCCGTCCATCGACCAGGGGGTTGCTCACGGCAGGTTGGGAAGTAGTTAGGGTGGAGGTGTAAGTGTCCATAGGGCCCTTCTTCTTGGATGTGGCTCCCTTGATCATGGCTATTGTAGAAGGGTAGACGAGTCAACTAATGTGGGATGACCTCCAGGAGCTACAGCGCTTTAGTATGTTGCGCCAGGGGGAGCCCGCCACCGCAAAAAGATATAGCCAGGCGCTACCCAGATGTGCCCCATAGGGCAGTGCGCTCAATGGTGATGGTCCCAGTCAGATGTAGTTCAATGCTCAGGTTCAGCCGCACAGGAGGGAAATGATGTGTTGCACTGGACACCAGAGTGAGAAGCAAGGGGGGAAACTACCAAAGAGGGGACCAGCCTGCAATGTTTATGGCGACTCCATTCCAGAAATGAATCTCAGTCCAAAATGAGCGGGCCGGACCAGTTACATGACCACAGAGTGGGCGAGGTAAGTTTGGAGGGCGTCCAGCAGGCTTAGGATGGATTTGTTCTGTAGCCCACTGGAGCACCAGGCAGCGCCCTCACCCCAGGGAATCAGGCAGCAACGGTCGCCACAGGAAGACTAAAGCAAGTACGGCCTCACATATAGGGGAGTGGATCTAATCACAACTCCAGCCACCAAGCCAGGTTCAGATAGAATGTACACCGTGGGTCACAGTCCCCCACCATGTGCCCTGCGCCACCACAAGACAGAGCCCCCCGAGGGGGACCGCAAAATGTACACAATTGCCCCCCTCAGTGGATCAAGAGGTGTCAAGGGAGCATTCAGAAGGATCCACCCGGACTGCGCCCCCAAACATCCCCCGGCTCCAGACCAAAGGCGCAGTCACAGCGCAGGGGGGGACGGGGGATGCAGGTGCCGACAACGCACAGGCGGATGGGCAAAGTCAGAACGTGCCCTTCAGGTGCGGGTGTCGCGCTGCCCCAGGCGACACTCACCTGAAGAGTAGTGGGCCCACAGCGTCCCCGGGATCACTTAGGAGTACAATGAGCAGGGCTGGGAGGCCACACGCGACCAAATGAGGCTTCAATATCGCATCGCCGGGGGCCCACCATAGACCGCTGCCCGGGTTGAGCGAAGGGCTGTGGCAGTCTGGGCCACGGGAGCCCTGGGGGGGGGTCACTCGTCCACTGCGCAGGGTCTCCTAGGGCGCAGGGTGGACCACACTGGGTAGGCCCTCAGGGCGAGCAGCGATCCAGTAGCACGCAGAGGAGCCCCCGCTGCAATACGAAGATGTGCCCAAGCCGCTGTGGGTGCTGTCTCGGGGGGCACTTGCAGATTGTCTCGGGGCCAGCAGGAAGCGCCGCCTGTCGGGGCAAGGTCCGGTGGACGTAGAATCAGCAACTAGCGAACCACTGTGGAGCACTACCGCTGTGCTCACAAGTCGGACGAAGTAACAGCTCCTCAGCTACACAGAGACACCAGCACCACGCGGGGAGAGTCTCCTGTCACCTCCCCCACTCACAGCACGCCGCTCACGAGCGAGCTGGCCAGCCGAATCACTAGAGGCTAGCAGCACCTCGCCGGATCACCGATTTACTCCAGGATTTTACTCATGGGTGCACGGACCCTTCCAAACCTTACAAATGTCGTCCAGAGAATATTTCATCAGGCAGGAACAGCTTTATTGAAGAATCAGATTTTATGGGGCTGGAGCACCACATTCAAGCGGCCATCTTGTCTGGTTGCCCAACAGTGCCCTCCCCCTGCACGTCCATTTCTAATGGCTTGGATCTTAGACAATAACCATTTTTATTTTACTAGAAAAACATCACATTACAATATATACCGTTTTCACTTTGGTTTCTTTTCGAGCTATTGTGCAGTAAATCTGTTATTTTTCCCCAAGTAAGAGTAGTTCTAGACTTGTAAAGACTAGTTTAAGCTGTTTAAAGTGTTTTAATAACAAAAACCCATACAATCAACTAAATCAAAAGACACACATTTTCTTCTAATTAAGACACCGTAAGGTATGAAAAGTGCTTTGGCGTCGGTCAAGCCATGCGCGATTCAGCTTACAGGGATACTGCTGGCTAAAGAAAACCATCTTACCACACAGACCATGACATCAGCATAGCTTTTAAAACTTTAACGTGGCTGGTAAAATAACTAACAGTGAGATAGGGTGTCTTGTAATTAAAATGTAAAAACGAACCCATGTTTTTGTTTTCCCTTTGGTAGCAAAACGAAAACGGGTGGGGGGGATAATGTCTGCATGTGCCAACTTCTCATGGCATTCACGGGACACACAGGACACAATTAGAGGATAATGTAAAGAGCTAAATATTATGTGATTGGCTACTGACGGCAACAGGAAGGCAGATCACCATAGTCAGGGTCGGACTGGGACAAGAAATAGGCCCGGAGACCCAAAAAAAAGTGGCCCACCCCTCACCTCAAAAAAGTGGCCCACCTCTCTCCTGCTAAAAAGTGACCCTCAAACCATCATCCGTGAATAGTGTCACTTCACGACTTTACGGAAAATGCTACTTATGGAGGGTTCATGTGTCTGTTACATTACAACACAACTCATAAAACATAACTTTGCATACAGTTCTGTGACAGGGTCCACAGCTCCGAGGCGCAGGAGTGGCATTAACCAACCACCCCCACTGCGGTTTTGGAACCTGCTGCAAGTCGATGCTTATACAGGGCTCTGCAACCCCAGCAGGGAAGGAGGGTTAGGGTGATGATGGTTGGATAGGAAAGAGGAAGTACTAGGGAAACCGGAATGAGGTTTAGGGAGAGGTTATGGATAGGTTGGGGATGTTAGGGTAAGGTTTTGACCACTGCGTGGTCATAGGATGTGTCATAATCGCTGCAAGAGAGAGTGTCACCCAGTTCCTGCCCCTCCCCATCCAAAACACCTCTCCATGGGAATTCTTTGAGTTTGCTTTAAACAAGCCTTACCATCAAACTTTGCAGTGTTTACTCAGAGCAGCCTTCAAGAGTTAAGGACTTAATTGGAGCTGAAAATCCACTAATGGTGTAATAAAACTGTCTTAGACAGGTCTGCCTTCAGCCCCCATGTGTGTCCTTCACTGAAGTCCTGTTAAAACAAACACTCACTGCATGCCCAATCTAGCTCCACCTCTCACCACCTCTACTGTAACAAGGTGTCTGGAGTGACGCTCTCCAGTAAAGGCAACGGAGGGGTGTCTGTGAGCTTTCATGTAAATGCCACAGAGAGGTGCCTGGAGTGATGCTCTCCAGTAAACATCACGGAAAGGTGTCTGGAGGCTCTCTAGTAAACGCCACGCCGGATCTATTGGCTTAATTAGAACATGTTGTGCTGTTGGGTACACATTTGGCTCCCTCACCCCCTTGGTCCTTCCAGACCACAGAAGGCATTCTCAGTAAACAGGATCACAGACTTGCACTGCCAAAAAACGTCAGACACCTGCCTTGTTAAAGGACAAGACAAATGTCTCACTGCTAGCGCCTAGACGTCACCAGTACAGTCGCTATAATACCATACGCGTCTCATCGCGACACTCGCCACCACATATTTATTATGCATTAACACATTTGAACCCACTCCTCACCCCAATCCCCTCCCTTCACAGAACTGCAGGTGCCATGATACAAAAACAGAAATGGTCAAATGAGGTCAGATGGACGATCGCTTGTCATTGGAGAGTCAGTGCCAACCTTTCACCTTTTGGTGATAAAATGAGTGCTACGAGTTGGTTAATTATAGCACCTATGAGAGGCATACGCACGCTAGCCATGCAGCCGATGCCAAGAAAGAGCCATCCCCGGCAGCGCTGACAGGAGTGCAGGAGGTGGACCATGCACTAGCCCCCACCTGTCAGAACCGAGAGGTGTATGTGAGCGGGGAGGGCTGGTCTGCGCCTGCTGTCCTCCGTGGTGGATCACCATACCCATGGTACACGGCAACGGCGGGCAGAGCCCGAGCTGGAGAGACACTTCCCCCGCCACCACACAGCAGCAAGGAGTGGACATGACCTGGGGGTTCGAGGGTGCGCAAGCAACACATGCAGCACCGAGGCCCAAGAGGACCGTAGCGCGGCCTTCTCCCACCCCACGACACGGGCATGGGCGCTCTGCTTCGCGTTGAGCGCCCGCCAATTTCCCCAACACAGCGGCAACACCCATCGGAGCTGCAGGGACCCGTCCACCAGAAACAGCGGTAAGGAAGAGGTGGGGAGGCTGGTGGAGGGCGGTGACCGCGGATGTGGGTCCGGGTCCCTGTCCGCTCTCTGACTGCACCAACACTGCCATAAAGTCCCCGCAGACCCCAGCAGCCTCTGCTGTGGCACGATATGACCTGGATATTGTTGCCTCATGCTACTATGGTCACACAGACACCCCTCCTGAATTAAACCATGTGTCACAACAAGAAGAGGACATAACTTTACCAGGGCTAAATGGTAATGACCCCTTGAGACTCTGAAACTACGTCACTGAAGCAACATTATAGGCACGAGTCAACCAAGAGCAGCTGCCCACCGCAACAAACGCACAGGGTGCTGTTAAGTCAACGATGCCTGAAGATAAAACCCGCTAGGCACCCCGGAAACCACACGACCACCTAGCAAATACCTTGCAGGTACCCGAGTGTGCTGGACAGTGGTGCACTACACGCAAAAGCTGTTGGCCCCTGAGAAAACCCGCACTGGGCACAACTAACTGCAGCGTGCAACACTATCATCAACCCCCCCAGGGCGTGTGCCAAGATCCCACGGCCGGGTACGCACATCCTACATGAGCTACCTGATAACCAAGTATCGCGGTGGACCCGGTTGTGCCAAATAACCAACAACTTACACCGTAGAGAGGAGGAAAAAACACTGTTGAGTGGGAAACAAGCAGGACAGAACACTGTAAGCAGTGGAAGCGCATATAATAGGACCCAAAGTGGTGAATACGGCTGCATCCTCAGTCCTGGGGACTACAGATATTCCCAGCACAAAGTGGACTTAACAAAGCAGGACCCCGCTCTGTGTACCCCTCCATTTGACTCCATGATCCAGTAGAACATAAAGCTCAAGTCTCTGAATCACTTCTGAGAACCAATACTGCAGGACCGCCCCCTTTTCCCCCCACCTCTCCCCGTGACGGAAGAAATCCCTGTACCACCAAGACACTGAACCAACATGGGGAAGGACAAACCAAGGAAAACCTCCACACAAAGCAGGATAGAACAATACACAACAACACCAATATCCCGCTCACCGGAGCGGCCGGCATCAGTTGAACCTGACAACATGGAGGACGACATCTCCCTCAGAGACGTGATGATTGCCATTGCCAGCTCCAGAACGTCAATGGAGAAGAAAATGGACAGTATTGGCGCTGACGTATCCCTACTGAGACACGACCTACAGAAACTGACCTCGCGCACCGGAGAGGCCGAGGCACGCATCTCGGAAGCGGAGGACAGCCTATGGGGAGTCAACAGACACATGTCCGGCATGCTAGACCACTTCAAGATCCTGGAAGCAAGAGTAGACGAGGGCAAAGGGAGATCCAGGCGCAACAACATCCACATACTTGGCCTCCCTGAGAAGACAGAAGGAGCAAGTGTGGAGTTATTCCTCGAGGAGGGGCTCACAGACATATATGATGCAAAATCCTTCTCAAAATTCTTCTCCATTGAGCGGGCCTCAAGTCAAACCAGGTGTCATGAGCGCTACTCCCGAGGAGCCAAGACTGGCCCAGCGTCCCCGGAAGCAGGCTCATCATCCACACCCCCGGTTCCAGCAGACCCCTACAGGGGCCCTTTGGACCATGTCCTGGCGCCAGGCTCATAAGGAACCACAGTCATGGGCACCGGGCTCATATTCTTAAAGTGTGCAGTAGTGATTGGGTGGACTTACCTGTGGCAGACCATGCTGCATACTCACCTAGAACAATCCAAGCTGGGTGAAGTCCCAGCCACTGGCTGGGAGGGACCAATCCTCTGTTACAGGAACTCTTTTCTTACCTGTGTGGGGCTGATGCTAATCCTCTGACACTGGAACTCTTTTCTTACCTGGGTGAGGCTGGAGGAAGAATACGCACCAAAGCACTTCTCCACTATTTAAACCACGCCCGATAGAATTCACGTGCTTCGCGTTATTCTGCAACAGCAGCAGGACGCTCTCCGAGTCGGCTCCTGCATTCCAGGTCCAGACACACCCTCAGCTTCTCGAGCAGCAACCTGTGGATGAAGAAAAGGTACAGGAACATCTACTCACCAGAATTCAGCCACAGGAGTCCAGTCTCTGACAACCTGCAAATAAAGGCATAAGGTTAGAAAACGGGCAACACGCTCGCAGCTGCGCTCGCTTACCTTATCCATCCGTGATCACACCGGAGTTCACTGCGGCCTTTGCTTCGGCAGCATCCCAGCACCTGGAAGACAAAAGACATTGTTAGTGGTGTCCGAGCCGAATGGGTTCGCAACTCAGTTATACTTACGCGCTTCTTCACGCGCAGCAGCGGCAGCATCGCCCTCAGCATTTCGGCATCTGAAAAAAAGGAAAAGACATTATTAGAGGTGCCCATTTTGAAGTGGCCACAATTCAGTAATACTTACGCGCTTCTTCACGCGCTGCAGCGGCAGCATCGCCCTCAGCATTTCGGCACCTGAAAGGAAGGAAAAGACATTATCAGAGGCGCCTATTTGGAAACGGCCACAATTCAGTTATACTTACGTGCCACCGCACGTGCAACAGCGGCGGCATCGCCCACAGCATCTCGGCACATGAAAGACAGAAAAGGACATTATAAAAGGGTGCTCCTTCAGAAGCGGCCTCAGATCTTCTATACTCACGAGCCTCTTCTTGCACAGCAGTGGTGGTGTCGCCAACAGCTCCTCGGCACCTGAAGGACTATTACAAGCCACAAGAGGACACTGAGCCTAAACACTGAAATCATCCAGTGACGTAACTGGATTCCACGCGCCCCTGCACCAGAAGCAGGATGGAGAGCTCGGCTTTACTAAACCAAAGGTGAGAGATTGTGGAGACCAGTCGAGAACCATGAAGTGGGAAAAGCAGAAGATTGGTGGGAGAACTTATCCAACCAGCTTGTAATTACCCCTTTTTCTTCCACCTGCAGAAAACTCACCTTACAAGCCAGACAGTCAATATTCGGAGGTCCTGCCCAGAGCGTCTTGCGAGTTCTACGCCTCATCATAGTCATAGAAGCAACTGTAGCAGTCCAGTTTGGGTCAGCGCCTCCGTGGGAATCAGGTGAGCGTTACAGAACGCGAAGCCTACCCATAATCTCCTACCCAGGCGCTATGGAAACTTCCGACACAGACCAATTGGCCCAGTTGTTGGGGGAATTAAGAGCTGAAGTCCATGCTGCTCGCCAGGAAACGAACGCCCTTAAGAGGGAATTGATAATGTCAAAAGAACGAACTGACGATCTCGCCAGACAGTTATTACAGAGTGAAGCGGGGCAAACTCCTCTACCTAACTCAGAGGGGAATTATACCCCAGTTACTTCAACCAATCCCGTTCAAATCAACCTACCTGGAAATGTGCCATTGGCACCACCTGAACGCTTTTCTGGTGACCCTAAAAGATTTGCAGTGTTTATAAATCAATGCCGACTGCACTTTCTTTGTAGACCCGCAGCCTTTCCAACTGACCAGACCAAGGTAGCCTTTGTACTTTCGTATCTTAGCGGCAGCGCCGCTGATTGGTCGATCCCTCTGGTTACACAGGATGACCCAATTTTTTGGAACTTCTCAGCCTTCCAGGCGAGTATGGAGAGACTTTTTGCAAGACATTCCCAAGGGCAGGCCCTGGACAACGAACTCCTCTCCCTGCGACAGGGCAACCAGGACCTCTTAGCCTACATTGCATCTTTTAATAGGTTAATCGTGGAAACTAGATGGCCCGAGGATAAAAGGATCACGCTATTTCACAGAGGTCTGCGTGGTGAACTTAAAGACGTCCTTGCCCAGGTCGTGAATCCTCCTCAGGACTGTTCGGAATATATTGATTTGGTGGTCCAATTGGATCATAGGCTCCAAAACAGAAAGGCGGACCGATCCAGGTTTGAAACACGAGTATTCACGAAAACACAAAGCAACGCCAAAGGGGTCAACACCGTTGAACCTATGCAGATTGGGGCCGTAAAGGGTCCCTTAACCCAGAAAGAGCGTGACAGAAGACGACAAATGCAATTGTGCCTCTATTGTGGAAACTCTGGACATTTTCTTCGAGATTGCCCGGTAAAACCACCTAAGAAGACAGTAGGAGCTTCTGACAAGAACTCTGAAAAGCCTGAGCCGGGAAACGACCTCGCCCGACAAGTGTAGAGGTCCGCTTGCCGAGCTTAAAAACCATTTCTTTGACCTTGCACTTCATAATGCCTATGGTCCTCGTAAACCCAAAGCAACCAGAACGTTTGCATGCTATTAAGGCATACATTGATAGTGGAGCAATAGGAAATTACGTGGACCGCGAATTGGCTTCCAGGATGAACCTACCTCTTTGTCCAAAGGCGGTTAAAGACGTCATTACCACGGTGGATGGGACCGAAATCGCCTCCGGACTGGTAACCCATACCACTGCTGAAGTGACGTTACTAGGCCAAGACGGGCATTGGGAGGTAATTGTGTTTGACGTGATCAAGGCTCCTCAATTCCAAGTAATCCTAGGAATCCCTTGGTTGGAGAAACACACCAGATTGATTGGCGAGCAAAGACGATAATGTTCCCTGAGTGTGCACCAACCTGCTATCCACGACCCAGCATTGGCCTAGCGTCAGCAACGACTGACGGTCCACAATTACCTCAAGAGTATCGAGAGTTCCAAGATGTTTTTCAAAAGGAACAGGCTAACACCTTGCCACCTCACAGATCATACGATTGTCAGATAGATCTGCTACCCGGTGCAACTCCCCCTTGCAGTAGGATTTACGCCCTCACCGAGCCTGAGAACCTTCATCTGCGACAGTATTTAGACCAGTATCTGGCCAATGGCTTTATCCGTCCGTCAAAGTCTCCTGCATCCTCGGCTCTGTTCTTCGTACCCAAAAAAGAAGGTGACCTCAGAACCTATATTGATTACCGTGCTCTGAATCAGATAACAGTAAAAAACAGATACCCCTTACCTCTGATCCCGGAACTCCTCGACCAGGTGAAAAACGCCTGTATTTATACCAAGCTTGATCTCCGGGGAGCTTATCATTTGGTACGGATCAAGGAAGGTGATGAATGGAAGACGGCATTTCGCACTAAGTATGGGCTATTTGAATACCAAGTGATGCCCTTCGGACTATGCAATGCGCCGGCCGCCTTCCAATATTTCATGAATGACGTCCTCAGAGAGCTCATTGATGTCTGTGTTGTCGTCTACATAGACGACATTATTGTGTACTCATCTTCGGAAGCTGATCATCGAAATCATGTTAGGGCGGTCCTTGAAAAACTTCGCCAACATAAACTCTTTGCCAAGCTCAAGAAATGTGCCTTTCATGTCACCGAGGTCGAATTTCTGGGATTTATTCTGACACCCAAAGGAGTCCACATGGACTCGAGAAAAGTTGACGCAATCCTCAAATGGCCATCTCCTACTTCCGTGAAAGGCGTTCAAAGCATGCTAGGCTTTGCCAATTTTCACCGCAGATTTATTACAGAGTTTTCACGAGTGGTACAACCCATCACATCCCTCTTAAGAAAAAATAAGCGCTTTGAATGGTCTGCAGAATCTGAGCAAGCCTTCCAAGAGCTTGTAGTGATACACGAAATTGCAACCTTGCCAATCAGGGCTTTAGATGACAGCATTAGCCGCTGAAAGCCAATAGTGTATTCAAAGTATGTGCTAAAAATGCTGACAGTAGTCTGTTGTAGCACTTCCATTATGCAGTAGTGAGCTACAAGGAATATGCAGGCCTAGTATGAAATAGGTCACATTAAGCATTGTTGATAGACAGGCAGGGAGGACCCCTAGCTCTGTACCTAATAGGTATTTTTGGAGTGTTTGGAACATCATGGCACCTATATAGCGCTTAGATAGCCAGTCTTAAGCGCTATAAACACTAAGCTATGAGTGCATGCCTTTTAGAGCTTGCAGATGGGGTTAATACATCCCTGCTTCCCTTAGAATATTCAGCCTCACTAACGGTAGCCCTGGCTCCAAGCTAATCTTCCTTTTCTCTGGGAAGGTACTGATAAGACATTCCTCAGCCAGCGCAGATGGGAACCAAGGGAAGGGGTAGGAGCGAGCAGGGAGCATCTCAGAGAGAGCTGGGTTTTTTCCATGAACCAGCCTCACAGGGAAAGTTCTGGAACTATGCGTCATGGTGACTGACAGCAAGAGATTATAAAATATCCATGCACACATGGGATCAGGGGGAGATCGTCTGTGGACTTGATTCGTGTACAGTCAGGTGCCCGGAATTGGCTCTCACGGTGTCCTCCAGCATTGTTTTTCTATGAAAAACCCATGGTCTCCCAGTGCTGATTAAAGGGACGTAAGACTGTGTTTCTCTATGTTTCTCTATATTTCTCAATGTTTGTCTATGTTTATCTAAGTTCCATGTTTCACTATATTTTGCATTGCTCTTTGTTTTATGCTTTGTAATATTCTCTAACTTGAATCCCAAATGTATATGAAATTCACTGCTTAGAATAAATATGCTAAAACTTTGAGGGTGTCATTTGTCACTAGCATGAGATCACTGCTCAGCACAATAGAACCTGTATTTTGGGCTGAATTGGGTATTTTTGCTCTCAAAGGGCTGGCCCCGAGGAAGATTTTGCCCATATCAAGACATTTGGTGGCAGCTTTGTGGGATTTGTGAAGAGCAGTGCCATGCTATGACATGACAAATGGTGTGAGAGAACACAGTGTAGAGTGGGGAGCAGGCTGTCGCATTTCCTTGATGGTCTCACTGCAGCTCTGAGACTTCAAAAGGCAGCAATGTTGTGTCGGTTTGCCGTGGCCGATAGCTTGTGTGGTTAAGACTCCCTTCAGTAAATCAGTCGTGACTGACTTATTGCATGGGATTGGTGCCAGGGAGTACAAGGCGATAAACGAGCGGGAAATGGCTTTGTTTAAAGCACTCCGATGAATGGTTAAGAAAGATGTATGCTCAATTAGAAAAAGAATTTTATCATGCGGTTTCCCAAGTTTAAAGTTGTAATTTGGAATGCATAGTGAGACGGAGTTCTCATCTCTATTCTGTCATGAGGGCAGGAAAAAAATAATTGCAGGGATTTGACATGCAAATTGTGAATAGTGATTTAACCATTGACTCAGCCCCAGTGTGCTAGCGAGTGGGGGCTGTAATGTTCGGAGGCGAAGGTTCGCTTTTTTGATGTATGCTTTTGAATGTTGGCATTCCTGAATAATGAGGAGCCATGCTTAGGAGAATGAGTAACATCTGTGCTGAGAGCCTAAAGAGTTTTTTTTCTTTCTTTTGGCAACTGTAAAATTCCATGTGCTAATGATGGCAAATTCTGTTTAAAGGAAACACACTAAAATGGTTATATTGCATTTTAAGCTGTGCCATGCTTTTAATGGGTGAGAGACTCACTTAAAAAGAAAGTGAGTGAATGTTATTTGGATTTTCGATTTTTGTGTATTGATTTGAATTTGCAGAATCAGTTTGCAATGGTTGGGGGGAAAAACAATTTATATTTTTCTAAATTGCCCCTGGAGTATTTTTGACTGTCCCCATGCTATGCCATGGATTTATGCTGTTGCCTTATAAGTGATGTATGATTTGGAAATAGTGTCCTGTTGACTGTGATACATGGGGAAAAATGTTGTTGACACATTAAACAGCCCACAAGCAATAGAGTGTGGGTTGTTCTTGCAGAAAAAAAAAAAACGTGCAGGGAGCTGCAAACTAAATATGGCATTTTTTATTTTTTAAATGCACTGAACTGAGTGGTTATAGTTTGGCAATGGTACAACAGAATTAACATCTGTGTGTGATAAGATAGCACAAAGATTTAATGGGTTGTGAGTTCTCTTGAAAGATCGCACATTACAAGAAAAAAAAAGACGCTTTGACATTTTGCAAAATTACATGGAGTAGAATCCGATGACAAGAAAAGTGCCGCTTTTGAAAACAAGAGTCTTGCTGTGTGTGCAGAGCTTGTGCCTTGAAGCTGTTTTGGGCGAGGTGCGCGAAGGCAAACAAAAGCAGAAACAGTACAAGAAAGAGTTAATCTGGATGAACTGTCTGAAACGAGTGCTTCCCATTGAAGCCGCCACAGTATAAGAGTTATAGGCAAAAGAGATAAGCTGCGTGCTCATGGCGCTGCCAGGTGCACACGAAAGATAAACATGCCTGCATTCCTGAGGAAGGGGGAGCAAAAAGAGAGAGCTGTTCAAAAAGTAAAGAATTTGCCCAGTAAACTGTGGTAGGGAACAAAGGCTTCATGCAGGATGGCAGACGGGCACATCACATCTGAACATTTACCTATGCATCTGTGAATGGGCCAAGAAAAGACAGCTGCCCATTCCAACAGACATTACTGTGCAAACCGCATTCCCATGTGATGTGATGTGAAGTGAAGTGAAACGCTATTGCTGTGCAAGCTGCATTCCAATGCTCCATGTGATGTGAACTGAAGTAAAGCGCTGTGCACTGGAGAAGAAACCTCTAGGCGCTTTGAGAAGAGAAAATACACATCTGGCAAACTGCAAGCTACATTGCCAGGGATGGAGTAACTGACAAAGACATTATGGCATTCCAGATGGAAGCAAAACTGACAAAAGTGCTTAGCCGTTTTGCAAGAGACAACATGCAGAGCGGGGCTTTGAAGTACAACATGAACACTGCACATTAGCCATGATCCAGAAGCCACACGGCTTAGTGCAAGAATGAATGATTTGTTGAAGCAACAAAAGAAACTGACTTAGACTATCGCACTCAAAGGGGTGGTTCAGGAAACAGCAAACACCCTTTGAAAAAATGACAAGTGAAAAAACCAGAGGCCTGAAAAACACTGCCTGTATGAAGAATAAACAAAGCTGCTGCTTGTACAACTGTAAGCGGCATTGGACTGAAAGACTTTACCTTTGAAAAATGGAGTGATGCCAGCAGGGCAAACCTAAACCAAGATCATGAGACACTGGAAGCAAGTTGGCGCCTGGCATTTGTGATCGCTTTGGTGAAAAAAGAAAAGCATTGTGCGACCTGGGTACTTACTATATGGCTTTGTAAAAGCACAGATCAGTCTGAGGTACCATTGACCAGCTATGATTGCATTGCACAAATGAGTTTGTGATTAGGCAGCTACACCCCGTATGGTTGAGTGTAAATAAGCCCCCAGAAACATGCAGAAGGGTGATAAATAATTGCAGTAGCAATGACAAAGTGTGTAGTTACCTGATGAGACTTTTTGAAGATGGGGGTGGTATTATGGGAAGGGGTGGATAACGCTGATATTGAAGTTTTGATGACATCCTAACATGAAGAATAATGATATTGAACTTTTGATGAAATCCTAACATTTTTGTTTGTATTTTTGCCTAGGCAAAAAAGACCAGGCATTTCACAATATCAGAAAGTTAATATGCAGTTTGTGGGTGACACTGATCAAAGAAGGGTCAGACGCATTCTCAGAGAAAGCGAGCCACTGCGACATGCTATTTCAACTTTAACGTGCCCTGCACCGCACAACGCTGCTGCAACCTGCGAAAAGTGTCCAACAGAGTAATAACTTTTGCTGAACTGGCACGATGCAGACTTGGCTAATTATCAAGTATTTGATGCTACACATTCAAATGACTCAGTTGCTGGAAATAACTTAATTGACATGTTTTGCCCTTTCTCGTTTAAAGGACTATGGACAATGAGTGGTGGACTGTAACATCAGGCACCACAAGAATGCTAACACATTGAAAAATGGTTTTTAAATGCACTGTTGAGATGAATCTGAAAAAACGAAATGGTTTTACTCTTCCAACTGAATTGCTTTAACCAGAGATGTTTTGTTTTTTGAAAAAAAAAAAAATATTCTACATTGCACGTAGGCAGGAAAATGATTTATGAATTGTTGGGGCAGCAGAATTATGCAAGCAGGAGTGTAATTTATTTTGAGATAAGATGAGTGCGCACATCAAAGTCACCTGTGCGTAGGTTAAGATTCTTAATTGAAGTAATGCTGCCAAGTGTATGAGCTATAATTTGAAATGGTAATCTTTGAAACACTGGATACTTTTACAGCCAGCTTAAGGCAGGTAAATGAAACCATGACTGACTTGATGTTTGATTTTATGACACAGAGTGTGACACGGTTTTTGTTAAACCAACCAGTTTCATGTTTTTGTGGGGACAGCTGTCTCCAGCACACTGATGCAAAGAGTCACCTTTTGATTGTAGACATTTGGAATAATTCTTTGGAAAAGCGCTACAAATGAGTATCCACATGGAATTGCTAGTGTACTGGCCTGGCACATTGTCGGGCATCTTTTGTCACTGAATGGATACCATTTGTTTAATTTGTCTAATGTGATGTTTTTCTGACCAAGAACTGCAGCGAGTGTTCTCGCCAAGATTTTATGGACTATAACTTGACTAAATGAATTTGTTTAATGTGATGAAACAGCCACTGCCGGATAGTAGTATGGTGTTTGTGGCTAAAACTAATAGTGTATATGGTAGATATCCCACTTGAAGAAGAGTATTCTCCAAGTCACAATAGGTAGACTGGTAATGCACACCTTCATTATTACAGTGATACACTTAGACATAGATTTATGAGGCAATGTTTCCTTAGTACTACCAAGCTGCTACAAATGGAGTCCATTTCTATGGCCCATCACCAGAGTGTGCGTAGCTAGGGAGCTAGATTCATTAATTGCAGGAGCTTTATATGCTTGTGACATAGAAACTGTGCACAATAAGCTAGCCACTATGGGTTCTGATGCCAGCTCTGCTATAGAACTTCTGGCCTAGTGGGGCCCATTGATACGCCCAACACTGCTACAAGTATTGACAACCACTGAAGATGGCAGAATTTTAGGTATGAAGACATTTTTGTCTGCCATAGGGCAGGTCAACAAGACTGCTAAATACACACGATGCATTGTATGGCAAACATTGTTAAATCAGCAGGTGTTGGCTTTTTACTGGGTGGGGGCAACCATCCTCCACACACTGGCACGCAGAGCTACAGTTACCAGCATACATATGGATTGAATTGCTTGCTTTTTGATTGCATGAATAACACATGCCATGCTTTGATGTAAATTAGTAGAATTGTTTTTATTTAGATAACCTGGTGCCCATGGGTTCACCTTGTTCACGAAATTAGATGGTTTCTGGTTGGGTTCCACCTACCTGGGGGAAGTGTCTAGTCACACAGCCCATAGTCACGCTTGAATGCCCGGGGATCAGGGGGAGGGTAGGCCCTTAGGGTGAAAGGCTGCCAGGTTTTAGAATTAGTAACCATACATAAATGCAATAGTGCATTGTAGATTAGACTACACTGGATTGCCTTGACATTTTAACTGCATGCTGCTTTTTAACTGACAATCAGTTATACAAAATTGATTTAGGTATTTTTGTGTAGGCCAGGTTTTGGCTAGAGTAAATGTCCATGTTCACTTTGTGTAGGTATTTTTGTGTAGGCCAGGTTTTGGCAAGGGTATATGTCACTGTTCACTTTGTGTACATTTTTGTTTAGGTAGTGTTTTACCTTGCATGCCACGCTAACTAACCGCTAGAAGATAGTTTGCTTAAACCTCTTGCAAAGCCCCAAGGTCTTTATCACTGCACTAAATACTATATTGATAGGTATTAGTCAGCATTTTGTCGCACACACGTTGAATAGGGGTGGAATGTAGTGATACACGAAATTGCAACCTTGCCAATCAGGGCTTTAGATGACAGCATTAGCCGCTGAAAGCCAATAGTGTATTCAAAGTATGTGCTAAAAATGCTGACAGTAGTCTGTTGTAGCACTTCCATTATGCAGTAGTGAGCTACAAGGAATATGCAGGCCTAGTATGAAATAGGTCACATTAAGCATTGTTGATAGACAGGCAGGGAGGACCCCTAGCTCTGTACCTAATAGGTATTTTTGGAGTGTTTGGAACATCATGGCACCTATATAGCGCTTAGATAGCCAGTCTTAAGCGCTATAAACACTAAGCTATGAGTGCATGCCTTTTAGAGCTTGCAGATGGGGTTAATACATCCCTGCTTCCCTTAGAATATTCAGCCTCACTAACGGTAGCCCTGGCTCCAAGCTAATCTTCCTTTTCTCTGGGAAGGTACTGATAAGACATTCCTCAGCCAGCGCAGATGGGAACCAAGGGAGGGGGTAGGAGCGAGCAGGGAGCATCTCAGAGAGAGCTGGGTTTTTTCCATGAACCAGCCTCACAGGGAAAGTTCTGGAACTATGCGTCATGGTGACTGACAGCAAGAGATTATAAAATATCCATGCACACATGGGATCAGGGGGAGATCGTCTGTGGACTTGATTCGTGTACAGTCAGGTGCCCGGAATTGGCTCTCACGGTGTCCTCCAGCATTGTTTTTCTATGAAAAACCCATGGTCTCCCAGTGCTGATTAAAGGGACGTAAGACTGTGTTTCTCTATGTTTCTCTATATTTCTCTATGTTTCTCTATGTTTATCTAAGTTCCATGTTTCACTATATTTTGCATTGCTCTTTGTTTTATGCTTTGTAATATTCTCTAACTTTAATCCCAAATGTATATGAAATTCACTGCTTAGAATAAATATGCTAAAACTTTGAGGGTGTCATTTGTCACTAGCATGAGATCACTGCTCAGCACAATAGAACCTGTATTTTGGGCTGAATTGGGTATTTTTGCTCTCAAAGGGCTGGCCCCGAGGAAGATTTTGCCCATATCAAGACAGAGCTAAAGGCCAAGTTCACCTCGGCGCCAATACTGAAACACCCACGCCCGGATCTCCCTTACATCATTGAAACCGACGCCTCCAGCTTAGCAATGGGAGCAGTTCTATCACAAAGGGATCCAGAGACTAACCAACTGCATCCTGTGGCGTTTTGGTCTCGAAAGTTCTCGGCGCCTGAGATTAATTACACCATCACGGACAAAGAGCTTTTAGCTATTAAATCCGCCTTTAAGGCCTGGCGGCATTATCTCCTCGGGGCCAAACACACCGTTACGGAGATCACCGATCATCGAAATCTACAGTACCTGAAAACCGCCAAAGCTCAATCCTCCAGACAGATTCGCTGGGCTCTATCCTTTGCTGAATTTGACTTCGTGATCACTTACCGCCCGGGCAACAAGAACGGCAAAGCGGATGCTCTTTCCCGAATTGGAATGGGAGATAACGTTGTCAATCCCGAACCCGTACCAATAATTCCTGAACAAAGGATCTTGGGTCTGATTTCTTCGCAATCCATCGAGGATATTGAGGCAAAAACTAAACAACTTGTGACCCCATCAGACTTACAGAGCTGGTTACAAAGAGGAGAGAACTTCACCGTAAACAATGACTTGCCTTATTTCCAAGGACGATTATTCCTACCACACGCCGATTTACAAAAACAGGTAATCTCCTGTTATCATAATTCATTAATGGAGGGTCACCGTGGCATCGCCAAAACCACAGAAAAAGTGAAGAGACACTTCTGGTGGCCTTCATGGAGAAAAGACATAAAAGAATTTGTGATGTCCTGTGGTGTGCGCGCTCAAAACAAGGGTCAAAAGAAAAGGCCGGCTGGTCTTCTGCAACCATTAGACATTCCACCGTGTCCCTGGCATACCCTTTCCATGGACTTCATCACAGACTTACCCTCTTGTTCCGGGTACAACACTATTCTCGTTATTGTGGATTTGTTTTCTAAAATGGCCCACTTCATTCCGCTAAAAGGCTTACCTTCAGCTTCAGTATTAGCCAGAGAATTCTTTGAAAACATTGTCCGGTTACACGGCTTCCCGTCGGTACTAATCTCTGATAGAGGAAGCCAGTTTATTTCTCACTTTTGGCGTAGTTGTTGTCGGTCAGCTCAAATCGATCTAAGACTTTCAACCAGCCATCACCCCCAGACCGACGGGCAAACCGAGAGAACAAACCAGACTCTCGAACAATATTTACGATGCATGCTACAACAGTCTGAAAGCAACTGGAAGGACATCCTTTGGATAGCTGAATATGCATACAACAATTCAGTTCATTCGGGAACCGGGAAGAGTCCCTTCTACATCTTGTATGGAATTCATCTTCGAACCTCCAACCTCGACCTACCTCAAGATCTTGGAACACCCGCTGTAGATCAGTTGCACTCTGTTATTACCCAAGCTTTCAAGGAAGCGACTGCACATCTACAACAAGCTAAAGAAAGGTACAAAAAAGGAGCAGACCAACACCGAAGCGATGCCCCTCAATACCAGGTTGGGGATCAAGTCTGGTTGTCCACCAAACATTTATCGCTAAAAGGACCTCGCACCTTCAACCCCAAATACCTGGGACCATATTCAATTACGGCCATAATTAATCCAGTGGCCGTTAAATTAGATTTGCCAACCCATATTAGAATACATCCTGTGTTTCACGTATCTCTTTTGAAACCCATGCAACCTGGAACCAGACTGACCAGACCTCCAGAACCCATTCAGGTGAATGGAGAGCCCGAATTTGAAGTTAAAAACATTTTGGACTCCAAGATCATCAAATCAAAACTATTCTACCTAATCGACTGGAAAGGCTACGGACCCCAGGAAAGATCCTGGGAACCCTATGACTACGTCCATGCTCCTCGTCTAGTCAGGAAATTCCACCAAACCTTTCCCGATAAACCAAAACCCCCGGGGAGGACAAGTTTGGGAGGGGCCTTGAGGGGGGGTGCTGTCATGAGCGCTACTCCCGAGGATCCAAGACCGGCCCAGCGTCCCCGGAAGCAGGCTCATCATCCACACCCCCGGTTCCAGCAGACCCCTACAGGGGCCCTTTGGATCATGTCCTGGCGCCTCTGGCGCCAGGCTCATAAGGAACCACAGTCCCGGCGCCATGGGCGCCGGGCTCATATTCTTAAAGTGTGCAGTAGTGATTGGGTGGACTTACCTGTGGCAGACCATGCTGCATACTCACCTAGAACAATCCAAGCTGGGTGAAGTTACAGGAACTCTTTTCTTACCTGGGTGGGGCTGATGCTAATCCTCTGACACTGGAACTCTTTTCTTACCTGGGTGAGGCTGGAGGAAGAATACGCACCAAAGCACTTCTCCACTATTTAAACCACGCCTGATAGAATTCACATGCTTCGCGTTATTCTGCAACAGCAGCAGGACGCTCACCGAGTCGGCTCCTGCATTCCAGGTCCAGACACACCCTCAGCTTCTCGAGCAGCAACCTTTGGATGAAGAAAAGGCACAGGAACATCTACTCACCAGAATTCAGCCACAAGAGTCCAGTCTCTGACAACCTGCAAATAAAGACATAAGGTTAGAAAACGGGCAACACGCTCGCAGCTGCGCTCGCTTACCTTATCCATCCGTGATCACACCGGAGTTCACCGCGGCCTTCGCTTCGGCAGCATCCCAGCACCTGGAAGACAAAAGACATTGTTAGTGGTGTCCGAGCCGAAGGGTTCGCAACTCAGTTATACTTAAGCGCTTCTTCACGCGCAGCAGCGGCAGCATCGCCCTCAGCATTTCGGCATCTGAAAGAAAGGAAAAGACATTATTAGAGGTGCCCATTTTGAAGTGGCCACAATTCAGTAATACTTACGCGCTTCTTCACGCGCAGCAGCGGCAGCATCGCCCTCAGCATTTCGGCACCTGAAAGGAAGGAAAAGACATTATCAGAGGCACCCATTTGGAAACGCCCACAATTCAGTTATACTTACGTGCCACCGCACGTGCAACAGCGGCGGCATCGCCCACAGCATCTCGGCACCTGAAAGACAGAAAAGGACATTATAAAAGGGTGCTCCTTCAGAAGCGGCCTCAGATCTTCTATACTCACGAGCCTCTTCTTGCACAGCAGTGGTGGTGTCGCCAACAGCTCCTCGGCACCTGAAGGACTATTACAAGCCACAAGAGGACACTGAGCCTAAACACTGAAATCATCCAGTGACGTAACTGGATTCCACGCGCCCCTGCACCAGAAGCAGGATGGAGAGCTCGGCTTTACTAAACCAAAGGTGAGAGTTCGTGGAGACCAGTCGAGAACCAAGAAGTGGGAAAAGCAGAAGATTGGTGGGAGAACTTATCCAACCAGCTTGTAATTACCCCTTTTTCTTCCACCTGCAGAAAACTCACCTTACAAGCCAGACAGTCAATATTCGGAGGTCCTGCCCAGAGCGTCTTGCGAGTTCTACGCCTCACCATAGTCATAGAAGCAACTGTAGCAGTCCAGTTTGGGTCAGCGCCTCCGTGGGAATCAGGTGAGCGTTACACCAGGGGCGCCACCACGCACAATCATCGCAAGATTCTTGAACTACAGGGACAGAGATGCCGTACTGCAGATGGCAAGATCGAAAGGATCCATCATCTACAATGGATCCAAAATTGCTTTCTTCCCTGACTTCAACAGGGAAGTGCAAAAAGCACAACAATCCTTTGACCCACTCAAAAAATGGCTACAGGCACTGGGAACAAAATACGGCCTAATCTTCCCGGCGCAGCTCAAAATATACCATAATGGAACCACAGTGCATTTTACAGACCCAAAAGAAGCGTGGAACTGGGCAGTGAGACATATAGCAGGCGACTGGAGTATCAAGAAGAAAACAGGGGGTGAACATACTGGACCACATCCAGAGAGACTCTCAGACAACAGACCCCAACAGCAACAAGAGGAAATGCTGCCACAAGGAAATGAATAACAACAGATAAGCAACAACCACAAAAACACAATATATTTGCTGCACACTGAAACGTAACGGAGCCTATGCTCCAAACAGAAATATGAATCGCAAGGTACACAATGGCTGGCGGCCAAACCAGAGCCGCCCCCCGGACAAGGAAGTGACCACCTAGTGGATAACCAGTTTTCTTTTTGATTAGTGTTTTAGTTATGAAGGGACGACAGATGCTTCAGTTGTGGGAGAAGTATGGGGAGGGGGGAGTTGGACATAATTTTAGAAGATCGAAAAGCTCAACAGAATGTTGTGGAATACAAAAAACAAGAATTAACAAATCTTAACCATTGCTCTCTGCCACATGTCAGAGGCGGGCAAAGCCACCAACCCAAGAGGCAACAATGTCATCCAGAGCTGCGAGTACTGAGGTAACCCTGCAAGATAATAAGACTCAAACCCTAAAGCTTCTCACCTGGAACGTGAATGGCTTAGGAAACAGCCTGAAAAGAAGACTGTTACGTCAGTTCCTGAATAGACATGGCCCAGATATAGTCTTTCTAACAGAGACTCACATAGCAGGTACAACCAATGCGCTATTTAATCGTTCCAACTATCGCACTGCTACACAGGCAGGCTTTACGATGGGAGACAGGGAAGTACTGATACTAGTACACAAAAAGACTGCCACTCACCCTCACGAAAACAACGCAGGACAATGGAGGCAGATTCACGTATGCCAGAGGCACGCTCTGGAACAAAACAATATCCCTATTGGCGATCTACGCTCCGCCTGTATTACAACCCATGTTAATGGAAGATATAACACCCTTGCTGACCGATGATACCTAGGACATCCTGGTGCTAGGGGGAGACTTTAACGATGTCATGAATAATACACAGGATCGCACACACCTACGCAACAGAGACGCCGACCGACGGACCAACCTGGCCACATTCGTAGAGGCATTTGGGTTCAGAGATGCGTGGCGAGATCTACATCCTGAAGAACAGCAATACTCTTACCACTCTGGGGTGCATGCATCCCCTAGATTACTTCTTTGTACCAGCAGCAATAATACACACAGCAACACAAGCGGAATACCTTCCAAGGGGCATCTCGGATCATTCCCCCCTGCTCCTGACAATTACAACATGCAAACCAACCCCCCCGTCGATGTGGAGATTGAACAGCTATCATCTGGGCTCTCATGAGCTAATAGAACGTTTATAGAATGCCAGCACGACATATTTTGAACTAAACGAAGGATCGGTAGACTGCCACATCACACTATGGGAAGCCTACAACCGGTGTTACGTGGGGAAATCATTTCCTGGATTGCTGGACAAAGGAAAAAGCACTTGGAATCAGTGAGGGAAGCAGAGGCAAATGTAAAACAAGCAGAGAGAACACACCTAACCCAGGATTGCGCTGACACAAACAGAGCCCTGGTTCTGGCCCAGACAAAACTGCAAAACATTGCATTGGACAACGCAAAAAAGGCACATGCAGCCAGAGTCTATGAAACAGGTGACAAAGACGGGAAGATGCTTGCCTGGCTCGAAAAAGAGAGACGAGGGGCACAATCAGGTAAGAACAATCACATCCCACCAATCAGAACCACGGATGCGGAGATAGCGGAAGAATTTGCAAGATACTACGAGGACCTCTACAGGGCACCTGCGTCTCCTCCTGAGGCCTCCATACTAGAAGGGATCTCCCTCCCCTCCCTAGACGCCGAGCAAGCTGCTGCCTTGGAAAAGAAAATTACGGAAGAGGAGATTATAATAGCCATGATGCAACTCCAATCCGGTAAGACACCTCGACTGAATGGCTTCCCCATAGAAACCTGGAAAAAGATTGGAGGTAACGAATTGGCCCCACACCTGCTCAAAATGTACCAACAGGCCCGTACCATGAGATGCCTACCGGCGGACCTAAGAAAAGCTACGATAATTGTAATACCCAAAGTAAATAAACCCCCAGACAAGTGTAGCTCATACAGACCGATCTCCCTTATTAACACTGAGGCAAAGATACTGGCCAAACTGTTAGCGATACGCCTACAGTGGGTCATATCATCTCTGATTCACCCAGACCAATGTGGCTTCATGCCTAGTAGATCCACAAGAATGAATATTCTAAGAATACACCTAGCTATTGAGCGTGCCCAGACCCTGAATATCCCCCTAGCAGTCCTCGCAATAGACTTTGAAAAGGCATTTGATTCTATCCACTGGGAGGCACTCTGGGAGATTATGCGTAAAATGGGGTTTCGGGAGCAGTTCCTGTCCTGGGTCCAACTACTGTACAGCGTGCCAGTGGCCGAAGTGAGGGTGAATGGCTGGATGTCTAGATCCTTTGCATTGGGGATAGGGACGTGGCAAGGCTGTCCCCTATCAGCCCTCCTCTTTGCATTAGCCATGGAACCTTTGGCCCAGTTGCTAAGAGATACACCCACATGGAGAGGCATCCCGGGGGGGCTAAACTGGGAAGACAAAGTCTCACTATACGCAGATGACCTATTGATATATATGCGAGATCCCAAGGTGACATGCACAGTGTCCGGACATTTCATCGAAAACAATTGGTCGACAGGACATTTGGTCGACGTAATTTCGTCGAAAACCAAATGGTCGAATTTTTTTTTCATTTATATATATATTTTTAAGGTTGTAGTTTAGGGAAAAAAGTTTTTTTTTAGGAAAAAAAGGGGTTCTGGGGGACCCCCCCAAAAAAAAATGGGGGTAAAAATAAAAAAATTCGACCATTTGGTTTTCGACGAAATTGGTTCGACCATTTGTCCAGTCGATCAATTTTTTTCGATCAAATGTCTGGTAACCGACATGCACATAGTGACACAGTTACTTCAAAAATACGGGACCTTCAGTGACCTAAAGGTGAATTGGTCCAAATCCACACTTTTTGCATTAAACCCACTAGGCATGGAAACCCCAGAACACTGCCCATATAGAACAGCTCCTGACCACTTTCAGTATCTGGGTATTAAGATTATAATAGACCTTAATGATTACATACCCAATAACGTTCAACCCATCAAAGACCGCTTTGCTGGGGATGTGCAACATTGGACGTCCCTGCCATTGACCCTACTGGGCCGTGCTGCATTGTTCAAAATGCTAACACTTCCTCGTTACCTATACATACTTCAGAATGCCCCATTGCATATACCTGGGAAGACGTTCCAAAAAATAGACTGCACACTCAGAAAACTGCTATGGGGAGGTGGATGCCTGAGAATAGCTCTCCAAACACTGCAAAGATCAATATGGGAAGGCGGCATTGGCCTGCCAAGGCTACAGTCATACTATTGGCCCAGCCAAATGTCGGTAATAAATGACGCACTGCATGCGGAGATCACGCTACCGCATGTACGAGCATCACCCCACTTGGAGCTATACGCTGCAACACCCAGAATAAACCCCAGAAATATAGCATTGCAGACACCTCGTATCTGGAGGGAGTCGCACGCTTTTATAGGATGGGAGGACAAGGTCACGCCAATACAACCACTATGGAACAATAGGAATCTCTCCGAGGTAGCCACATTGCCGGAATGGCCAACGTGGGTCAGATGTGGGATAAACAAAGTAGGAGATTTCATAGTAAACTGCACCATTAGACCCTGCGAAGAACTGATTCTGTCCTTTAATCTATCAGAAGTGGAAAGGTACCACTACACACAGCTCCGACATGCATTACAACAACATCTCCCAAGCCTCTCTGATATGTCAGATAGCACCCCGCTAGAACAGAACGTGATCACAGACCACATTTGGCAAAAGTCACTACAGTAATGTACAACGTTATTACCTCATTTGCCACACCAGAACTAACATGGCTCAAGACAAAATGGGAAGGGGAGGTGGGGGAAATCATGCCAGAATACTGCGTGCAGATCCTAATGTACCCCCGTGAAACCGCCATATCAACTAGACTACGGCTGGTCCAACTAAAAATATTACACAGAATCTATTACCCGAGAGTGGCCCTATACCGCTGGGGTAAAATAACAGAACCCAACTGCCTACGCTGCCATAGTGAGGAAGGGACCTTCTTTCATATATTATGGGAATGCCCAAGTATCAGTCATTACTGGCAACAGTGCTGCGATATCCTCACGAGGGTCTTCCAACAGACGATCCCCAGAGACCCTAAACTACTGCTACTAGGAGCAGACAGCAAGATAGATTTGTCTAGATATGAAAAACTATGCTTCATGACTGCAACAGCAATAATCAAAAGAAATATAGCCCAACTCTGGGGAGCAGCAGAACCGCCACAAGTAGGCCAATGGATTACTGATGTACAAATCTGCATTGCCATTGAAAGGAGAGTGTACAGGGCCAGGGGATGTCCAGAAAAAGCAGACAAGATCTGGCACAGATGGGAACACACAACATAATATGAACCTTTAAATCTCAGGATCTCGGCACCCTAAACTGGGGGGCATGAGCATTGCAATGGAGAACTTATCAATTGTCATAAAATATGCCATGTAGTATATGTCATCTGTATGAGCACATATTCCATCAAACATTAATGTGATCTGGCCCGGCAAGGACCAGTGGTTATATGTTATAAAACCAATAAAATAGGTTATTAAAAAAAAAATCGACCCTTTAGGATACTGTGTGCATAAGTACTGCACGTGGCTCCCTGCTGAGAGCTGAGTCACGTTATTGGGGACACAAATGGTTTCCCATGATGCTTTTCGATACATGTGACTGCAGTTTCAAAATTAGCACAGTAAATCAAGTTCACTGCTAATGTTTTATGATGTCTTGGCCTGCTACGGAACACAAAATAGACCATGACCAGCAGCAGGCGTCAAGGCATGGAAAAGGGGGTTAGACTTTATTAAACCTCCACTACTTTAAAAAGGGTATCGGCACGTAAGTGGTTGTGGGATATATATAATTCCTTATTCTGTAATCCGACAATTGATTCTTACACCAAACTCCCCGGTTTGCACAAGGGTGCATCATTTACCCAAGAGCAACTCTAGCCATGAGATCAAAATGTAAACAAATGTGGAGGGTGCCCATGAGTGCCAAGGACGAGTATGCCCATCCTATTTGCATAGCATTTAAGGGGTTAAATACGCACTAAAAACCTAGGAGTTTCCCCACACAAGGGACAAGATTACTACTGCCCAACATAGGGTCTGAGTCAAATGCTGTAACTATCTTTGACCATGTACAGGAGAGAGAGTGACCCCTGACCGGCCCAGAGAGTCAGAGCTCGCTCTAGAATACTTTAAGACAAGATAGTTGCACCCTGAGGTGGATGACGTGTAGGATTGCTTACTCCAACACCAATCAATAAGGACAACTCAATGGTTTGGCAAAGGGGAGTCCATTTAATGCCAAGTACAGAAAATGAGGAAACATGGAAATCAACAGTGATGCGATAGCCTGTCTCGCTTCAACTCCCAAGAACTTCATGCAAACAGTGACAGTTATACCCAAAATTCGTCATCATTGACGTGTAACACTCAAAAGTTTGTCATGCAATTCTATTGGTTGGGAAAGGTAACTTTACTATAGGTACAATATCTCTATATGGTAACAGAGTGTGAGGATTAGATAAACCTTATCAGGTGGGCGTCTACGCCCTTCCCTCTAACATTACTCATGTAGACATCACTAAAAGTAGAACGTCTCAATGTTTCTACTATCTATAGGACCCTAGATTATTTGGTCCACTATGATTGGGTTGGCTTCAACCCCATGCATAAATCTCCACTTTAATTAGCAGCACGCAGAATGGTCAACCAGATGCAGGATGTCCCAAGATTCACCCAGCCTCCCTTCCATCAATCTGTACTTTAGTGCTATGTGTCAATTAGTTGGCTGTGGTCGGCATCGAAACTGTAGCTTCTTGTCAGGAAAAGTTATGGTATCTTCTGTTTGGGAGACAGCCAGGCATAGGTGCCTCTTCTCGCTTGGCTGGCCATGTGCTAGCATACCGTGAGTCTGCTTAGTTTTCCTTTTATTTGTGCCTTTAATTCTCATTTCGGCGTGCCACCTGCCTGGGCCTCCTTATCTCGACCTTGACGGGGCAGGCTGCTCTGTTCTTAAGTTTCGATTCTCTGAAGCTCTGTCTGCCTCCCTCTCTTGGTTTGACCTCGATTTCCCAGGCACAAGCTGCTTCTTGCTGAGTTTCGATTCCGACGTCTGTTCTTGTTTTAGCTAGAATATGAATCCTGTCCTGTTTGATGCTTAGTAACCTGGGTTAATTGTGCTTTTGTATAAAGTGGACTCACACGTACATAGTGTGCTTCTTTGAGGTAGATATATAGTTGGTGCTTGCCGCTCTATTCTTCTACTAAGCATAGCAAGCTGCACTGTTTTATTAGCTTCTTGTGGTTATATGTTCAGGCATTAGCTGGTTGAATAGCTTCATCCTGTTTTACAGTTTAAGTTTCTTTATATTTCAACGTCATCTCTTCTACTTATTCATGGCGTTTTGTCTCTGTGCGTCATCTTTTGGTTGCCGTTTCTTTCATCTGTGAGTCTGTCCGGGCCCTTGTGTCGTCACCATTCGTCTTCAATTAAGATCTTTTGGGTTTCTTCTGGGACAGTGTTTAAGCAATCTTCATTTCGTGTCATTTGCTGGTAGGGTTGTCTCAATGGATACCTTGCTGCCATGGTTGTCTGGTTATTGGCACTTCCATAGGTATTGCTCTTCTGATGGGCACTGGGCAGAGCCCTAATGTGGCTCTCTGCTGGTTTATTTGCTCATCATGCGTCACATATCTCGGTGCAAACGTTCTTGGTACTTCAAAATGGGCGGCTGGAGTGCAGGATATATTTGGGACCTCCTTTACACTCCCCCCTCTAGTGGGTTTATCGACCACTTCCGCTTGCTCTTTTGGATTCATCTTACTTGGTTCTTCTGTATCCATCTCTTCTTCATCTTCTGGGTTTGTACATGATGGTTTGAAAGAATGTTTCTTTGGACTCCATGTTTTTAGCACTCCCTTTAGGCTTCCTGCTGTTTTTACATGTTCGTCTTTGTTCCTTGTCATTAGATGACATTGTCCATTTGGGCTACAATAGATCGATTTTCTTCATAATTTCTGCATTTTCTGGGATAATGAAACTTTGTACCATCTGGCACATGCTCGCTTGCCTTCACAAAGTCTCTTATTTCATCGTCAGTTAGATCTCTGGGCTTCCATCCTGGTTTGACATCAATCATGCTTCATCCCTAGGGCTTTCTTCACAGTTTTCTGGCATTGCGAGATTATTATCTTGATAACACAAAATCCTAGTAATATCATTACTAGCAGGGCTCCCAAGAACTTGAATGCATCTGCCATCCATTGTGGAACCCATGAAAACAGTGATCCAAACCAGCTGTCATCATCAACTTCGTCGGTTTCATTGATCATCTGGTTCTGCAGGTTTGTCAGCATACCTTTGGCTTCTGTTTAAGTTCCATTTTCTTCGTCATGAGAAGGTATAGATGTGCAACATGATTCTCCAATTTTTGCACGAACTCCTCCATCCATAGCTGTGATCATGTCAAGTACATATCTGTTCTGGAGAGTCATCAGTCGGGTGGCTTTTAACTCTTCCTTCATCGCGTTGAATCCCTTTATTGTTGAGTTGATAGTTTGCAGTAAGTCCCCTCTGATTATCTACAACCATTTAGTATTTGCTCCAACTTGGAATCTTGGCATGAGGATTGTCGCAAGCACTGATGAGGTGAGGCTGAACAGCCTGTGTTCATTTGGGATTGCATGAAATGCTTCTTCTGATTTGGCAGAGAAATAATTTTCTCTCTTCACTCGAGTCGTTGGTTCCACAGATCTCTTCTTCCTCAGGTGAGCATCTGCTTTCGGGAAACTATCAATATTCAGGTCATTTTTCGGGGTCACTAATGCTGGAACGTGGACATTCACTATTGTGTATATACCTCCCCAGTTTTTCGGCAGTCTGATGTATGCTTTGGATCCACATGCCCAGTAATGATCCATGATTACTGCGGTCCCATGAGTAATTCCTGGAGCTTCACAAATACGTCCGCATTTCTGATTTTCTCCTATCTTCCTTGTGCCATTGTTCCTGAAGCACAATTTCGGGCTTTCTAGTGGCACTATCTGCAAGGGTCCTCCTCTGTCTTCGGCCCATGTCAGTAATCTTGTAATCTTTGGCCATAGTGGTTTGCACAATCTCTGTGAGTTTTCTATGGCATCCATGCTCCACAGATCACTACTCCTTCTTCCCATCCGTTTGGTGAAAGCACTGTTCCCCAAATCTGCATTTGTCCTCTGTTCTTCCAAATTTGAGCTTCTTCTGAAGTTTTTCTTTGGACGTTCAATCTTCAGTTTATTTCCCATCTTATCCCTACTCCTTTAACTTCAGGTTTCTCATACCTGATCACGTGATTCCTAGTATGGGCTCTATTTCTCGCCTTAATGTCCTGAACATAATCGTCTTCATCGGGATAATATGTTTCAGTTGCCCATATCAATGAGGCATCATTTCCCATGAACTGGCCTCTGGTGTTGCACATTGCTACGTGTGACAGACAGCGTGCTGTCGGGGCATCGATTTCTACAGCCATGAAGATCTTAGATTTCCCCATGGTGTACGGTAGAAGTGCACAAACAAAGCATTCTTCTTCTGAATTTCGTCTACCAACTTCTTTCATGTGCTGGTACCAAATGTTGTTCCCTATATGTGCTGTGCTGTCCAGGTAATCGTTTAGTTCATTATTATCTTCATGTAAGCTTCTCTCGATTCTTAGTGTTTTCCTGTAGTTTGCTATAACTACATCTCTGCCTCTGTATGGCTTTTTCTTGCTGGAGGGCTCTCGGGTATCCTGGTCCATGGTGCAGGCTTCTTCATCTGCGCCATTTGAGTTGACAAGAGTCTGGCAGCTCTTTCCTGGTTCTCATGCATCTTTTCTCTGCTGCGTGCAAGTGCCCATGCCAACCAGCCTGACACTGGTCCGGTATATGGTTGTATTGTAGGTCTGGTACTTGTCTCTTGTGTTGTAATATGCGTGCTGGATAATACAGCCTCTGTGATTTTGTTCTTCAGTTCCTCTTGTCGTTTTCTCGCTCTGGTTAGGTGTGGAAATAGACGGTCTACTAACATTTGTGTCCTTGCGGAGTCTTTCTGAGGCCGCTTCTGTTTTCTGAAGTGCTTCTGACAAGACTGCTTCTATGATCTTTCTTTTAATTCTTCTCGTTTTCTTTCACTATTTTCTGTGAAGGGTTTTTCAGTAGGCAGTCTCCTCTTCTCTGCTGCATTCGTTTGAGGTTCTTTGGTCATTAACGCTTGGCCTGGTTCGTGTGCATTCAGTGTGTGTGTGTGCGCGTGTAGTTGTCAGTGACTTTTCATCATTCATTTCGTGCTGACCCTGTCTCCAAATTTCCTGTACATTTGTTAACCTGAATATGTGTATATCACTATTGATCAGATTCATTTCAAGTTCATTTACTTTACCCTCAGATCTCCTTGGGACTGGAATGACTATATAAAGTCTGGGTGCTTTTGTGGGTTTCATGCGTGCATTATCAGGTAGGTGCACTGAAATTGGAATGCTTTGTGCACCAATAAAAAATGCAGTTCTGATCGTTAATGACAGTAAAATAATGATAAATACAATGCATAAATACGTTGTAGTTCGATATGTAAGGCGACAGCATTTTCTTCCAGAGAAGCGGGGTGCCTCTCTGCTTGTGGGAGGACCAGGTTACTGCTCTGGGCCCTCCTCTCGATCATTCACCAAATGTCAATGTTATTGTTCCCCACTCAATATCGTTCTCCGAGTTTTGTGTCAGGTGCTTCACAAGTGTCCCCCCCCGCTTGCGAGTGACGATTGTCTCTTAATACAGGATACAGTTCCTTTGCTAAACTATGGGAAAAATAGATTAAAATAACACTTCAATGAGGCACCTTTACTGTGCATGTTCGAAGTACACGAGTTCCCAGTCCACCCCCTGAATCTGCTTCAGTCCTGAGGACATGTTGGACACTGGTCAGTATGAAAAAATAGGGAAGAAATGACAACAAATATAACAGGTAAGGTTCTTGACTTTGCTCCCTCGATCTGTCCCTTGGCAAAGTCTCTTCAGAATCTCCTCAGATACTCTCTCTGATGGTTGGAAAGTTCTACTTGGAGTATTATTCCATACAGGAATGGCTCTCTAATGAAGGTGAGGACGTCAACCTCGACAGGCCTCCCCACCAATTCCGGAAAGTCGGTAACTAGGTGAAAAAGGACATTGTGTGCTAATCTGCTGTCTTCTGGTGGGTAGGGACATTTGTCCAGTCTTTGTTGAGATTCAGGATTATACGTTCTTTCCTTGACGTAAATAATGTTTACACTGTCCGGTCGCGTGGTGTGCGACCAAAATACTGATCTTATTTAACAGATGGCTCAAATGTTCCGTGTTTGCTGGATCTCGAAGGAATGTCAATGTATCAGTTATTCTCCCGGCAATCTTCGATTATGCGAAAGAAAAGTGTATTGATGAGTTCATCTATTTCCGCCTGTGGTGGAAGCATTTGTTTCCTTCTCACTGTACTCAGGGAGTACGATAAATTGTTCAGCAATGACAGTAAGCAGTTGTCTTATTATTTTTTCATTTTCAGGATCTTGGAGAAAGTCTGTAACACTGGTGAGCCTCCCTACCAGTGATGGGTAAGATCTTACCACTAGGTTGAAATATATAACCACGTCCTTTGTGATGTCTCTACTGTGGGACACCATAAGTGCTTCCAAACAAAGTCTCGGTTTTGGATGAATCGGGATGCTGTATCTGTTCCCAATGTACGTATCCTTGATCAAAGTTTGTCATAGTCTTTTCCTCATCAAGGCTTAAGTGTGGCTTGGTTCAGAGTTCAATCAACAACACATGTCGTGGCTTATGCAGTTGTTATGTCCTTATCCCCTTTTTTGCTTAGAGGAAGTGTCCAGGTTAAGCCACAACTTGCAAAAGTTCTTTTTGTCTTTACTTTGCTGGTCATGCGTCCTTCTTTCTCGTCATGGATCTTGTCTGCACGTGCTGTGGTTCTTCCCTGTTGTCTGTAGTCGCTTTGCGGTGGGGTGCAGGCAGGGGGGTTCCTCCGATGTATGGCTTGATATCACCCAGGAAGATCCAAGCTCTTCATCCTTGTAGCTTGACTGCAGATGGAGTGACTTCTTCAACTGTGAGTGGTCCGTTGAACCTTGGCTCGTCCCACTTTTTCCTCGTGTGGTTCCTCACCAAGACGATGTCTCCATGGAAGACAAGTGGAACACGTAGACCTTGAACTGAGTCTGGTGTTGTGTCCCTTTCTGTGTTCTGTGCTGCCTTGCACCCTGTTCTTTGTCGCTGCAGCTGGTCTGAAATTACAGTAAGGCAAGATGTCATGCAGTTCAGATAATTGTGCATTTAGAATCTAGAACCTCTCCTGTGGACTGGGCGTCACATCTAGCTCTATCTCGGGGTGTGATGGGAGTTCTCATCCTTCTTCCTGTGACTATCTCATGTGGCGTAAGATGATGGCCAGAGCCAGGTTGGTTCCGAAGACCATACAGTGCCAGTGGAAGGCAGTGCAACCATTCCCTCTTTAGAGTGAGCTTCAACTTGGCTACCCTTTCCTTTAACAAGCCGTTGAGCCTCTCACAGCCCCCATTACCTTCTGGATGATACGCCGACGAGAACTTGTGCTTTATACCAAGCAGCAAGCTAATCTTTTCAAAGACTGCATTTAAAAAAGGAGCCCCATTATCTGATCTCATCACTTCACACCCACCCCACCCACCTGGGGAACACTTCCCTCACTAAAAATGTGGCCGCACAGGTAGAGTTTGGGTGTGTACATGGGCCTGCTTGTATCCATCTAGAGAATGAGCTTCAAAGGTTATCGGCTTTAGAGGTCTGGTCCAACATGGCGACATGTTGTTTCCAAAGCTGTTTGTATTCTTTCTCAGATTTGTTCCGTGTGATAGGTCGCGTCTCCCTGGATTGTGGTTTAGCCAAAATAGACCGCAAATTAGGTATAGAGTGTAGACCCAGAATGGAGACTGTGCCCAAGAATATGTTGCAAAGTGATTTATTATTTACAAAGAGGTGCCCTTCTTGATGACATGTGTTTCGGCCTTCCTTAAGGCCTTTTTCAAATCAGGGCTGCCTAACTGAGTTATCAGTATATAAACTGTTATAAGACATATTCCCAACAATAACATCATTGGAACAAACACAATTACAATAACCATTGTGCAATAGCATGAAAAACGTTTACAATAATGTAATGAAAATAAAAGCATATAAAGTTGAAAGCAAAACCAGATAAAAAAGGGTTGGTGATGGGGAGGAGGATACATGGGAAGAGAAAAAGAGAGATGGGGAAAGAGGATGTAGTCTATTGATTTAGAGCATTTTAAATGTCCACATGTGTATTCCAAGAATAGGTAAGTAGTTACATGTTACGTTATGGTCTTGTGTGCCCCTAATACTTTATATAGTGTATCCGCTCGCCATTATCCGGGTTGGATCCCGTAGGAACACAAATATCATGATTAAGACTGTATGTCTTGGTTATATCTTAATAGTGCATGTTAACCTGTGCATTACTGTACACCAATTACGCCGATGACACCCAGATACTTATCCCCATTATAGGTGATCACAAAAGTGACTCTCTATCAATCAACGTCATTTATCAAGTCATCCAGGCCTGAGCTCCTCATCCTTGGTTCACCCCAAAAACTCAGTAAGCTCGTCTCATTGTTCAAATCTTTCACCATTAATGGCAACTCCATCAAAGTGGCCAAGGACACCAAGGCGTTAGGTATCTACCTTGATTCCACCCTCTCCTTATCTAGACAAACCAACACGGTCTCATCAGCCGTATCTTACACATGCAAGCTTATCACAGCATGCCACCCTTTTCTGTCACCAGCCAACTGCACGACACTAGCCAGAACTCTGGTCCTCTCCAAAATTGATTATTGCAATGCCCTTTACCTGGTTACTAACCAATGCAACATCAGAAAACTTGAAATTATCCAAAACAATGCAATTAGAGCGGCCCATAACATCCCCAGGACCTCACACATCTCCGAATACAGACGGAGCCTCCGTTGGCTCTCAGTTACCCAAAGAGTCTCTCTTAAAGCTCTTGCATTCACACACAAAAGTATCGCCAACCAAGCCCCCAGCTACCTAATCAATAGGTTCACATCTCACATGGCTGCGAGACCTCTCAGAGGTGCCCAATCTAACTGCCTCATCATCCCGCGATTCAACCTCCAAAAATCAGGAGGTCGCAGCTTCCCTGTCCTCGCAGCCAAGTTGTGGAATGCATTACCTAACCCACTCAGAGCTGAACCCTCTTTTCCTGCCTTCAAGCGCAAAGCCAAAGCTTGGCTGTCCACCCACGACTCCGCATGACCTTGACTGTAACCTTACCTATTGCATCATAGGCCTTTGTATCATATCCTGCCTTTGTATTTTTGCTCAGCCATGTGTAACTTGCATACCCTCGATTTTGTAACATGTATATTTTGTATATTTAATGTAAATACTTCTGCCTGTAACCTGACTGTAACTAAATAATGTGTCCGGTTGCCCTCGGGCCTGGTGCGCTATACGAATAAATAAAATACAAATAGAAATACTAATTTCTCATCTCTTCGCATTATTTGCCGTTCTTGAATCTCAGATAAATGCCTTCTTAGGATAGTTTAGTATCACGTAAGCATTTAGATTAGATGTTGCTTTTAAATCTATGTTGGGTAGCGTAATGTTTACAATTAGCTTGTAAGTTACATTTTCTTTTGATAATTGTGGTCCGCGCATAGTCACGCATCGTTCCGTCTACATTTCACTCATTAATAGTAGATTACCATTTCAAACGCGAGCTGGACTTTTCGGATGGTCTCTTACCTGTCCGCTGTGTTTTCGCGTTCGATCGCACGCTTCCTTTACTCGAGGGGGCGCTGAATGGCGTCCTCTTCCTAGATATTCATAAAGATTGTGATCTGCCCAATACAGTCAATTGCCAGGCAGTCTGGGAGGTGCCACAATATTACAGGGTGTAGACAGATATAGAAAGTCATGGTTTGAAAATTAAAAATAACCACAGTTGGTTAAGGCGCATGGCTTATTTGTGGATATAGTTTCCGAATGACCTAAAGGTAAATTTATTCAGTAATTAACAACCAAGTCTTGGTTGATTCATGGTTTCAAGTGTAGGCTGCCTGTTAATTATGCTGTCCGATCATGTACCATGTCTGATAACTACATGATAGTCGAGCTCGGTTGCTGCCTCATAGTAGGTACACTAATTACCAAATAGTGGGGCTCCAACGTAGTGTGGTTAATAAATAGTTAATTGTGAGTATTGTTCCCCCATTGGGAATCCGGGGTCTAAAGGTATCATTAAGGACCAATAGACAGTCTTATTGTCAGTTGACATTACCTAATAGATCATGCTGCAAAATCATCTGTGTTTCAGGTTTCTCAGGTGTGTGCAAAGGAGAATACATTCAACATTGTAGGCAGTTATATTAAAGAAAGTACACCATTTCATTGTCTGTGTTCAAACCGAGGACAGTTGTGTTCAGTTTACAGATTGTTCTTGCCTCGGCCTGCCGTAATTTCTTTTCTCTGTTGCTCCCTCTTTTGCCTAGTGTGATTAGAGAATGGACACACCACGACAATTAAATATCTGTACCCGTTGCAGACTTGAATCATGTCGACGTAATCGACATGCAAGTGCTGAAAAGACCCATTTGGCTTGGGGATGACTCCTCTCATTACTTTTAATGTGTGCCCAGCGGTGAATTGCTGGCAGATTATGCAGTTCACCATAAAGAATGCAACATGCTCAGCTAAATTCGGTATGAACCAGTCTTCCACGAGCGTTGCTGCTAGATTCTCCTTTGTCATGTGTGTCGGGTAATGCAACTGTTACAATGCTATTTTTAGTAGGGCTACAGGCATTACTAGTTTACTAGTGCTGTCTTGTCGCCACAAGCTGTCAGAGGGGTTTAAAGAACACCCTCAACGTTTCCACAAGTTTTTCTCTTCCTGTGGTGCCTCCCGTTGGAGCTCCATTAGTTGCGTTTGCCCAAGATCGTTATAGGCTTCCGATGTGGTTCGTGCTACCATCATCCTTTCATGGGTGCACGCCACTTCCACTTCCACTTCCATAACCGTCTCATTTTTTGTTGCCATACGCTTGGCTTCCGTGTCTGCTGCGTGATTTCCACGTTAGACAAAATCTGTCCCTTTCGTGTGGGCGGCACATTTTACGACTGCTATGCCCACTTGGAACTGTAGAGCCTTTATCAGCCTGTCCAGTAAGGCTGCATGCTGCACTTGCGTGCCATCCGCTCGGAGGTAGCCCCTCCTTTTCCAGCGCACTAAGCCTGTGTGCACTGTTGACGTCACATAAGCGGAGTCACTATACACCGTTACGTCCTGTTCTGCGTGATTCCCTATGGCGAGTATCAACGCCCATAATTCTGCAGCCTGTGCTGAATAATTAAATGGTATTCGGCACTAACAAGTACTCGAAATTCTCCATTTGCTATGTGTTTCATTACAGCGACGCCTGTGTATCTTTGCCCGTCACTTTGGTCGATCCTCAAAGAACCGTCAATAAAGACGATCTCTCCTCCTGCCAGGGCATTTTCTTTTACCCTGGGTATTTCATCATAGAATTCTTCATAATTCGTGCAGTCATGTGTCGGCTCTCCTTCAGTGAAGGAGAGCTCTCCTCTGCTATAAACATAGCTGGGTTCACTATCTTACATCTGACTATTTTGATCGATGGGTTTGATATAATCACTTCAGAAGCAGAAGTTCTCTGAGATGTCAATGTGCCCTTTGGTTTCTCTAAGATGGCAAATAATGAGTGCTCGACGTATAACGTCATGGAACAACCCATTACAATAGTTGTCGCTTTCTCTATGGCGAACGCTGCGACAGCCAAACTTTGTTCGCCTGGGAAGTGACCTTTCATTACTGGGTCCAGGTTCCCACTGTAATATGCTAAGGGCTTGTACCCCAGCGAGGTTCTTTGGGTGAGCACTGACGTCATAACACTACCATCTTTGTGCGAAAACAGGTAAAATTCCTATGCATAATTGGGAATTCCAAGAACTGGAGCTGGGCAAATCGCTCTCTTAAATTCAGCAAACCCTTTCTCCATTGTCTCAGCCCATTCAATCTTTTCCTTTGTCACCTGGGCCTTCTTTAGGGCTTGAAGTAAAGGCTTAGTATAAGAGCTGTAATCAAAAACCCAAGCCCTAACATAGTTGCACAGGCCTAAAAAGCTCTGCATTTGCTTTAGCGTGTGTGGCTTAGCCGTGTTCAATATGGCTTCAGCCCTTTGTGGGGTCACTTTCTTTCCTTCATGTGAGATCAGCTGGTCTATGTACAGCACTTCCTGTTAACAATATTGTAACTTTTCCTTGTCAACCTTATAACCTTTCTTAGCCAGTATAGTTAGTAGCTGAACAGAATCGTGCCTGCATTGCTCTTCTGTGGTGCTGCAGATTAGGATGTCATCCACATACTGCAAGACAGCACTTTCTAATGCAATATTGCTTAAATCCATCTGCAGGACTCTGTTGAAAATAGACGGAGACTCACAGTACCCCTGTGGCAGCCTCGTGCTTTTCAGATGCATTTGTCTGAACGTGAATGACGTCAGATCTTGTGAGTCACGGTGCAATGGGATTGAGAAAAAGGCATTTTTCAAGTCAAACACCCTGAATGTTTTTGCCTCGACAGGTATATTACATAGAATTGTAGATGGGTTAGGGACTAAAGGGAACTCGGCCTCAACAATATAGTTTATTGCTCGTAAATCCTGAATTAAACGGCAAGACCCCTCCTTTGATTTCTTGACAGGATAAACTGCCGTATTACATGGTGACTCTGAGTTACTAAGATGCCCTGGTCCATCATAGCAGAAATTGTCTTAAAAATCCCTTCATCTACCTCTCTGGACATGGGATATTGTCGGACTCTCGGTAAAATTGCTCCTGGTTTTAGTTTAATTTTCCCTTCTCCCACCTGCTTCAAGAGGCCTACGTCATAGGGTCCTGTAGTCCACACTGAGACAGGCACTTTAGCTATATCCTCATCAAAATATTCCGGGCGCTTCAGCGCCAACATCATTCTCTGAGGCACTTCTCTTTCGATCATTTTTATCCAAAAAATGAGACTCACTTCCACCCTTGTCTCTTCCGTGTCTGATTGTTCTTCAAACAGATCATCATCGGTGACGTCAGTCACTCGATACCCTTCTTCGATGGCGATAATCGCGCACCATTGTCCACTTTCATCATCGTATTCATCAACCAATGCTACTTTCCCTCGTACTGCTGCTGTGTGTATCATCAAGGGAAATACGTGTCCCTCCTCGTCATGCATAGGTATCCGTGGTCTGAATAAAAACTCATCAGGGGTTCTCAGGGTTTTGTCTGCAAGGCCTGGCAATCCTGCCATAAGCACACACATGCCATATGCGAAAACGTCTGGCTCCAATGGTATGGCCCTCATGGCTATGTGTCCTGAGTATGCTCTAATCATTTCGCATACATTTGAATAGTGCATTCCTGGAGTGGAGCATACTATGCACTCTTCCGTGAACTAAATTGTCATGTTCAACTTTGTCATTAAGTCTCGACCCAAAATGTTTACTGGGGTCTGACGTGAATATAATAAAGGTACATTAATTTCGCACTCTCCTATGGAGACTGGGAGTGCGTCTGTAAAGGGAACTCGACTGTGAGCTCCTGTAAAACTCTGAGTATCTATGGCCTCGCCAGACAAGGAAAATTTGCCTTCACGTATGCAC
This sequence comes from Ambystoma mexicanum, assembly GCF_040938575.1. Taxonomy (NCBI): domain Eukaryota; kingdom Metazoa; phylum Chordata; class Amphibia; order Caudata; family Ambystomatidae; genus Ambystoma; species Ambystoma mexicanum. The sequence goes on from NC_090929.1 coordinate 231,375,525, forward strand.
AAGCATGTTGCCCCCGTGTCCACTAGGAAGGAATTTTCTTTACCCCCTATAATGACATCCACCCTAGGTTCCCTATGAGGGTCTGGTGTCACTGATAGGATAGAGCACATCAGGGTTCCCAGTGAGCTGTCCAAGTTTATATATAAGTTTGGCCCACTGTGCACTTGCAGATTTTCCCCATTCCCAGTCTTTCTTCCCCTTCCAGGTTTCTGGGTCTGTGGCAGTTGCGGTGGTTCCTGTTGGGATTGTCCTTGTGGAAAATTCCCCATGTTTTGTGGATGCGCCCCTTGTTACGCTCCTGGCGCTTGATGCTGCACAGTGTGAATCTGTGCAACGCTCTGTTGTGAGGCTGCAGGTGGATTTGCCGTGCCTGCTCCCATTCCTTGGCCGTTCTGCATCATGCCTTGACTTCTGCACGTGCAAGCCAAATGCCCTGTCATTCCGCACAGCCAACATACTGGGGGTGGTCAGATGATCTGTCCATTTGACATATCCGAGTTTCCATTTTGCACATTTTGAAAGCCTCCTTGATTATTTTGGAAACCTCCCTGATTGCTCTGCCATCCTCTTCCTCTAAATCCCCTGACCTGTGGGTAAAACCCTACGTTACCCTGGTTATTCTGTTGTGGATTAGCCACCTACTGCAGGCTCTGTTCAGCTGCGTTGGTTAGCATGGCTCCCTCAAGTGCATACTTTGATAATTTCTTTTGCACCAGCTTCCCTTCCTCACCCTTTCGAGTTGCCTCCTTTTTACGATCGCTTTTCTTGCAATAGTCTACAGTAATGTGCAATAGTCAGCTGTATTTCAGCCCAAGGCTTAGCCTCAACTCCTACCAATTTCTTGAGTTGTTTCTGCACTGGTTCTGGCAACCCTTGGCACAATATATGGTAAACACAGGTATTGATTTCATCCAAGATTCATGCGTTTCGAGCACCCACGCGTCTTGGAAATTCTGGATATAAATTAACGGATCTTCTGACTCCTTCATTTTTTGAGTCATTATAGCTCTCATATTGGAAGTATCTGGGTAAAGTGCTCATAGTGCTTTCCATACTGCTGCTTTGCAATTGTTAAATGGCGCTCCGTCATGCGCGGTGTTAATTGGGGTCACACCAGGGTACCCAGCCCGTGTCCACACATCGTCTGCTCTCTCACCAAGTATGGCGATCAGGAGACCTTTAATGTCCCCTATAACTAGCATATTTCCCCCATGTCATTTTCTCTAACTCATGTATCCATTTTCCAGGTCCCGATGTCAGCATTGGAAGCTTGTTTTTCAAGTTTTCCCGATCTATGTTTGGCCATGGAATATATTGTGGTCTTGCTCCCCCCTTTTCTAGTAGCGGAAATTGGAATGTGCAGCCTTCTTTCTCTTCTCTCATAGTTCTCCTGTCTATCGCAGGGGTAATATTCCTGCATCACCGTCTACCTGGCAATGTCCTTAGTCTGTTTACATAGGGCGGTGATGACACCCCCTTCTGACCATGAGGTACTCCTTCATGTCGGTCAGATTGTGCGGCTGACTTTGATGCCCTTGGTGCAGACTCGCTAGTGTCTGACCATCGTAGCCCTCTTTCCCTTGGGAGTCGTCTTTCACGCTGTCTCCCTTCCTCGTTTGCCTCGTGCTCCTCCCCTTCGGAGTCGGGCATTGTTTGTTCCCATTTCACGCAACTCCTTGTGTCTTCATCATTTCTACTGATTTCTAATATGTCCAGGGACAGTTTCCTACTTCCACTACTTTGGGTGACATCCTCAGTGTCATACAGCTGAGTGCTTTCCAAGCGCTCGTCCTCCCCCTCTCCTTGGGGTATTTGTTCTAGCCCCATTTCATCATATACTCTATTTATCATTTCCCCGATGCTTCTGGTGTCGAAGTCATCTTCAATATTTTCCCTAGACGTGCCTGGTACTGAATTGTATGCAGGAAAGAATTCTTCAATGTCTTCCCAGTCTACAACTGGATCAGGTTTTTTAACTTCCCTCTCCAAATATTCGAGATCGCGTGCCCTCTGTCTTTGCTTACGTTTGATATTGACATCAAATTCTTTGCGCTTTCTCGCCTCTTCTCTGACCCTATCTTCTTCCCTTCTCTTTTCATTTCTACGTTTATCTGCCCCTTGAATTTCCTCATCTCTTCGTCTCCTTATTCTTTTTTCACGTACCCTTTGCTCTTCTTCCAACCTTTGCTGTCTCGGTCTGTCTCGATCATAGGCTGCTCTCGGGTTGCGATCAAGCTGTTTTTCTTGCTCTTCGCGATATAGCTGTTCTCGCCTTAGTCTATCTTTCCTTCTTATCCTTTCGTCTCTTAACTCCTTCTCTTTCTCTTTTCTCTGTGCCTCATCTAACATCTCCTTTGGTCTCATGTCATCACTTCCTTTCCCATCGAGTTTCAATAAGATTTGTCCCCCCATCCATTTGTCTTTTGCAAATGCTATCTCGTCAGTTCTGTCTTCATTTTCCTTCCATTTCTTTCCCTCTCTCTCCTTGTCAGGAGATGCACTTGTCTGTGTCTGATCCTTTCTTTCATCATCGCGTCTCCCCTTGTCCCTCGGGACTGCGGAGGTAAGATTCTTGTTCTTATCCTTCCCTTGATTTTCGTCACTACTATATGTAGGTGACTCATATGTGGGGTTGCTGTACCCCATGACTGCTCTAAGCTCCCTCAACGGGTATAATCCCTCGTCCTTACTTTCTTTGGTTCTCATTTCGGGCGGGGCAGGTGACACGGTAGGCGTCTCACCCCCCTCTGTGCATACATTTAATATCCAATCTGCTGGCGGCTCTTCCTCCTTTGTCTGTTCAGACATCTTCCAAAGTTCTAGAACCGCAAGGCGTTTTTCTAGCTTTTTGCCTATATATGTGGCATACAAATATGTCATCATATGTTGCAAGACGGCTTTAGATAAAGACCCATTTTGTGGCCACGGCATAAACATCTTGTGGGCGGTACCCTTAACCCACTCAGTGCTATACTTCTTTAGCTTGGGTGCATGTTTTGGCAACGGCTTGCATAAGTGTGTTAAGTGAGTTATATCTTCCATGTTTAAATCTGTTCCCTTTCCTCATTAACACTTGTTAATGCTTTTGTGTGGTTCAAACACCTTGTGACAATATGAGGGAGCACCAAACACTGCAAGCCCCAATCCAAATTTTCCACCAAAAATGTTATATCACCAATTTGCTCAAAAACATCAATTCATGTGCGATTCTGTCTCAGCTATCAAATTGTGCACATTTTTTAATCAGTTCTCTTAAAAATAAATGTTTATTCACATATGTCGTCACAACACAACATGTAAGACAGACACTTGACAGACTAGACGGACACCAGCTGGACACAGATATCTCTGCCTCTAATCATTACCCCTTCATGTAGTTTAAACAAACCCCTTTCACGACGTCTTTAAACGTGGTGGTAGTCAAATTTTTCCCCATTACGTGGGACTCTGAGTACACGTTTCTTCTGGCCGCTATATTAAAGCGCAGGAATAAGGCGAATCCTTTCACTTCTCAGGTGTCCGCCCTGGTAACCTCTCTCTTCTCGGGTGTCCACCCCGGCAACCTCTATTTATTCAATTATTCTCGAGTCATTATCCCCTTATTACACAGCCACGTATGGTTATGTTAATGTTTCCATAGGAAGAGCACTTTTTGGGCGGTTTATAACTTCGCTCCCCCTGAACGAATCCTCACCAAACTTTGCAAAAAAAGTATATGGGCCACTCTGAATATATTTGCAAAGTTTGGTGATGTTTGGTCCAGGGGGGGGGGAAGTTATAGGGGCGGGTCCCAAAATGTATTTTTTTCCCATAGAGTGAATGGGGGAAAATCTTTGTGCACGCATACAGGCCAAACCGCTGGACGGATTTTCACCAAATTTGCGGCAGGAGGAGGACTTTGGTCCCGAAAGCATGCTTTTGTAAATATGGTGCCAATCCGTCCAGTAGTTTTCTTTAAACTGACCAAAAAGTATGTGTCAAAAAATTAGTGATATCTATGTCCGCTCCGCGGACAAGATACCGATTGGCTAAGGGGCTGGCGTCATGACAGTGGACACGCGACGTGTCCGCCGATTGGCTGGAGTGAGGCGTGATGTGCGTCAGATTGTTTGGATGCGCCCGACATCTTGGATTCGCCGACAGCGCGGCGGCGACCAGAGGCGAAATGCTGTTTCGGAAAGTGCTTTGGTGTGTCGGAGTGCTTGGGGAGGTTCAGAGAGTAAGAGATGGGTGAAATACTGTATTTGTTTAGGCGGCAGGTGCTAATGATGTATTTGCCATGCCCGCCCTGTCCGGGATGTTTGTAATTACTGAAAATGAGGGGTCTCATAAGGATAGTATTTCTGTCTGTGCTGTGCGCAGGCAACTTGAAACTGTTCTAAGGACATGTGTGGTGTTAGCGAATATTAAAATTGAGTACATGCCGTAGTTAACATTTTTGTTTCTATGGGTGTGCTCCTGACTTATACGCCGCCATGGGTGTGATATGCTGCGGTGGTTGTGGCCAGGGCCTAGAGCCTTGGGTGCATGGCCGTAGGCTGTAGGCCATACTCCCAAGACTCTAGGCCGTGGCCACAACCACTGCAGCATATCACAGCAATAGATACACCCGTAGCAACGAACATCGCTCAGGTGGTTGTGGGGAGGGCCTAGAGTCTTGGGTACATGGCCAAAGGCCATGCACCCAAGATCAAATTTATACATAGAGAAGTTATAAGCCGCAATGGGTGTGATATGCTGTGGTGGTTGTGGGCAGGACGTAGAGTTTTGGGTGCATGGCTGCAGGCCGTAGGCCATACACCCAAGACTCTAGGTCCTGCCCACAACCACTGCAGCATATCACATTCATACATCACACCCATACAATCGAATATGTATCTGGTAGGTGTGGGGAGGGCCTAGAGACCTGGGTGCAAATTGAGTATATGCTGCAGTTAATATGTTTCATTCTATGAGTGTGCTAATGATTTATAAGCCACCATGGGTGTGACATGCTGCAGTGGTTGTGGCCAGGGCCTAGAGTCTTGGGGGCATGGCTGTAGGCCGTAGGCCATACTCCCAAGACTCTAGGCCCTGGCCACAACCACTGCAGCATATCACAGCAATAGATACACCCGTAGTATCTAACCAAATTTATACGTAGTGAAGTTATAAGCCACAATGGGTGTGATATGCTGTGGTGGTTGTGGCCAGGACCTAGAGTCTTGGGTGCATGGGTGAAGGCCATGCACCCAAGAACAAAGTTAGAAGCACTGAAGTTATAAGCCAAGATGGGTTTGATATATTGCACGCATATAGATTAAATTATCTATGGCCATACACCCAAGACTCTAGGCCCTGGCTCCAACCACCACAGCATATTACAGCTATAGATACACCCGTAGCAACGAACATCGCTCAGGTGGTTGTGGGGAGGGCCTAGAGTCTTGGGTGCATGGCCGAAGGTCATGCACCCAAGAACAAAGTTATAAGCACTGCAGTTATAAGGCACCATGGGTTTTATATAGTGCGGTGGTTGTGGGCAGGACATAGAGTTTTGGGTGCATGGCTGCAGGCCATAGGCTATACACCCAAGACTCTAGGCCCTGCCCACAACCATCGCAGCATATCACATTCATACATCACACCCATATAATGGAATATCTATCTGGTAGGTGTGAGCAGGGCATAGAGTCCTGGGTGCAAATTGAGTGTATGCTGCAGTTAAAATGTTTCATTCTATGGGTGTGCTAATGATTTATAAGCCACTATGCATGCGATATGCTGCAGTGGTTGGCCTAGAGTCTTGGTTGCATGGCCGCAGGGTGTAGGTTGTAGGTTATACATCCAAGACTCTAGACCCTGCCTACCGCCACTGCACCATATTACTGCCATAGATCAGACGTATAGATTCGAATATGTACGAAATGTGTGAAATTATACTTACTGTTTAATTTGTTGAGATTCGATATATTTCTTACATGACTTTAGTACTTGGAGGAAATAGCCTTTTTCAATGTCTGTGTAAAAGAAAAGAGCATGTTAGTGTTTGGATTTTATAAAGACTTATTGGGGGCGTGGCCTGGAGCCGATGGCGAGCGGAGGCTGATTCGCCGAGCTCCGGCCGAGACACCGTTTCCGAATCTTTTTTCTCCGGCTTAAGTGGGACAGCAGCCCGCTGAGAAGTACGCATCGGTGCGTGAGGCGATCCCGCACAAAACCTGCTCGAGAGGTCGGATTCTCCGGCCCCCTGGACGGCAGCGCAGGTCCTGGAACGCGCTCCCTCCCCCTGCCGCGCCTGGATCCAAGATGGCGCCCCACACAGTTTAGCGGGGCCTCCGTGCGGAGTACCCCGCCAGCACATTCGGCTGGGAACACTGAGGAGGAGTACCACGGCGGAGCTGGCCTCCTTGCAATATTCGACTGTGGTCGGCACCAGACCCTCGCCCTTCTCCCCCCTCACCGTGAGAGCCGCTGTATCCCCGGAGCTCCACCGCGGCACAAAACACATCCCGGAGACGGCGGTGAGGGTCTCCATGCAACGCCCGACCGTGGAACATTCCAGACTCTCGTTCTTCCTCCCCTCCGCCGGCGACCTACCAAAAATAAGCACGGCACACATCCCGAGGACAGGATCACGCGGAGGCATCACCAGCCTCTGCCCCCCGGGCCCACATCCATCTACAACGAGGCTGCCGCCAGGAAGCGGAGCCGGAGGAGCAACAGCTGCTGGGTCGCTGGGATACGCCACCTTACCCAAAGGATCGGATTCCGGCTCAGAAACCGGAGACGAGCCCTGGGAAACGAGGTGCGTCAAGCCACGGGACAGGTGTGAGTGCGGCCCCTGTTGCTCTCCCCAACCACAGCCTGCATTATCTCCGCGGCTGGGCCACCCAATTGGACTCACACACCAAGAGGTGACAACTCCTGCCCTAAGCGCTCCAACACTATCACCCCTGAGTCCAGGGGCAGCGACATAGGCGCCAAGGTAGCGGATAAAGCATCTGAACGCACAGTGGAATACATTACTCCAGAGCGCTGCGCCCCGGACAGCTCCTAACCACCGACAATAATAATCTTTCAGGGCACAGCCCACTCTAGAACTCCATTCCAGGCCACATAAGCGAGTGGCCCAGACTCCTACCCCACCAGTTTCAGGGCTCCAGGGCAACCGCTACTGCGCCTCTAACATGGACGCTAAAAACAAAACCAGAGCTGCCACCATGGACTCCTTTGTCTCAGCCCGGGCAAAGACTCCCACCCAAGCCAGGGCTGGCTCCACCGAAATCATTCGCTCGCACGAGACGGAGCCCAATGATAATCACTCCCAGATAATGGACGCTATTGCCTCATTAAAGACTCATATAGACTCCAAGATAGATGAGTTCAAAATAGACATACAACTAATTCGCCAGGATGCCCGCAACTTAACGGAGAGGGTGACGGCCATGGAGAAATCTACAGAGGAAAAGTCCGGGGCCACAGCAGCCCTACAATCCGAAGTCTCGAACCTGAAAAGGAAGGTCGCACTCCTAGAAGAAAGGGCAGAGGAAGCCGAAGGTCGGGCTAGACGGGGGAACATCAGGATCCTGGGTATCCCAGAGGGGAATGAAGGCCTGAATACTACGTCCTATGTTGAAACCCTGCTGCTACAGGAGATTGGGGCCGGCAAGTTGATCCAGGGATTTGCGGTGGAGAGGGCCCACAGGTCCCTCCAGAAACGACCTCCCCCCGGCTCACATCCACGGCCAATAATAGCCAAGATACTAAATTTCCAAGACAGAGAAACTATATTAAGATACTCCAGGGAAACAGGCCCTATCGTACAGGGCGACTCTAAGATTTCCATATACCCTGACTATACCCAGAAAGTGCAGAGGGATAGGAACTCGTTTGTTCCGATTAAAGCAAGGCTTCGCCAACTGAACCTTAAATACAGGCTGCTGTACCCGTCCCGCCTGAAAGTCATCCACAAAGGGCGAGCAATATTTCTCGAAAACCCGGAAGCAGCCAATATGTGGCTAGAGGACAATAACCTTGCCGACGGCGGGGATAACCCAGGAGAGGAAGACTGAACCCCGGGGGAGGAAAACTGGACCCCAGGGACCCTCCGCACCACCCACACATGAAGCATAAACAGCCGGACCCAAGAAGGTAATCCAATTAACAGTATATCGTATGGAAACGACCCTCGTTCGGCCTCGCCGCCTCACAGCAGCCTCACCCCCAGCGGAAGATCCAACCAGGCTAGTTCGGTCTTTTTTGCCCGACCCAACTCGCGCCCGATTCCCGGATGGGTTTAGACGGCGCGGGAGCGCCTGAGCACCGCGACAGAGTTGTAGTCGCTGGGCGCACCAGTTTGAGTTATGTTATTAGTTTAATTAGTTTCGTAGTCTTCGTCCCATTGATGCTTGAAAATATTGAGATGGTCACAAGATATGCTCCAGGAATTGACGAATCAGAGGTCCATCGCCTACAGCCTACCAACCACGCTTTGATGCCGCACCAGGCCAGCGTAATTGTCCCTCACGCCAAACCCAGAACACTGAACCAATGGCATCACAACTCAATGTGATGACATGGAACGTAAGGGGAATGGGCTCGTACCTCAGGAGGAACCGCATACAGTCTTATCTGAGGAGGAAGAAAGTCTCGATTGCGATGTTACAGGAGACGCACCTCACCGACGACGCTCTGCCCAAATTGACAGACCGATGGGAAGGGACAGTGAGGGGATCCCCATACTCCAAATACGCAAGGGGTGTGCTAATATGGATAAACCCGAATGTGCCTTTCCAGTTACACGGATGTGAATCTGATAAGGACGGAAGATAAGTAATAATGTGGGGAACTATAGAACAGACCCCGATCTGCTTGGCTAACACATACTTCCCACAACATGGAATCCCGTCTTACCTCAGTACACTGAGTCCCAAGCTGGCACATCACCGAGGCCGAACCTTCATATGGGGAGGAGATTTTAATTGTGTCATGGATACAACTATGGACAGATCACTCCCTCCCCCCCAATCAAGCAATCCCGCAACCCGTACCATGGCGGAGACACTGGACCAACTCAATCTAGTGGACATCTGGAGGATACAACACCCAGCTGACAGGATCTACTCGCATTACTCAGCCCCACACAGTGTCTACACAAGAATAGATTATTTGTTCATTGATCGGGACCAGGTCCCGCTGGCGATAGCCACAGAGTACCTGGGGAGATCTATCTCCGATCACTCTCCGTTAACCATGCAATGGCGGCAGAGGGGACCCAGACCCCCGATCCCCATGTGGAGAATGCCTTCCGCGACATTAGAGGACTCACAGTTCAGAGAGGACCTTGCCGAGAGACTAGAGGAGTACGTCGAAATCAACAAAGGATCCGTGTCCACTTGGAGCACACTGTGGGAAGCCATGAAGGTGGTTACCAGAGGAGAAATCATATCAAGAGCTGGTGGCACCCGCAGGCAACTAAAGACGTCACTTGAGGCCCAAGAATCAGAGATCACTCGCCTAGAGTCCACTCCTGACGCCTCCCCAGAGGTCGAAACGAAACTGAAAGCAGCCCGAGAAAAATGTCGACTCTCCTGGGACAGGCTGGAAAAATTCGACTTTGCCACGTACATCGCTCGATCCCACAGGGAATCAGACAAACCAGGTAGGCTGTTGGCCTGGCTGTGCAGAAGAGAGCACCCTAAACACCTACCAACGGAAATAATAGACATGGAAGGTGCATCCCACAGAACACAGATGGGAATCAACAAAGCATTTGCTGAGTTCTACTCAAAACTATACGCTCATGAAGCCCAGATCCCCACCACAGAAATATTAGATACCCTGGAAGAGATTGGCCTACCCCAAATATCCAGCGAACAGAGAACTGAACTGGACATGGAAATCACTCTCGACGATGTAAGATGGGCCATCAGGTCGCTCGCTACCTGCAAGACCCCTGGCAGCGACGGACTCACACCGGAATTTTATAAAGCATACGAGCCCATCCTCACCCCCATCCTACACGAAGTCTACCAAGAAGCTTACGCAAACGGGATCCTCCCCAACACCATGAGAGAAACTATAATCATCCCCATGCTCAAGCCCCACAAACCGCCCACTGATTGCGACTCATATCGACCCCTGGCCATGCTCAACTACGATAGCAAGATCCTCACCTCAATACTGGCCAGCAGACTTGCTAGAGTGGTAGGGTCTATAATTCACGAAGATCAGAACGGATTTGTTCCAGGGCGCAACACCACAGCTAATTTGAGGAGGCTTCAACACATCATGGCCGAAACACACGATTCTGAGGAAGACCTAGCGATATTGTCGCTTGACGCCATTAAGGCCTTCGACTCCATCTACTGGGAGTGGCTGGTGGAGGCCTTGCGGGCTTTTGGCTTCGGAAATGGCTTCATCAGATGGGTCCAGGTTCTCTACAACTCCCCAGTGGCCAGGGTCAAGACAGGCGGAATAGTCTCAGAACCTTGGGAAATACAGAGGGGCACGAGACAAGGATGCCCACTTTCGCCTATGCTGTACATATTGGGACTGGAACCGATTGCCATATACTTCCGTCAACAGCTCTTCGACGCGGCATCAAGGTGGGCAACGTTTATAACATAATATCATTGTACGCAGATGACGTTCTCCTGTATTTAAAAGACCCCGAGATCAATGCACCGACAACACTGGAGGTACTTGACAACTACGCGAGATACTCTGGAATCCAATTTAGCAGACATAAATCCTCAGCATTCCCCCTGGCCAGATTGAGAGACGTTTTAGCAGAAGACCTCCCAAGTATAGGGATAAAATGGCAATCCGAGGAGTTCAGGTACTTGGGGATTGAAGTCAGCCACACCCCACAGCTCACACATGAGCACAACACAGAAGTCGCTGTCACCAACCTCCGGCGATCTATAAAATTCTGGTCCAAACTCCCACTGGCAATGGTGGGGAGAGAGGCGATTGTCAAGATGATAATCCTCCCCCGCTTCTTGTATTTCTTTGTGAACATTTGCCACTACGTACGGCCTCCCTTCTTCAAGAAATTGGAGGCCATCATTAAGGACTTTTTGTGGGGACCCCACAGGCACAAACTGTCACTAGCTACACTAACCCTGCCGCATAAAGAAGGTGGAATAAAACTCCCAGATCTCCAGCTCTATTACCTGGCTGCCCAGCTCAGTCACATCACGAGGTGGCTGTCAGACGAACCTTCAGCTGAACTGGGGCTACTGAAGCAACCTCACACCAACTTAATTCCCAAGGAAACCCTATGGGACCCCCTTTGCCGCTCCCCGGAAACCCCTTTAGTTGTGGAGCTTGGCAGACAGATATGGGCCAGGACTTGCTACATTAGGAAGGTGCAACACCCGTACTCTCCAGACCATCCCATGATGGCAGATGTGTGCAAAACGGAGGCAGACCTTACCATAGCAAGGAGGTGGGAGGAAGCTGCAATATAAACATGGGGAGACGTGTTTGAAGATGGAGTGTTCAGGGACTTTGAATCGATACAAGATATCGAAGGACTACCCAAAGGCCAGTTCCTCTGGTACCATAGGCTCAAACAAACCGCCAAGAAGCAGTGGCACTCCTGGCCAGAGGAACCTACCTCTGACCCTCTACTACAGGAAATGTATGACCTCTCCGATGGTTGGAGACCGGTCTCCAGGTTGTACAACAAGCTCATCGATAAACCTAACCCTAAGGGAGCGGCGCTGAGGGCAAAATGGGAAGCGGACCTCGTAGCCCCACTCACTGATAAAGAATGGGAAAGAGCATTAATATTCCCCAAGAAAGTGTCAAGAAACTCCAGATTTGGCCAAATACAGCTGAATGTCCTTTACCGAACCTACATGACTCCCCACAGAGTTGCCTCGTTCAACGCGAAGGTCCCACCGGTGTGCCCATGGTGCGGGAACGACAGGGCAGACATCATTCACATGTTCTGGACCTGCACTAAAGCGATGACACTCTGGTCAAAAGCCAAGCAGTCCTGTAGAGACGCCGGAATGGAGAGATATGAATGGTCACCCGGAGAATGCCTACTGGGTACATACCCCAGACCAAGCAAATTCAAACACCTTGTGAAGCTAATGGACATTTCATGTATACTTGTTGAAAGGACCATAGCGATGGCCTGGAAGACACCCGCAGGCCCCAGGCACGAACGTTGGTTGAACGAAATGGCGAGATGGACAGCTGCAGAAACCAGAGCCTGGCAGGAAGGAACTACATCCAGTGGGGACGCCACAAGCGGCACCCTGGTCGCCTGGAAGGCTCTTCTGATGGACATGCACTTTGACGCGGACTATAAGCCCCCCTGAACACTTGTAGTGTCTTGTAGTAACAGGTTCCTATCAACACTATGCAGATGTCCCCTGAAACTGTTCCCCTTCACTCCCTGAGAAGTCATACCCTGGACTGAACCACCATCTCGAACCCCACATGTTACATCACACGAAGACTACTGTTGTTTAAGTTGTTTTTCCTTTTGTTTACTTTAATCCATAAATTTGTATTATCTCACTTTTATCATAAAACCAATAAAATACTTTGAAAAAAAAAATAAAATAAAGACTTATTACATGGTATAATAGACATTTTAGCTTTTTTTTACCCTCATATTTAGTTTACAAACCAGTGTACTGTGCATTTTGCTCAGTTTCCGTGTTTGTCTTTCAAATCATTGGGTCTGGGGGAAAATAAATCCTTGTTGGATTAAAAAAAACCCTTTCTTTGCTATGCTACAAACTATTTCTTTGTTTCCTTTGAGTGTTCACTTGTTGTTTCTGATTAATGTTCTGTATGTTGGCATGTTGCAGATTTTTTTAACAGTTGGATACCTGTTGGCGTATTCTAACTGTGTATTCTTTGTTACGAATCTGTGGTATTCATTTATCTGTGCAGTTGTTATGCAATCTTGGCCAGTTAGATACCTGTTGGTGTATTCTAACTGTTTATAGTCTTTTACTTGATTTTTTGTTAATGTTGAAGTACACATTAGTTATTAAATTTTGGCTTTAAGAAGATTAAATACGCGTTTGTAAGATTTGCTGGTAATCTCTGCTTTAGAGTAATGCTACTATCATTACATTCGAACCATCCACATTTCTTTTTAATATATGCAGTGTAGTGAACTGCATTGGTTGTGGCTCCTGCGTGGTAGATTATACCTATTGTTGTGAAGGTTTTCTTACCAAGTGACACTTGACCGTGTGTGAATCCAGTCAGCTTGCAGTTGTTTTTGGTACCATCTGCATTGTAACGTAGAAGCATTAGTATTATGTAGTTACTATGTGTTTGTATCAGTAAGGTGGAGCGATTATCTGAATTGCAGATAGTACATAATCTGCCATGGTTTGCATTTTGTAGAAGTTGCTGAAATGGAATGGCTCCACAATTAGGTATGGATACATACACAAATCGCTCATTAGGGATGTGTTCCTGTGTCACATTGTTACAGAGAGTGCATGTATGTTTCCACATGTATGAAATCTGGAAGATTTCATTTATAGGTATGTTTTTGTTTTCGAGTACTTGTAGTAAGTACATTAGAAAATCTTGTGGATCTTCTTGTGAGTTTATAGTGAATCTCACCATTCCGGCACAGTAGTCCAATTCTAGTCTTTTTCCGTGAACACTATACGTGTTGTCAGGATTGTTTGTTGGGTTTCTATGAAGGACTAACATTTGCAAACACAATTGGTCTGTACTGTGTAAGTAAATGTTGTTAACAATTGGTGGCAATTGAAATAGAATATTCATTGCTACATTTGCGTAGCAATTTACACCAGTTTCATTTGAAAATTTGAATGGACCAGATAGTTCTGTCTCCGAGTGATTTTTTTGGAGTTTCTGTTCCTTCTTTAAAGAAGTACCTGATTTACTTTCCCTAATAGGTTCTTCTTTGCTTGTGGTAATTGATGAAGTATTAGCTTCTTTTGTTTTCTTTGAAGGATTTGCAGTCAGATCCTGTTGCATTTCTATTTGACTTAGTTTTCTTTTACAACGTTTTCCTTTTTCTGGAACAGGATATGATTTCAGATGGGAGGTGTACAGTGAACGCAGTCTGTTGTATTCTAAAATGCAAGGAATATCAGCGTTCACTTTACTTGCATCAAAGTTGATTAGAAATATACCATTGTAAGCGTGATAGTGCTACGTAGCTCATGCCTTCTTTAAAGACTGGGTTTCCTATATCTATCTTGTCTTGGGTAAGACATTGGGATTTATGAATGGTGACTGCATATGCAAGAGTTAGAGAAAATTGTTCTCTACGTACATACATGTCTTTGAAGAGAAGGTATCGAGCTGTTGAGCGCCCTATCCTTTTTACTTCTGAAAGTTTATCAAAGAGAATATTGACAAACTGAATGTTGTTGTCACGTGGGTATGTTTGAAAGCCAACAACTGTACCCAGTGCCCCATTAACTAGTCCTTGCTCCACATCAAGGTTATGTTTAAGCATTACTCTACAAATTAAGGATAATTTAAATATTTTTTCCAATCCAGCTGTGTTGGAGATTGAATTTTCTAAGGTATTTAGTCTTGTTGTGGCTTGCTGACACATGGGTAGTGTCATACCATGTACGTCCAGTTTGTCTGTGGAGCAAATTTCAATTATTGGTTTCATTCCCTTTTTTAACATTGTTTCATTGAATTTGAAACAGCTTGCAAGAGTTGGCATTAAGGCCATAAAATTGACATTTTTGTGCGCTAATTGTTCCATAACATCAGTAGCACATGCGTTATCACCATAAAGTGCATGGATGTGCCGGTTTTTCAATATTGCTTTTACTTCTTGAGATATATACCAATTCTAATACTTTTTAAAATGTTGGCGTAAGTGAGGTCTGCAGATTGACACATGTTTTCTGTTAATTCTCTGTATTGGAAATGCTGCCAAATGTTGACATTTCCTATGCTGCCAACAGTTTCACGGCAGAGTTTGTGTCCTAAGGTTTTAAAAATAGGTTCACCTTTCACTGGTGTCAATTGTAGAAGATCTCCGAAAACGATAATGTGTTTTCCTGCAAAGAGTTCTTCGTAGTTTGTTTTAAGTACTTCTTGCAATCTGAGATGAATTAAAGCCAACATTAGGTTGGAGACCATGCTCACTTCATCTATTAGTAGCATTTTCATTTGTTTTAATACTCTGTGTAGTTCCATTGCAGCTTCTGCAGAAAGTTTGTAATAGTCTAATTTGTTTTGGTGTTCTACTGGAAGGAGTGGTAATCGGTGTAAAGTGATATTGCCTATGTTGTAGGCAGCTAAACCTGTGGGGGCAGTTACAACAGCTGACAGTTTGTTGTTTGTCAATTGTTGAAGGAACTTGCTGATGATTTTGATTAAGAATGTTTTTCCTGAACCAGATTCACCACTGACGTACAGCAGTATAGGTTTGTAATTTTGGCAGGTACATTCTTTATTTTTGTGTTGTATATCATGTGCAATTTCTTTTGTTACTTCTTCAAAAATGGTGCGCTGATCTTTGTTAAGTTTTGAATGTAGTACAGTTAAGTCTTCTATATCTTGTTCATAGTGACACATGGTGTTTTCCACTTCTGTCATAGCTAATTCTGCCTCATTTGCTATTAGTGGCTGTCCTAGTGGCTCTTGGCTTCCTGTTAGAGAAGGTTGACTACTGTCGGAAGTGTCCTTATCTAGTTGGGCCTGGAGTTCTTCTTCGTGTTGCTGTTCATTGTGCAACAGTGTTTTGTACTGTGTAAAGTTCACATCGTTGATAGCGCTTTCATTTGCTTTGAAAGCGTCTTCATAGCAGTCATAGTTATCTAGTAACTGTTCCTCTTTTCTCCATGGTTTAAAAAGTTGTAGCAGGGACATGTAATATAGTTCTTTCTGTTGAAGAGTTTTTAATGACAATTTGACATGATTAATTAAGCTTTGTTTGGTAAGTTTCACTAAGCTGCCTTCACAATCTGTCACTCTATATCTACCTTTGCTTTCATCGGGTTTTATATTATTTCTGTATGCACCGTTTTGGGCTATGTGGTATAGGCACATGGTTTCCAAAGTGGTACTCCTGTCCGTGTAGTATGTGTCTAGTAAATTGTTTTTTAAAATGTCTTGGCATTTGGGATCATTTTGGCAATCATTTCTATGTCCTCATATGATTTGAGAACTCTTTTTCTAGATTTAGCAGGACCAAGACTTAGTCATACTATATTTTCTGATTTTCATTATAAAGCAGTACCGGTTAAATGATCTGCAGCTTCACAGGCGCCACATTCTCTATGAGAGAGAATTTTTATGCCTAGGCTGTACAATTTCTGAGATAGTGTTTTGTCTGATGATAGGCCATTCCAGAGGTCTTGAAGCTCTGTTTTTTCTGCTTTTGTTAAGTAGGCTGTAACATATTGTGCAACTGCAGTGGAGTTGTCTGCAATGTACTGCACATCTATGTTTGCATTCCATAAAAGGGCAATGATTGCATTGTAATCATTGATATATTTTGATTCTTCTGTTCTCTTTATGAAATACGTGTTCTTAGGTGATTTACTTTTAACACTACGTCGAACTGAAGACATGATGTTGTTTACTTCACCTGTTTCTGTAACTGGTCTAGGGAAACCAAAGTGGCATTTGGTGTAGTATTTCCTTTTGCTTTTGTATTTGCGACGACAATATTTGCCACATTTGTGTCTTTGAAATTGTACAATCTGTCCATGAAGGTCACTATGTGTCCTTTGTGAAGGGATTTCACAAGTGACATATTTTTGGATGAACTGAAAAACAGTGGCATCACTGTCCTGACCAAATTTAGGTGCGCCTTTAATCCATAAAAGCATGTGGATATGTGGTGCTCGTCTGGCTTGGTATTCTTTTCTCCAAAAGAAGTGTTGCACCGAGGGGAGGAACAGTTTTATTACAAATAAAGTGTAGCATAGCAATGAAACGATGGTGGAACTATCTTGAAACATTAACAGGATCTAGAGAGCAACGTTCTCCAGGTGATAGTATATCTATGTTGAGTTTGTTGTTGTTTGATATGCATAGGAAATCATGTAAATCTTCCCATGCATATTCTGCACAACTTAATGTAACAAACCAAGTGGGTGGTCCAAGGTTTCTGATCATACAACTTACATCTCTGTGCCGTCGGAACCAGTATTCTTTCGTACCACGCATGTTTGCAAACAGATTTGTTATACTTGATTGTAAAACATCTTTTTCTTGCACTTTTTGTATTAATTGTGTAGCTGACATATTTTGAAAGTGGGTTCCAGATTGAAATATGTGTGCAACTCAGTAACATAGGATTGCTAGTTCACTTTGAAAGAGTAGGTGGAATATGTATTCCCAGATTTAGACAAAATGTGGATCTTCAGAATACATTGGTAATGAGCGGTATTCTGATGCTGTTATCTGAGTGGGTCTATCATCGTATCTTCCTCCTTTGCCAGTAGGAAATAGCAGTGGAAAAGCATGTGCTTCTATACTTTTTTTCCCATATGCTCATTGGTGACCCTTTGGTTTGTCGCATTTGTTAAGTTTCTAGTGCCTCATCTATGCTCTCATTAGAGTGCAATGGATGAATTGTATAATGGTCCAAAAGAGTGGATGCTGCAGTAGGATCCAGAAGTTCAAAGTGACCAGTTTCTGATGACTCTTTAATTATTTCAGTTGTTTCCCTTAAGCTTTCTTCAATATTTATTTCTTTGTAGTATTCATTATTGTCTTTCAGATATTGCAAGGCTTGTCTAACTTTATGTAAGTCCACGAGTTGTTGCCAATTTTTTTTGTCTTTTGTTGGTACACCATTTACTAAGACAATTAAAGAATGCTCTATTGGACGTTGCACTCCTAGAGTGTGCACATTTTCTGTCAGATCTAATGGCAAATACACTACTTTGCCACAAATGCCTTTCACCAATTCAGAGGGAGGTAATTTTGCTGTTTTTGGTTTAAGGCATATTATTGCTTGAAATGGGTGAACTGTTTGAATTATGATACTCTCATACAAATTGAGTTGTTGCAGGGGTTTTGGTAGTGGGAATAATTCTAAATCATTTGTGATAGCACGTGAAGGAGTTTGGTTGTCACGTTTTGTAGTGCAGTAACTGCAACATATTAGGGGTTCACTTATTTCATATTTGTTTTCTGCTAAAAGGTAGAGAGGTAATTCAAACCATTTGGAATCTTCATTGTCTTCTATTCTGTATGTTACGTCTATAGTTTTTGTGTTAATTTTGTAAAAAGTTCTGCGGCAACACACACACATGAGCGAAGCTAGGGATTGGTCAGTAAAGTTCAGTGGTTGTGTTCTGAACTGAGAGATTGAGTGAGAACGTCTTTTTGCTGAGAGGAGAACAGACAGCTATGGCTATGTGTACTCGAAACCAAATTATCTGGATTTTGGGAGACTCATGGATACATTGGTTGAAGGTGCATGCAGAACGTTGCGGTATATCTGCAGATCTTGGATTCCCTCATGTGGAAGTGCCCTGTCATGGAGTGCATGGAATGAGGTTGCTGGACTTGGTACCTCTCTGTGCTACTTTACAGACATAGCGTCATCTAGATATATTTATCATTCATTGTGGAGGAAACAGTTTAGGGCATGTCTCTGGAATTTCATTGCAATTTGCAATGAAGGAAGGACTTGAGAAGGTCATGGACATGTTTCCGAATTGCCAAGTCATTTTTTCTCGTATTGCACAAAGACAAATGTGGCTGCGTTCTGCTTTATTTGGTCCACAAATGGAGAAAGCGAGGCGCAATGTCAATAAGGCTGTGTGTGCCTTTCTAAGAGATGTTGGCATGTCCTCTTTCCAAAATGACAATATTTTGTTTCATAGCACATTCATTTTTCGAAGAGATGGAGTCCATCTTACATATGCTGGCAATCAGATTTTTCTTCGAAATGTACAAAATGCATTGCAAGCTTTTTTGGATTCATAGTCACATATTTTGCATTACCTTTTGACGAATCCAAGTTTTCCAAACACACAAAACACCACCAAAAGGCTCTTTTCAGAGCCACCACTTACTGCCAGAGAAAAGTGCATTGGTTTTGCTAGGGCTGTACCCCAAATTTCTATCTGTCCTAGGACTGTCCGTGGACTTTTAAAAAATGCGCAGGGCCCTGCACTGTTCATTTGACACTTGTATTTTTAAACTGTGAAAGGCGGCTCTGAAAAGAGCCATTTTTTTGTGTTTTTTGTTGTTTTATATATATTTTTTTTACACACAACACATTAGGAGAGGAGGGGAAAGGAGGGTAAGGAAGGGACACCAACCATGGGGATAAGAAAGGGCAGGTGGAGAGAGAAAGATGTAGGGTGGGCCTTATTTAGGTAGGTAGCAGTTCTTCTGGTGCTCTGTTAGCGTAGTCTCGAAAGCACTTCGAAGACTCTCCCCCCTGCAGAGTACTGCATCGCACTACATACACAATATTGTGACTCTCGAAAGGTAAGGGTCAACAGCACCGCAAATGGCCTGTGAGGCAGCTGGAGGGATGCGCTCTCCCACATGAGTGTCTGTTGTGGTGATAGGATCGGACACGGAGGATGTTGTAGAGGAACTCAACCTACTACGTTCTTTACATGGTACCACCTTGCGAATGTCCGCACCGTGGAACGAAGTTAGGTGTCGCTTCATGGTTGTCGTACCAAAGATGTACGCACCAGGTCTCCCACGACTCAGCACCAATTTGCACTGTTTACAGGTGACCAGGTTTGCGCATGCTTTTGGTACGTTACCAAAAACGGTAAACAACCTCCACACCCACGACTCCCAGCGAGTACTGGTAGTAGGGAGTTTCTCCACCTCATTCACTTCATCCTCTTCTTCCTCGCTCTCTACATCCTCACGTGTATTTACCTCTGCAGGTCCTTGGGGAGGTGGTGACGGTGGAGGGTTTGGGGTGGTGCTGAGGCTGATGTAGCAACAGCAGCCGTGGATGCCATTAGGGTTCGTGAGATAATCTGTGCCACAGCACTAAAGGCAGCAAAACTCAATCCACAACTGTCAGAAGTACAATGAAGATGAGCTCGGGGGTGTGGCCTTTTATAGGGGTGGAGGGTTCCGCCTCGTGACCATATCGATCACTGAAAAGCGTTGAAAAAGTTCTAAACAATATGTAGACTGCTAGGGCCATTGTATGCAACATGTGAAATGGTGATTTTGTATTGTAAAATAATTTGGCATGTTTGCATAAGTTCTTTTGAAATGTTGCGGAAGCGGACAATGTGCGCAAATTAGGACACACGCTCAGCGTGGGTGCGGTCACATGATGCCGTTGTGAACACATCCGCGAAGGAAATGGGTGTACGCAGGACACCAAATGCACAGTAACGGTCATGCGCATGCGCGCGGGTGTTCTACGGACAGTGTTCGGGTCCTGAAACTAATTAAAAGTGCGACATAAGTGAGACGGACAGTTACGGACAGGCGCTATATTTGCAAGACTTACGGGTGTGGTGCGCATGTACGTAGATAATCTGCTGACTGTACGGCCAGGTACAGTGTCCTTAGGACACCTCCATTTTGTTTGACTACGGACATGCCGGACACCGCGCCTGTTCTACGGACAGTTCCATCTTGGCTGCGGACGGTACGGACAGGTATAGTGTCCTGAGGACACTCCCATTTTGTTCATTTACGGATATCCCGGACACCTGGTGTGTTCTAAGAACAGTTTCCTCTTGGTTGTGACCAGTACGGAGATGTATAATGTCCTTAGGACGCCCCCATTCTGTTGATTTACGGACATCTTGGACAGCTGGTGTGTTCTAAGAACAGTTCCATCTTGGTTGCGAATGGTATGGTAGGAGTGTTGTCCTTAGAACATCCATATTTTATTGCTTATGGACAGGCCGAACAGGCGCGCTGTCTGCTGACATTTTAACTCTTTTTTAAAAAAAAAATTAGATCTGAACCATTCCAATAAAACTAACATAACATCTTTTTTATTAAGCACACATACATCAATCAAGAGAGAGAGGGGGAAGCAGACACTGAAAGAAATATAGGGGAATTAGGGTTTTCCACAGGCTGGTTGTGAGGGGATGAAGGGATGGAAGTTTCGTCAAAACGTTTATGTTGTTCTTGAGGGTTTGGGGATAGTTCACTCGGAAATAAAGAAGGGGGACAGGTACAGGTGGGACAGTGATATCTGATTTTTCCTTTCACAAATTCCTCCACAAATTGCCTTAACCCATTAAAATTCTCTTTTAGCATGTCCACTTTGTCTTCTATGCGTTTCAGGCTGTCTTGCACTGTTTCCTTTGGTGGACTTTCTTCAATTTTTACCTGATCTGTTAAAAATAAATATATATATATATATATGTTGAGTGCCCATAAGTACTGACTATTAATTTCCTTATGCAGAGAAGTGTGTACCATTATTATCGCTATCTTCCGACATTTCGCCATGCGGAAAATTCTCCTCCAGCCACTCCAAAGTACTGCACATTTCTATGTCAAAACAACAGAAATACATTATTTGTTCTGCACGTCATACAAAAAGTATACACACATATAAGAAAAATGAAGTTCACTTACTACTTTCTTGTAATTTGTCTTCGTTGTGTTGTGTTCGTCTACTGTCGCTCCTAGCTGCACAGTTTCTGTGAGGTAATTACGTTGGAGGCATATCTTTTTTTGTTATGGTATAATCCATTTCATTCTACATGGTAATTAAATGATTGGGTAATGTGTGAGACGTGTAGGTTTGAATGGTTATTTATTACTACTTATAATGTGTTTATGTGTTCCTTTTTAAACTTGTGCATTTTTCATATGGTATAATGGAACAATTTCAGATACCCCTGACTGTTTGGGTAGTGTTGATCACGTCAGCGCCCGTCCGCAGACAGGCGCTCAGTCCGTGCCCTTCAAATATCATTAGCGAGGGGGTTCAGTATGTTCTATGTTACATGTATATAAAGTAAGGGAATTATAGTACATATCTCCCAAATTCACATGATGATAGTGTATATTCAGTAAAAAAACTTTGTTAAAGGGATGTTATGATTAAGTTGCCCTACTAAAACACTTTGAAATTCAGTCAAAAAAAACGTTGTTAAAGGGAGGTTATGGTTAAGTTGCGCTACTAAAAACCTGTGGAATTCACTAAAAAAAACTTTATAAATGGGACGTTATGGTTCGAAGTTAAACCGAAAAACCCCTGAAATTCGCCAGTTATGGTAGGCTAAGCAACCATAACTCGCCCCACCACTGTGCACTGCTAACACGAACACCCAGGACATGAAAGATGACATCACAAATGTCATTAATGACATCACGGATGACATCTCATGTGCATTTACTTTTCATGCAGAACCTCCACAAGGGATTGTCATTATATTATTGGCAGAAAAGTATCAGAGATGATTGAAGAACTAAGATATGCGACATAGTTTATTAAGCAATGCATTGCTGAAAAAACCCCATTGCATTACTGAGTTCTTTCAGTACATGAACAAACTCATGCACAAAAGTAGGCATTGTCTGCAGCATGCACTACAGAGATGCAATATTTGCAATCTTCCCTTGTTGCATACTAAATTGCTACCATTAGATGTTTACATACTGTGAAACATAAGTATCTACGTATGCTTCCCGTACTGCATAATTGCACTATTACTCACAAAAACATAAAGAGAGCACACTGCATACAAATATAAGCATATACAGGGAACGTAAAACATGCACCACAAACTGCAGTATTAACACAAAATGTTTATAGCTGAACTAATTCACTTCATGCATAGAAAAGATTCTTGTGTTTCTGTGTATATGTATGATATGATGTAACCGTACCCTAAGGAAAGTATTGTAAGAACATATGAGAAGGGTAAGGACAATAAATATAACACTTTTAACTTCTTAAACTCCTGACTGAAAGTGAAGAAAGCCACCTGGCTTACATATGTCAGTGAACAAAAAAAGAAGGAACTAGACATCTAGGGGGTAATTCATAGAATTCAGCGCACAAGTGGAGCATGCGGCTGGCGCACAGTGTGCGCGTGCGAATCCCTGCGCCAGCCGCGTGCGCCAAAACCCATTTGCGCGCACAGCGTATTCATGGATTCCAGCCACCAAAACCAGCCGTGGAGCACAGTGGCGCAGCGACCTTGCAGCAGCGCCAGTTACGCCCCCAAGAACGCCTTCCGCGCAGGGAAAAGCCATCAAAATCCCCAATCCAGCGCAAAGGGCTGCGCTAACCCTGTACCAGCACGGCAAGCGGGCTACGTGTATTTCAGGGGTTCGCGTGAACTTTCTCACGCGATCGGGCCTGGGGGAGCGGGCTACGTGTATTTCAGGGGTTCGCGTGAACTTTCTCACGCGATCGGGCCTGGGGGAGCGGGCTATGTGTATTTCAGGGGTGCGCGGGAAGTTCCACGCGCGATTGGCCTGGCCGCGTGTATTTCAGGGGTGCGCGGGAAGTTCCACACGCGATTGGCCTGGGCGCGTGTATTTCAGGGGTGCGTGGGAAGTTCCACACGCGATTGGCCTGGGCGCGTGTATTTCAGGGGTGCGCGGGAAGTTCCACACGCGATTGGCCTGGGCGCGTGTATTTCAGGGGTGCGCGGGAAGTTCCACACGCGATTGGCCTGGGCGCGTGTATTTCAGGGGTGCGCGGGAAGTTCCACACGCGATTGGCCTGGGCGCGTGTATTTCAGGGGTGCGTGGGAAGTTCCACACGCGATTGGCCTGGCCGCGTGTATTTCAGGGGTGCGCGGGAAGTTCCACACGCGATTGGCCTGGGCGCGTGTATTTCAGGGGTGCGTGGGAAGTTCCACACGCGATTGGCCTGGGCGCGTGTATTTCAGGGGTGCGCGGGAAGTTCCACACGCGATTGGCCTGGGCGCGTGTATTTCAGGGGTGCGTGGGAAGTTCCACACGCGATTGGCCTGGGCGCGTGTATTTCAGGGGTGCGTGGGAAGTTCCACACGCGATTGGCCTGGGCGCGTGTATTTCAGGGGTGCGCGGGAAGTTCCACACGCGATTGGCCTGGCCACGTGTATTACAGGGGTGCGCTAACCCTGTACCAGCACGGCAAGCGGGCTACGTGTATTTCAGGGGTTCGCGTGAACTTACTCATGCGATCGGGCCTGGGGGAGCGGGCTACGTGTATTTCAGGGGTTCGCGTGAACTTTCTCACGCGATCGGGCCTGGGGGAGCGGGCTACGTGTATTTCAGGGGTTCGTGTGAACTTTCTCACGCGATCGGGCCTGGGGGAGCGGGCTACGTGTATTTCAGGGGTTCGCGTGAACTTTCTCACGCGATCGGGCCTGGGGGAGCGGGCTATGTGTATTTCAGGGGTGCGCGGGAAGTTCCACACGCGATTGGCCTGGCCGCGTGTATTTCAGGGGTGCGCGGGAAGTTCCACACGCGATTTGCCTGGGCGCGTGTATTTCAGGGGTGCGTGGGAAGTTCCACACGCGATTGGCCTGGGCGCGTGTATTTCAGGGGTGCGCGGGAAGTTCCACACGCGATTGGCCTGGGCGCGTGTATTTCAGGGGTGCGCGGGAAGTTCCACACGCGATTGGCCTGGGCGCGTGTATTTCAGGGGTGCGTGGGAAGTTCCACACGCGATTGGCCTGGGCGCGTGTATTTCAGGGGTGCGCGGGAAGTTCCACACGCGATTGGCCTGGCCGCGTGTATTTCAGGGGTGCGCGGGAAGTTCCACACGCGATTGGCCTGGGCGCGTGTATTTCAGGGGTGCGTGGGAAGTTCCACACGCGATTGGCGTGGGAAGTTCCACACGCGATTGGCCTGGGCGCGTGTATTACAGGGGTGCGCGGGAAGTTCCACACGTGATTGGCCTGGGCGCGTGTATTTCAGGGGTGCGTGGGAAGTTCCACACGCGATTGGCCTGGGCGCGTGTATTCCAGGGGTGCGTGGCAAGTTCCACACGCGATTGGCCTGGGCGCGTGTATTCCAGGGGTGCGCGGGAAGTTCCACACGCGATTGGGCTGCGTGCGGGTATTAGGGGTGCGCGCAAAGTTTCACACGCGATTGGGCTGCGTGCGGGTATTACAGGGGTGCGCATGAAGTTTTACACGCGGTTTCAGCAGGGTACTTGTATTTCAGGGGTGCCGGGGAGTCCTACATGTGATTTGCCAGTGTGGGTCCTCCCAGGTGTTCCCTGTACACCCTCCACGGCCCCTGCAGGCAGCCCACACCACAGGGGACTACCCTGCATCCCTGGTCATGTCCCGCAGGCAGCCCACCCAACATGGGCATGCCCCCCAGCAAAGGCACATGTCTCCTTGCACCAATGATCACCAACTCATGTCCCCTTGCACCCCCACCCCCAGCATTGCGGGGCACCTGCCAGCAGGCCCCCACCCATGTCTCCCAGCACCCCCACCCCCCCAGTCACCAGGGGCAGCCTCCACCAGGCCCCCACCCATGTCTCCCAGCACCCCCACCCCCCCAGTCACCAGGGGCAGCCTCCACCAGGCCCCCACCCATGTCTCCCACCACCCCCACCCCCCAGCAGTGCAGGGGCACCCACCACCAGGCCCCCACCCATGTCTCCCAGCACCCCCAACCCCCAGTCACCAGGGGCAGCCTCCACCAGGCCCCCACCCATGTCTCCCATCACCCCCACCCCCCCAGTCACCAGGGGCACCTGCCAGCAGGCCCCCACCCATGTCCAACTCATGTTCCCCCCCCAGCACTGTGGGGCACCTGCCAGCAGGCCCCCACCCATGTCCAACTCATGTTCCCCACCACCCCCACCCCCCAGCACTGTGGGGCACCCACCACCAGGCCCCCACCCATGTCTCCCAGCACCCCCACCCCCCCAGTCACCAGGGGCAGCCTCCACCAGGCCCCCACCCATGTCTCCCAGCACCCCCACCCCCCCAGTCACCAGGGGCAGCCTCCACCAGGCCCACACCCATGCCTCACACCACCCCCACCCCCCAGCAGTGCAGGGGCAGCCTCCACCAGGCCCCCACCCATGTCTCCCACCACCCCCACCCCCCAGCCACCATGGCCAGCCCCCACCAGGCCCCCACTCATGTCCCCTATCACCCCCACCCCCCAGCCACCATGGGCAGCCTCCACCAGGTCCTCACAATCTCCAACACACATGCAGGTCAGCGTGTAATACGAGGAAAGGGCCATGCGCGTAAGCGCGCGTGGAAACTGCACGTCCGCGTGTAATACGAGGAAAGGGCCTATGCGCGTAAGTGACGTGACGCGCGCAGGTGTTTCCCTCATTGCACGTGATGACAGAACACACGTGGATTTCCACCAATCGCGTGTGAAAGTTCCCGGCACCCCGGAACACACGTACCCAGGCTAATCGCGTGTGGAACTTCCCGGGCACCCCGAAACACATGTACCCAGGCCACTTGCGTGTACGCACACTCCCCTCCGATCACACGCGATGACACTCGGACCGTATCCGAACACGGGAAACACGCGCACGGCAAAAGACGTGCACAGGTGTCAACGCATCTGCCACACGAAGGCAGGCGGAAGCGTCCCCGCGCACAGCATAAAAGTGCGCGCAAACAACAAACGCGTATATACAGCTACGATGAATGCCCCATTTGTCGCTGCACTGATCGTGGGACACCGCAGGAGGAGGAGAATAGCCAGGGCACGCATTTTCGCAACACGGACAAGCCTTTTTGGGATGCCTGACGACCAGGTCTATGGCAGGTATAGGTTTCCACCCCATATCATCCTAGACCTGGTCAGGGAGTGGGAAGATGACCTCACATCCCCCACCCTTTGCTCCCAAGCATTGAGCCCCTTGGAGAAGGTGCTCAATGTCCTGCATTTTTTGGCCACTGGGTCATTTCAGCGGACCACTGCCATAGTGGGGGGGGTCTCACAGGCCACGCAGTCACGCTGCCTACACCAGGTACTGGCAATCATGACAGCGCGCCCCTCAGTCCGCAGGCACATATACATGCCCAGAACACCCGCAGAAAGGCAGGCCGTTGTCCTGGATTTTTTCAGGGTGGCACATTTCCCCAAAGTGCTCGGTGCCATAGATTGCACCCATGTGGCCCTACGTCCACCTAGGGCCATTGAGCACATCTACCGAAACCGCAAGCACTGGCATTCCATCAATGTACAGGTGGTATGTGATGCAAAGGGAATCATCACCTCTGTCTATGCAAACTACCCTGGCTCCACCCATGACAGTTTCATATACAGAATGTCCGCCCTGAGCCGGGCCCTGGAAGCTGGGCAGCATGGCGACACATGGCTCCTAGGTCAGTACAAATGTCCTTGCACATGCATGCAAGTCACACACAGACAAATATCCAAACCCTAATTATCTCAACTACTATCATCTCCCCAGGGGACAGTGCCTACCCTCTGAGCAACCACATGATGACGCCAATCCGGAACCCCACCACACCACCCCAGGTAAGATACAACGCCGCCCATATTGCAACCAGGGGCATAGTGGAGCGCACATTCGGAGTGCTCAAGTCACGTTTCCGCTCCCTTGACCGCTCTGGTGGGCAACTACTCTATGCACCACCAGTAGTGTGCAGGATCATTGTGGCAGCATGTGTCCTGCACAATGTTGCAACACGGCAGGGCGTCCCGGTGGACATGGTGGTGCCCCCACATCCCCAACCACAGGCGCTGCCCATGGGAGGGGACAGGGCACGTGGCGAGGAAGCCCGGGCCCAGCTTGTGGCCACATTTTTCACCTAAACTCCCACCCCTGCGGAGTGCACACAGGCCTGGCACATACCAGGTGACAATCGATGAT
This sequence comes from Ambystoma mexicanum, assembly GCF_040938575.1. Classification (NCBI taxonomy): domain Eukaryota; kingdom Metazoa; phylum Chordata; class Amphibia; order Caudata; family Ambystomatidae; genus Ambystoma; species Ambystoma mexicanum. Next base: position 231,403,246 of record NC_090929.1, read on the forward strand.
GACAAAGAGACAGTCAACTGTCACAACCTTACCACCCTGAGATAGTTGCCATGGAAGTGCCACATCGTCTGCATCCCTAGCTACTTAAACACAAGCTATCCTGTGTGACCAAAAGGCACACATATGACATATGACATGATATGGGCCATACACAAGTATTCCAAGGCGCAATGAGGCAGGGAGGGGGGAACAAGGGAACACAGAGAACGGTACTACTAGGCCAGGTGTCATTGGGATCGTGCAAGTGCAGGGGTAGGGGGAATGGGAAAAGTGCAAGGGGAAGGGTGGGGGGGAGTCCAGTACAGGGGAAGTAGCCCGAAAAAATAATACATAGGTCACCTGGTGGCAACTACAAAGGTGAGTGCAGTCAAGTGCTGGGAAGGGAGGGCTGTAGGGATAGAGAGACAGTACTGCAGTGCAGGGGTTGCCAGGGAGGCAGTGCAAGTGGAGAGTGGCTGGGCCAGGGACCAAGGTCGGTGAGAGTGGCCCAGTTGCAGCTCCTGTGCAGTTCCAGTGGAGAATTCTGCAAGGGAGAGGCAGACAGTAAGCAGAAGCAAAGAGGAAGGACATGAGGTGCTTCCAGAACTGGAGATGATTCCCCTCAAGTTCAAGTCAGGCCGGAAGTCTGTTCCAGGGGGAGGGCCCTGCTGCGGAGAGAAATCTACCCCCAGCTAGTTGCTCTGAGAAGCGGATGACACGGACATGCAAGGTGTGCATCACACACACCTGCAAACCAGGCCATGGCCATCACTGTCATGTCACACAAACCCTCCCAAACATCAACATGTCATGGCACGCAATACCCATACACCAATGCAGTAACGATAAGGTACCCATTGCCATGTCCTAAATGCACAGTGGCATCGGACACTGCTGCCTGACCCGGAATCAGATGAAATGACAGACCAACAACCTCCCACCCAAAATAAGTCATTTCAAAATGCATTACAACAGTCGTAGACGTAACATCACAATGAATGCCTGTCTACATGCACATCATGAATTGCAAAATCAACACTGCAGCTCATGTGTGCAGTGTCCTACTCCTGCATCACACTACTCAGCGCACAGCACAGTGAACAGCCATTGTGTGTGATGCACACCCTGAGCATCACATCTAAGTGACAGACCACGTCAAACATCAAATCAGGCATGTACTGGATCCATGATCGGTCACAGAACATGTGCTGCCTGGACACAGTGGGCACCAGAAGGCAAACAGTGTACATGTGTATATGCAAGGGTGGGAGTACATGTAGTGCATCAGAGTGCAAGTGTGTGGTTCTGCAAGGACATGCACTCCACATATGCATGTGCACTCAAGTGACCATCAGTGTTCCCTACACATCACTTGTGAACATCCACCATGTGTACACCCCAGCATGTCAAACCACAACTATCCCCTCGCACCTGAAAGGAAAACACAACACATGAACAGGCATTGATCAGCAGAACACAACATGTACATGGGATACCACCATTACTATGTCAGAGTTCCCATCACACTGCAGGGCAAGGCAACAATCAACAACAACCCCCCCCTCCCTCACAAATGACCATGACCCACTGAACAACTGCACCTGGGTCATGGAGCCCCCAAACCTCAATTCCACCTGGCCACAGGATCACCTTTACCCTTCGTCACCATCTCCCACCTTGTGTGTAAAAAGATGCCTGAACCCTCAGAATACACACTCATTTCCAAAACACAAAATCCAAGGCATAAAAACGAACCCAAACACCCTCCAGTAGATGACTTGACGTAGCAGTACCTCACAAAGGCCAAGTACTACCACAATGATGCAACAACCAAGGTAGCACAGCAAAACAATGTCACGACAGGATGTGAGACATGTGTGGTACATGACATAGGATGATGCACCATGAATGGATGTGTACTGTCAGAGGTCCCCTGTACAGGCGCGGGAGTGCCACGAAACAACCACCCCCACCATGTCCCGGGTGCCTGCAAGGTCAAACTCACACAGGCCCCTGAGGCCCTGGTGGGGAAGGAGGTTCAGGGATATGCAGTCGGGACAGGTGTTGACACACTGGATGACTGGAATGAGCGGCAGGAGAGGGGAGGTGGAATGACACATGAAACTAGGGAATGCACGAAAATGTACAACCTGCATGAACACATACACAATCCAAACAGACTTGGACATCATTGTCATGGCCTTCTGTAGTCCAGGCTCAGGAGTGGTACGAACTAACCACCCCCTCTAGGGTTTTGGCGCCTGCAAGTTCGGGGCTTACACAGGCATCCGCAACCCCAGTGGGGAAAGAGGGTCAGGGAACGTTGCTTGGATAGGCACGGGAAGCAGGAACACCGGGTAGAGGGTACAGGTTTCAAAATTGCATAGGATCACGGGTGATTAGGGAGAAAATAACATACCAAATTGAACCACACATACATCCATGCATCAGTACACTCCCCAGCAAGCCTATGCAGAGCAGTTTGTAAGAAAAACAACAAGACACTTCGCTCTGGTTTTGAGTGCTGGCCTCCTGCCTGCGCACTCCCAGGTCCGGTTACAGGAGCACTGCAATGCTGCGAAGAGAGACACAGTCAACAACCTGTACGTGCCAATTGCACAAAAACACAACACCAAACATGCCCCATAGCAACAGACTACTCTACAAACAGACAATCTGTGGTTGATGCTTCGTACCCATATATAACATCACCCCTGTGACGGGTCATACACAGTCAATGCAGTAAGGCAGCCGCTGCTGGGTGCGTGGCAAATGGAACACCAATGTGTCACAATTCACACAACATGCAATGTTCCCTGGGTAAGCAGACAGACCCATATTGCAAGCCATGGCTACAGAGCAAGTTGTGTACCACCATGACCGAAACAAAGTTGGCAGTGCATTTATCATGAAGTACGTGGAAAAGACATGCACTGCACCCGAGTATGTCCCTTGCTGCATGTCCCTGTGAGCTGCCCCTTTCCATGTCTCGGAAGGCTACATGGTTGATACAAGTGGCTCAATGGACCTTGGTGTACCGGAGGGTATGTGCCACTGCCCCTGCATGTGTCCCAGACAACCCTACTATCAGCAGCCATCAGTCCACAAACACATCTGAGCTGCATTGTGTGCTTCAACACCAATATTCGTCTAAGCTCACCCTCAGTGCTGTGACTAAGCCTGCATGTGCAACTCGCCTGGTGCAAGCTTTGCTGTGTCGTGGCCCCCCTGTGATGCTCACCTTGCCTGGAGTTCCTTGGAACATGTCAGCAGTACTAGGATGTGGGTCTGCAATCACTGTGCCTCTGCTTCTGCACACATGTGCATGTGGGCACCAACAAACGGGTCCAGAATTCCGTCGTCCAATGGGACATGTCTGCTGGCAAAGGTGCTCTGGAGGCTCATCCCCCTGCAGAAAGGGCATGTAACACATGATTAATGCTTCAAAGTCATCTGTGTGTGTCTCATCAGGCATCTCATTACTTGACCATGTCAGAGAGTCACATCACAAATCACACCATCAGTCCGTCTTTCACCTACAAAGTGTGGAACACTATCTACAGCATGAATTGCAACAAGCACATGTACAGGAAAGAAATGAAACATACTACACAATGCATAGCAATCAATGTCCACATTTATCATGATACACCCCATCTAGCAAAAGCTGAACAGTGGACAATGACACCTAAATCATCCCCACTAGGGGTGTCAACACAAGCCACACATCACCAGACATGCCACAGATATGACAGTCCAATGCCCTTGTGTAAAATGCTGTAACACCGAACCATCCTTGCGAGCCCATGGATAAGGGAGGCGGGAGTGGCATATGTGAGTCAAGGAACCCAAGCAGCAAACACATACACAAGACAACCATGAAGGGCCCAGCTGGAACAGACAGTGGATGCCTTCAAAAGCCACAAAGCACCGCACCGTCACATGAAAGCACAATAGACTAGCAATTTTAAACTAAATCAACTATTAACTAATTACACTAACTATGGAAAACCTACATTACCTATTTAAACTAACTATCAAACAGAAACTTAACTAACTAAACTAGAAGAAAAATCAAAAATGGCCACATACGACCCGGGGGGGAGGGGAGGCACCCAGGAGGGGGGAGGTACAGGGTGCTGCTCAACATCCACATGCGATGATGCTGAGCCAAAAAAAAAAACCTCCATGGGCTCAACGCCTGCACAGCACGACCTATGTGGGAGATAGATGGTCGTCCGAGTCTGGCTCATCCTGGAAAGGAGGACGTGGCACAGTAGCCTGGCCACGCCTAGCCGCAGCTTGCCCCTCGTCGGCAGCAAGTCTGCCGGACGGGTGAGCCTGGTTCTGTGTGGCGATGTGACGTAGGTCTGCATGCAGAACCTCCCGTGATACACGTGCTTCCTCTTGCAAGGTAGCACGTGTAACACGGAGTTCCTCCTGCAAGGCTTGGCTGGACAACCGCTGCACCTCCCGGCAAGCCTGTAGCTCAGCCGAGATGGTACACTCAAGCTGTGCAAACCTCTCCTCTGCCCGCTGCCTCTGGGACATCATAAGGACACCCAGAGTGGATCTGAGGGACGCATACTCCTCCCTCAAGGCATCCATGTGCGCCTCTGCGTGAGCAGCAATTGCTTGACGCAGAGACGACATTTCAGCCTGGCGTGCCCTGTCTGAGGCCGCCATGCCCAGCCTGAGCGAGCGGGCCGTGGACCGTGCCGCCTGCTGCTGGAGAAGCACCTGCCTAGCAGGGGGGAGCACAGATCGGGCCACACGCTCCATGCTCTCAGCGATGTTCTCCATTGCTGCCCCCTGCCGTTCAGAATTGGCAGTCATGTCTTGCTCCCACTCAGTATACAGCGGTTGCGCGCGGCGACCGCGTTGCCGGGCTTGACCCTTGCGGGACCTAAGGACCGGGGGTCCTCGCTGTGTTGGCACCGCCTGCGGCTGCACGACTACATGCCCCCGTCAACGTGATGTCCCAGGCACATCAGTGACTGGTGTGGAGGGTGACCCTGCGCCTCGATCCACCACGGGCGGAGGAACCAAGACTGTCTGATCCCTCAGTGCAGGTGTCGCAGACAGAGGAGTGTCCACATCAGAATCACTCACCCCTGACACATGGACTTGATGGTCATCCAACTCAACATGGACGTCAGAGTCGTCATCAAGGCTGGACTCATAGGCAGCCAGACACAAGATGGACTGCAGCACTTGGGGGGTTTCGTGGCCTACCACCCCACGACCCCCACTAGTGCTGGGTTGATGTGGCGTTACCAACCCTGTGTCTGGCATGACAACACCATCCTCTGCCTCCATTGCGTCATCACCTGAAAAATAGAGAGGAAAAGGTCAATACACATGCCAGAAGCACACGACACACACACACACCGACAGCAAAGGCATCAGGCAGACATGTGACACACAACATATGACCTGGCATGCATGCTGGGTCTACTTTGAATAGCTTCTGTGATCAGACCTGTTGAAAGGTGGCAGTTTCCATGGAAGTGGGTCTATGCAGTGCAGAAAATGTGTACGCCACTCACTACCTACATGTACAAGCACTACATGGTGTGTGCCAGGAAATGTGAAGGCAGTGCAATGTCAAAATCAGACATCACGTGCATTGTGCATTCAATGTGTACCATGTCCAGAAGCCAAGCACCCCTCCACCCCAGTACCAAAGCAGGGATGCCTATCATGGTATCAAAAGGCTGACCATACACCTGTGTATTGACAGGCAGTGTTGACTGGCATCAACAGCTTCATGTGATTCAAATGACAACACTGCAAATGATGCTGGGACAGTGGGCAGGACACATGATGGAAACTCCCGAGGGCGCCCACGTGTGAAGAAGACACAACAAGAGTTGGACAGAGTCATTGGCCATTGAACAGGCTGAGGCCTGTGAGCCACACAGATTGTCAGAGCCTAAACATGTGTGCAACGCAGGACTGAGGCACAGTTGACATGGGAAGGTTGATGAGATGGCAGGCAATGTATGTAACCAAGGACTGATATTACAGTGATCATCCAGTCAAGGACACATAGGGGCATGCATGCAATGCACATGGAGCATGAATGGGCACTCATGTCCCTGCGGGACATCTGACCCATGCACAGTACAAGTGAGATACCCTGCATCGAGTACTAAGGCTGTACGACATGGCATATGTCTGGCAGATTCTACGCTGGAAGTTAGCATCTACACAGGACACATGGACAAGAAACTACACATTGGCAAGATTGGAGCAGACCAGTGCAAAGGTGGAACTGGGGTGCAGAGTGGGGGAGGAGGGGCAAGGGAGCATGCCTACATGGAGTCCTGCATGCAGGCAGAGGAGACATGCATGACGGTAGCATTGCATTACTTACACATCAGAACCATGTACACGTCACATGTAGCAGCAATCATGCACAACACATCCCACTAGTGAAACACACACGTCCTCAACAAACACGCATCAACACTCACTGGACTGGGCATCAAAGTCCAGCTCATCTCCCACTCCTTCGACCAATTCAGGTGGTATGAACTCCGTAACGAGAGCCTCATGTGGAGTGAGTTCTTCCTCCTCTGGTGCAGGCCCACCGCCAGTCAAGTTGTAATTTGAGGCACGCTTGGCCTTAGTGCTGCGCTTGATGTCATTCCAACGCTTTTTGCACTCCTGCGCCGTGCGCACCTCATGGCCGAATGAACTGACATGTTCCGCAACATGCTTCCAGTGGGTGTCACGTTGGGCAGCCGTGGTCTGACTATTGGCACCCACTAGCATGTCACGGCTGTGGCCCCGCACGTAGTCCACGAGGAAGTCCAGTTCCTGCTTACAGAAAGGCTTCTTCCTCGACGTGCAGGAGGTCGTGGCTGTGTGTGGGGTCCCAGCCTGTGCTGCAGGTGCAACCTTCCTCCTCTTGGACTGTGGCGCAGACCCTGGCTGGCTAATGCCGCCCTGACCAGCATGGCCAGTGGGTTTGGTGGATTGAGCCAAGGGAGTGGCAGGTGGAGGGATGACCAGAGGCCTGACTTGTGTCAGTGGCAGCTGGGTGCCCACTAATGGACCCTGCGCAGCAACATCAGCTGTGGCAGGGTGGTTGGCCGCAACGGTCCTGGTTGGCAGACTCACAACCGGGGTGCTGTTGGGTGCATGTGCCCCTGCACTTGCCAACACCCGGCTGTTCGGGGCAGCAGATGACATGACTCCCCCAGGGACACGTGTCTTGGTCTGAGCAGCCCAGCGTGCCCCTATGGTTTCCCCCCTGGCCTGTTGGAGATCTACCAAGGGCTCTTCAAGTGCCAACGCAGCCTGCGCTGGCAGGCCCTGAGCCTGGGTGGCGGTGTCCACAGCTGCACCTGCAGCTACCACCACCCTTGGGCCCGTGGCAGTCGATGGAACGGACTGCCGGGTCATATGGGTGCCAGTGCCAGATGCAGGAGCTGCATCCCCCGGAACCACAGGGGGTGGTGGCATGGCTGCACCGACACATGGCACAACATTGTGCTCAAGTGGCGCACCCCTGCCTCTTCCCCCTCTGTGGCGGCCCTGGACACCCTGGAGTCCCCCTACTCCCTGGTCACCACGGCCACGTCCCCGACCACGCCCGCCACGAGGAGTACGCCCAGCTGAGGCGCCCCTCACCTTTGGTGGCCTCCCAACCATGGCACAGATGTAGTAGTGCTGGCACAGATGGAGTGGTGCCAATGGGAGGTGTACACCACAATTGACCTGGGCAATTGGGGTGAAGGGGGTGGGGAGCAAGATGTTAACAGCCCCCCTGCACCTGCAAGGCTGTATGTGACCCCGGTGATGTGGTGACGGGTCACGCAACGCTCAGGCACCCCAAAACTGCAGTAAAACCGTGCACGCAACCCTGCAGCCTACGTGCGTGGATTGGACCTCCCGCAGTACGCGGTGGCACCCAGTAACACGAATAACGCGTACGCGTGGGACACGCAGGCTACTATGACATCAAAAATGGGTGCGATACACAGGGGCACCCGCAGTAGGAAAAAGAGCGTGTGTGACTCACCGTCTGACTAGCGCGATGCAGAAAAACACGCATAGCCAATACCCCCGCCAAAAGATCCTTGGGGATTGTGAGGACCTGGTGGAGGCTGCCCATGGTGGCTGGGGGGTGGGGGTGATAGGGGACATGAGTGGGGGGCTGGCCATGGTGGCTGGGGGGTGGGGGTGGTGGGACACATGGGTGGGGGCCTGGTGGAGGCTGCCCCTGGTGGCTGGGGGTGCAGGGGGACATGCGTTGGGGGGGGGTAAATGTGTAAGTTGACATGTGGGTTGGCTGGTGGGCATGGGCATGGTGGGTGGGGTGCCTGCATGACATGTGCTGGGTAGGCCCCTGTGGTGTGAGCCACCTGCAGGGGCCGTGCAGGGTGTAGAGGGAACACCTGGGAGGACCCACACGTGCAATTCAAGTGTGCTGCTCTCCGCGCACCCCTGTAATACACGTACCCTGTTGATATCGCGCACACCTGTAATACACGTACCTTGATGGAATTGCGTGTGTAACTTCCCGCGCACCCCCGAAATACACGTACCCCGCTCAATCGCGTGTGTCACTTCCCGCGCGCCCACGAAATAAGCGTAGCCCGCTCCCCCAGACCCGATCGCGTGAAAAAGTTCACGCGAACCCCTGAAATACACGTAGCCCGCTCCCCCAGGCCCGATCGCGTGAGAAAGTTCACGCGAACCCCTGAAATACACGTAGCCCACTCCCCCAGGCCCGATCGCGAGAAAAAGTTCACGCGAACCCCTGAAATACACGTAGCCCGCTCCCCAGGCCCGATCGCGTGAAAAAGTTCACGCGAACCCCTGAAATACACATAGCCCGCTCCCCCAGACCGGATCGCGTACGTAAGTTCACGCGAACCCCCGAAATACACGTGCCCCGCTCCCCCAGGCCCGATCGCGTGAGAAAGTTCACGCGAACCCCTGAAATACACGTAGCCCGCTCCCCCAGGCCCGATCGCGTGAGAAAGTTCACGCGAACCCCTGAAATACACGTAGCCCGCTCCCCCAGGCCCGATCGCGTGAGAAAGTTCACGCGAACCCCTGAAATACACGTAGCCCGCTCCCCCAGGCCCGATCGCGTGAAAAAGTTCACGCGAACCCCTGAAATACACGTAGCCCGCTCCCCCAGGCCCGATCGCGTGAGTAAGTTCACGCGAACCCCCGAAATACACGTGCCCCGCTCGCACAATTGCTGTATGTTGCCACTTTTGTAATGCGCAGTGACGCTACCGCCTGCCTTCGTGTGGCGGACGTGTATCGGCTTGTGCGTGTCTTTCGCTGTGCGTGGCTTTGCCCTATTCGGTTCCATGAATACGTGTGGTTCGGGTGCGTGTGGGCGTTCCCTCTGCTTCCCTGCAGTACATCCCCAGTTACGCCCTTGTTTTCGCAAGTTGTTCCCCATTCCGCGCGTTACGCCCCGTGTTCCGCCCACTTTCTAGTGTATGCGCAGAGGTTGTGCGCTTTCACTGTGCGCGTCGCGCACGTCTTTCGGGATGTTGCAGTGACGTGTGCGCCATGCACGGGTTTGGCGCACATCCCGAGGAAGACACGCGCAGGGACTTCCATGAATCGCACGCGTGCGCGTGCGCCTCTTTTTTTCCGCTTGCGCCTGCTTGCGCCTGCTTGCGCGTAGATTTTCGGCGCACGTTTGTTCCATGAATCGGCCCCCTAATGTCATCTGTGCTGTCATCATAGTAATTTGTACTGTAGTACAGTGACTTTTTAGTTCCTGCCTGTTACTGTCCTAGATATATCAGTGAAGGAAAAAAGATTGAGGCAGACATCTGATGTCATCAGTGATGTCATCAATGACATTTGTGATGTCATCTTTCATGTCCTGGGTGTTAGTGTTAGCAGTGCACAGTGGTGGGGCGAGTCATGGTTGCTTAGCCTACCATAACTGGCAAATTTCAGGGGTTTTTTGGTTTTACTCCGAACGATAACGTCCCGTTTCTAAAGGTTTTTTTTGTGAATTTCACAGGTTTTTAGTAGCGCTACTTAACCATAACGTCCCTTTAACAAAGTTTTTTTTACTGAATATATATATATATTTATATACACAGTCTTCTCTACTTCTGACTATTTTATTTTTTCCTCCTCCCTCCGTTACCTTTTCCCTTTACTTGTTCTTAAGGCGTACACTGTTTGCCAAAGCACTTAATTTTTTTCTTCACTCACCGTTCGCATTGTTTGTCTCTGGACCCTCGAGATCACCGCCTTCGTTACCGCCTCCTTCAGATTTTAGCCCGATCAGCTGCCCGTAGGAACGGGAAGGGATGCGTTTGGAAAACGGGTTCCTTCATGCCCCGACTGCAGTCTTGGGTTAAACTACCATTGTCTACGGGAAGCTCCATGGTCTACTCAGCCGAATGGTAAAGGACTTGTGATATTGCCGAAGACCTAGAGTTACTTTATGTCGACTGTCAATGGGTGTCTTATTTTAATCAATAATTGATGGTTGTACATGAGAGAGGGTGACCCCTTACCGGCCCATAGAGTCAGAGCTCGCTCTCGAGTACTTTAAGACGAGATAGCTGCACCTTGAGGTGGATGGGGTGTAGGATTTCTTACTCCAACACCAATCGATAAGGACAACTCAATGGTTTGGCAATGGGGAGTCCGTTTAATGACAAGTACAAAAAACGGGGAAACATGGAAATCAACAGTGATGCGATAGCCCATCTCAGTTGAACTCCCAACAACTTCATGCAAACAGTGACAGCTATACCCAAAATTCGTCATCATTGACGTGTAACACTCAAAAGTTTGTCATGCAATTCTATTGGTTGGAAAAGGTAACTTTGCCATAGGTACTATATCTGTATATGGTAACAGAGTGTGAGGATTGGATAAACCTTATCAGGTGGGCGTCTACGCACTTCCCTCTAATATTACTCATGTAGACGTCACTAAAAGTATGATGTCTCATTGGTTCTACTATCTATAGGATCTTAGATTATTTAGTCCACTATGATTGTGTTGGCTTCAACCCCATGCATAAATCTCCACTTTAATTAGCAGCACGCAGAATGGTCAACCAGATGCAGGATGCCCCAAGATTCACCCAGCCTCCCTTCCATCAATCAGTACTTTAGTGATATGTGTCAATTAGTTGTCTGTGGTCGGCCTCGAAACTGTAGCTTCTTGTCAGGAAAAGTTATGGTATCTTCTGTTTGGGAGACAGCCAGGCATAGGTGCCTCTTCTCGCTCGGCTGGTCACGTGCTAGCACACCGTGAATCTGCTTAGTTTTCATTCTATTTGTGCATTAAATTCACATTTCGGCTCGCCACCTGCCTGGGCAGAGGTGTTGCTAGGGGGAGTTAAGGGGGTTATAGCCCCTGGTCTTTTGGTTGTAGCCCCGATAGAATCTCAGGAGCTACAACCAAAAGACTAGCTAGCCCCCATTCCCAACAATTCCAACAATAGCGTAGCCCCGGGTCTATTCCAGACCTAGCAACACCCCTGTGCCTGGGCCTCCTTATCTCGACATTCACGGGGCAGGCTGCTCTGTTCTTAAGTTTCGATTCTCCAAGGCTACTGTCCGCGTCCCTCTCTTGGTTTCACCTTGATTTCCCAGGCACAAGCTGCTTCTTGCTGAGTTTCGATTCCGCCGTCTCTTCTTGTTTTAGCTAGAATACGAATCCTGTCCTGTTTGACTCTTAGTAACCTGGGTTAATTCTGCTTTTGTATAAAGTGGACTCGCACTTATATAGTGTGCTTCTTTGAGGTAGATATATAGTTGGCGCTTGCCGCACTATTCTTCTACTAAGCATAGCAAGCTGCACTGTTTTCTTCGCTTCTTGCGTTACAAGTATATGTACAGGCATTAGCTGGTTGAATAGCTTCATCCTGCTTTACAGTTTAAGTTTCTTTATATTTCAACATCGTCTCTTCTTCTACTTATTTAATGGCGTTTTGTCTCTGTGTATCATCTTTTGGTTGTCGTTTCTTTCATCTGTGAGTCTGTCCGGGCCCTTGTGTCATCACCATTCGTCTTCAATTAAGGCCTTTTGGGTTTCTTCTTGGACAGTGTTTAAGCAATCTTAATTTCGTGTAATTTGCTGGTAGGATTGTCTCAATGGATCCCTTACTGCCCATGGTTGTCTGGTTATTGGCACTTCCATAGGTATTGCTCTTCTGATGGGCACTGGGCAGAGCCCTAAAGTGGCTCTCTGCAGGTTTATTTGCTCATCATACGTCACATATCTCGGTGTGAACGTTCTTGGTACTTCAAAATGGGCGGCTGGAGTGCAGGATGTATTTGGGACCTCCTCTACAACCATATGGTTAATGGGCACCAATGTGAAAGTAACTGCTGCTCTGTGAAGCCAACCCACAGTTCCCAATCCCGACGACTAGTTCTCCAATCCCATACTAATGCATTTAGTGAGTTGTAGTTCTGGTTAAATGCATGCTTCCTGTGCAACAGGGGAATGACTTGCGGAGTGCCGGAAGAGATTCAAAGCCTTCCTCATGCCAAAGCAGTTGCTCTTGCCAGACATATGGCCCTCAGAGTGATCTTGCCCATTTGGCATTAACCCTTTGCTTAAAGCACCCTGAAGCTGCGAAAGGGCAGTGTGGCATACATGCCAACATTCCGAAGTGGCTGAGAGGGAGATTTCTACAGCGAAATCGGGAGACAACAATTCCGCCATTGGAATGCATTGGGGAATAATTATTTTAGGCAGGGGAACGTGAAAAAAAGCAGTATTTTTCACTCGAAAACCAGGATTCTCCCGCCCAAATCGGGAGGGTTGGCATGTATGGTGTGGGCACGCTACAAACAACACAGATGTAAGCAAATGCTTTCTCCTGCACGATGGATATAGTGGGGCCTGACTGAACCTCCCACTATCACTTGCTTCTAATGCAGCTACCACTGACACACACCCAATGCTAGTGCCTGGCATTCCAGAATGAAAAGAAAGCCACTCCGTCCCCCCCGCACACCCCCCGTGGCAGCCATCATGTGAAGTGACATACAGCCAAAAATTACTGGATACCAGGTTAGCTCCAAGTGGTAAGCAAACTATTCATTAAAAACAGCACAGAAACATATGGAAGCAGGATTTAGGCAAAACATTTACAGCAGGCAATTTACAGTGTCGACCAATATTATTAAGATTTTAGAGATGGCAGCAAATATAAGAAACATGTTTAGAGCTTCTTGAATTGTCTTGTAAAGACAGACTGTAATTCACCCGGATACGAAGCTACCTGAAGAAGGGGGTAGATGGATGTACTCTGCCGGGAGATGGATACAGCCTGTGGAAGGTGAGTGGGGAGACCCCGGAGAATGAATTTGCAGCAGCAAAGGAGTTAGGACTGTCTGCAGGTGCTGAAGGGCCATCTCTTTTTAGAAAGGATCACCAGAAACCTCAAGATTGCAGTGCAAAAGTGACAAACACCAGATTACTGTAATGTTTTTCAGCCATTGGCTGCACACGTGTACACTCGCCTGTAAACTGCCGTCCCAATATGCCAAGACGTGTTCCCTTTTAATATAGTGGTGTTCCAAAAATATTAGCATGCCTTGTGTAAGTAAGTTCCAAAGGTTTGAATGGACAAACTGGAAAACATCCACCGGGCCTGAACTTGCATGCAGAGTATGGATAAAAAGTGTCACCTGTGACATTTAAAAAAGGTATAATTTCCCTGATTTAGGGCGAGCGACCCAGTCCATTAAGTGTGTTCGGTGCGGGTGGGAGTGGGTTCACCTCTTTGACAAAATGGGTAAAAATAGTGCATTTTACGATATAAAAAAATGCACAGACATGGCATGGAATAATTTGCAGTCGGTTCTGTAAGGAAACGCATTGAATACTGTGATAAATGCCAGGTGGCTCCAGTAACACACACAATCATTTTGCAATAGCTTCATGCTGGCTATGCCCCTACAAACCAATAGGCGCCTGCCTCGACAGCAGGGTCCAGGGCAGGGGTACATGCGGGTGGATAGGGTCTGCTCACTGGCTGACACGGTACACCATGGATGTTTGAACGGAGGCGGCAATGCTGTGAGGTCAGACCCACAAGAACACGAGGTCCTGTCACAAATTTGTAAAATGGCAGGCATTCCGGTTTTGACACGGATTCTTAGATTTAAAAGGTGCTCACCTTTTTATTCTAGCCGGCAAAGTTATGGAAAATCTGTTCTCTTGGCTTATCAAAGGCAAATTCTTATTTGTCATGTGCACTTTCTTAAATTGGGTAAAGAAAAACTGAAAGAATTGTTCATATTTTACCTTATGATGTGTTCGCTTCTTGTGATCTCACTTCTCATTGCGTGTGTCAGAGTTGCCCCACTTTTTTAGAGACGTGTGCCCTGCTCGACAGTGCCGTAATACATGATTTCTGCCATGTTGCTCTCAGGGCCCAGTATTTCCCTTGCATCATTCTCGGGGACCACTCCAGGCCCAGTTTTACCCCCACGTAGCCCGGTGTCATTTTCGGGGCTCGGTTCTGCACCCATGGCACTAGCAAGCCCAGTAGTACCCCAAGTATTTTCAAAGCACATGTTGCTCCCAGGGCCTGGTGTCTCCTGCCCACCCATGCATGGCCCAAGTCACTCTCCAGTTACAGTTATGCCCTGTATTGTGCACCTTCATTGCAGTTGGATCAGAGAGCCATTCCTTTGCATATCCATAGTAGGCAGAGGCAATGTCATGTCCTGTCACTCTTGGGCATGGTCTTAATGTCGGCCTCCTCCTCTTCACCCTCATGCTCTTCTTCCTCCTGCCTGGCCGCCTCCCTTGAGGGGGCAGGAGTCATCATCCCCCACGAGTTCACGAACCCGATACGATGGCAGAGAAGAGGGGGCCGGGGACCTCCTCCGAGACGCAGGCGAGCAAACTGAAAATGCAAACCTTGGCGAGGGAAGGGGGTCAGAGAGCGGTGATTCCAAGTGACTTCCCTCCATTCAAGGGCGGGCGGCAAGCATGAGCAGTTGCAGGATGTAACTTTTTTTTTTTTAAACTTGTTTATTTTAGTTAGCACACAGGAAAACAAAGTATCATCACAGTTCAGCACTTTTTTTTTTTTACAGCATTAACTCATAATTGTACATCCCCAGGTACCCGCCCCCATACTTTACTTCTGGCAGTCTCCTGAGCACTGCTTCTTCGCCAATTGAGTCCCCGCTTTATCACCCCTTAGAATAACATACTCCAATAGGTCCTCTTCCTCTATCCCCGAACTTCCGTCCCCATATCTTAAGCCTGGCTATCTTCCGGGGCCTGCTCCTCTACCGATTGGGTCCGGTCCTCGTCTGCAGCCCGCTGGGCATTCATCACTAGGCGTGGTTTATATGTCAGTGCTGGGAAGCGCTGGTCATAGTCTATTATAGGAGCCCAAATGTTCGTGAAACGGTGGAGGCGGCCTCTATTTGCCACCATGATTTTCTCGCCAATGAAGATGTCCCAGATTTTCAACCACCACAGCACCGTTAGGGGGCCCTCTGGGGACTTCCAAGTCCAGGCTATAGTGATTTTCGCGGCCAGAGGCAATTGAGTGATGAGGGCCGCGAGTGCGCCCGATCTTGGGTAGATGCCTGGAATCGGGGTACCCAGCAGGAGTGGTTCCTGCTCCAGTGGCAGAGTGACCTGGGTAATATCTGCAATGGCGGCGATACACTGGGCCCAAAAGTCTGGCACCATCGGGCAAGTCCACCACATGTGTAGGTAAGAGCCCGGCGAGCCGCAGCGGCGCCAGCACTGCAGGTCCAGCGACTGATTGAAGTGGTGTAGTTGAAGCGGTGGGTAATACCATCTCAAGAGAAGTTTATGCGCACATTCTCGATTGGTGATGCAGAAGGAGGATGAATGCGTGCGAGACCAAATGTCGGTCCAGGCTTGATCCTGGATCGGATGTCCTAGGTCTCTTTCCCACTGCGACATATATGTTGCTCGCGTTGACAATAGGTTCTCCTGGAACAGACGGTGCAGCATTGAGATACGCCCTCGGGCTGGAGAGTCTGCCGTAGTTAGTTCCAGGGCATCTAGGTCCCGAGTGGCTGCCAAACGGGTCTGGGGATGTGAGCACCAGAGTCTGATTTGGCAATACGAAACCTGTCAGACTCCGAAAGATTAAAGACTCTTTTGCATTGGGCGAACGTCAGTGGCTGAGTTCCTTCGAATAGTTGACTCAGGGAGCTAAGGCCTCCGGCGATCCAGTTTCTGAAGTTCGAGGGAGAAGTCCCGGGTGAAAAGGCCGGGTTGGGGAATACTGGAGCTGACGGGCCTAGGTCCCTCGGGATGCCTCTGGATTTGCGTGCCCAGTCCCATGCCTTTAACGTCTGCTTGGTCGATGATAAGATGGATGGCCACGTCCGCTGCAGTGAAGCCGGGAGGTGCAAGAGAAAGCGCAGGGGGAGAGGTAATCGGGATTGTTCTATATCCGTCCATTTGGGGCGCCCCGATGCCATGGTCCAGGCCCGGGTATGAGCTATCTGCACTGCCATCCGATATCTTTGGAGGTCAGGGACCCCAAGACCTCCCTGGTTCGGGGCACACAGCATGGTTTTCCGCGGAATGCGGGCTTTCTTCCCCTTCCATATGAAACTGAATATCTTCCTCTGAAGTCGCTGCAGCAGGGGGCGAGGGACTATGATGGGAAGGGCTGAGCAGGCGTACAGAAATCGTGGCAATAAGTTCATCTTGCAGGCCGTAATGCGACCTATTAGCGATATTTCCTGCTTGAGCCAGGAGTCCAGGTCTTTTTCTAGGATTTTAATCAAAGGCGGGGAAGTTTATCCGGTAGGTGTCCTCAGGAGAAGCAGGGATCCGAACCCCGAGGTAGGGGATGGACTTCTCACTTAGTGGGATTGCGCACTGTGAACTAAAGGATTCCTTAACTCTCTGGTCTAAGCCTATCCCCAATGCTGTAGATTTCACGAAATTGATGGCAAATCCTGAGACCTTTCCGAATCTATGGATTTCCGCTAGGGCGCTCTCAAGGACTGAGAAGTGTCTGTAATGGTCAGCATCACGTCATCAGCATAGAGCGCAATCTTGTGCTGGGTGGGGCCTACTTGAAGGCCTTTGATTCTGGCGCTGAGGCGAATCATGGCAAAGAGGAGGGGAGAGAGGAGACACCCCTGTCTGGTGCCGCCTGTTAGGGAGATCGGGCTGGTCAGTAGGCCGTTCACTCGGAGGAGAGTAGTCAGAGTTTGATAATTCGCTAAGACTCGCTTTGAGAAGGAGGGCCCAAAGCGGAACAATTCCAGGGTCAGACGGTGGAACGACCAATCCACTTTGTCGAAGGCCTTGGTTGCATCCAAGGCCAGTAGGGCAAGTTTCCGTGAGTCTTGCCTAGCTATCTCGACCAGGTTGAGGACCCTACGAGTGTTGTCCGTGGTGGCTCTGTTTAGGATGTCTGGTCTGGATCTATAATGTCCGGGAGAATCTTCGCTAAGCGGTTTGCCAAGACCTTTGAATAAGTGTTCACGTCTAGGTTTAATAAGGAGATGGGTCGATATGCTGCAATATCTCTGGGGTCTTTTCCTGGTTTCAGCGCTCGTACTGTGATCAACTCTTTCATTGACAGGGTTATCGATCCTGAGGTGGCGAAGGAATTGAAGAGAGTCGTCATTGGCGCCAACAGCTGGGGTCGAAAGAGTTTGAAGAATCGTGACGAGAATCCATCTGGTCCCGGGGCTCTTGATTTTAAGCTTTTAACGGCCTCGTCAATCTCTTCGCTGGTAATCGGGGCCTCCAGCTCTTCTCTTCTTGGGGTTGAAAGCTTGGGTAAGGCAGCCTCCTGCAGGTAGGACAGCTGTTCACCGCTGGATCTCGGGGTCGCCGTCATTATCTTGGTCAAGTGGGCCTCTGCGATTCTTAATTTATCTCGATCCACAAACTGGACAGCACCCTGGGGGTCCCGGAGGCCTATAATGGTATTCCTCCTCTTGACTCTTGCCAATTTTTCCACTAGAAATTTATTCGCCGTGTTACCTCTGGCATAGTAACTTTGTTTTGTTTTGGCTAGGAGCTGGGCTGTGTCGTCCGCCTAATAGGCCTCCAATTTCTTTCGAGCCGTCTGCAGGGCTCGGTAGGTTCTCGGGGACCAGTTTCTGGCCTTACACGCAGTCTCCGCCTCCAGCACTTTGTCCTCTAGAATGCGGCGGGACCGTTGTTTTTGTTTGTGGTAGGCCGCTACTCGGGAGATTAGCACCCATCTCACCACGGCTTTCATTGCGTCCCACGTATTCGCTGGGGAGGTATCTTCATTTTTATTTTCTTTGAAGAACTGCTTTATTGCTCTAGCCACCACGTCTCTCGTGGGCATGTCTTCTAGGATTGGGTCATAGAGAGACCATCTGCATCGTGGGGACGGGTCAGGATCATGAGCTCTAAGCGTTAACGTTATGGGCGCGTGGTCTGAGAGGATTCTAGGTCCTATGAGGACCTTATCTGTGAATGCCAGGATCTGCGGGGATGCCAACAGGAGGTCAATGCGAGAGTATGTCCTATGAACATAAGAATAGCACGAGTAGTCTCGCTCCTCCGGATGGAGGACTCTCCAGGTATCTACCACGTCTAAGGTTCGGAACAGTTTAAGTAATGCCGTCGCCAAGCCAAAGTCTCTGCGGGCTGGAGGATGTGATCTATCTGCCAACGGATCAGGGACTCCATTAAAATCTCCCCCGATGATGGTTTGGCCCTCAGCAAACGGTAGGAGAGCGCTTTCTAGGGCTGAGTAGAATGCCTCCTGCTCTTCATTCGGGGCATATACTGAGATCAATGTGTAGAGTTGGCCGAGCATTCAGGATTTCACCGCCACAAAGCAGCCCTCCGGGCCTAGCATAGAGTCCAGGATTTGTGGCTTAAGACCTTTGGCGATCAAGATTGCTGTGCCTCCCCTCTTCGTACCGCTCGATGCCAGGAAATGCAGTGGGAATTGCCGATCTCGGAGCCTTGTGAAGTCTGCTGGGAGCAGGTGTGTCTCCTGGAGGAAGACAATGGAAGATTTATCATTCTGGATGCGTCTCAGGATCGCTTTCCGCTTCTGTGGGGCGTTGAGGCCCCTAACATTCAGAGTCAGGAATTTCAGTTTCTGGTGTGGAGGGGGGGATCCCTGGGCGTCCTCAGGGATGGGACTCTGCTCCTCGCAGGGGGATGGGGGTACTCAGTCTTCATTTCGTGACTCAGGTTCAGTGTGGCTTTCCTGTGGCTGGGTTTTCTGTATCCTCCAACGGGAGGGTAAACTTTTACATGAGTGGGCCAACTGGGCCATAACTGTGCTCCCAGCCAACGGGGCTGGGGTCCAACCACCACGTAGGGTTGGTCTCCGAGGGTGAGTTGGTGACATACTCCTTGGAGTGGGGTATGGGCCGCTCGGGACCCGCAGCGTTATTGGTTCCTATTTTCTTCTTAGGATCGGTCAGGGAATGATCCCCGGTCCGGGCTGTGTCATTTTATCTTTCGGCGTCTCTGTGACTTTGACCACGGTTGCTGCTGCTGTCTCTGGGGTAGCTGCTCCGCCCCCTCCGGCGAGTGCTGCGAGGTCTGGGCGGTCGAGGCCTCCGGCGAGCTTGGGTGTAGGATGGATTCTGCGTCCTCTAGGTGGCTGATTCTGCGCTGGATTCCCTGAAATGAGAACTGGAGAGTGGAGGGGGATAGCCATCTGTAGCGAATCTGCTGGCTCTGTAGGAATAGCGTTAGGGGTCTGAGGGTTCTTCTTTTCTGTAGAGTCATTAACGAGAGGTCCTGGAAGATCTGCAGCGGGGAGCTCATGAACGAAAGTTCATCTTTGGTGCAGCTAATGGCCGAAATGGCCTCTTTAGTAGCGTAGAAATGGACCCTGGTAATTACGTCTGGGGGTCGTCTCAATCCACCCCCCGTCTTGGGCGTAGCCTGTGAGTACGGTCCAGGATAAGTTGGGTTTTATCGATGTTTGGGAGAAGAGCTTGGAAGAAATTGCCAATGTATTCTGGCAACTCTTTGTCTGGGATGGTCGACGGGACCCCTCGGATGCGCAAGTTATTTCGTCGTGCCCTGTTTTCCAGGTCTTCTTGCTTGGACTCCAGCACTTCATTCTTGTTCTGCAGCGCCAGGATCTCACGTTTCATGTCTAGGATCGTGGCGTCGTGACTCTGGGTCAGGTCCCCCACCTCGCCTAGCCTTTGTTCCGCTTCGATCAGTCTTTGATCGGTCTGGTCCATCCGCGTGGTAAGCTCTGACATACATGATCGGAACTCTGCCTTGATGTCCTGCATAAAGGCATGGATGTCTTCCTTAGTGGCTAATTGTCCTTGCTCCTCGGGGGGTCTTTGTGGGGTTACTTTAGGGGGAGGGTCCAGCTTCTTCGTTCTGTCTGCCACCATCAGCATAGTGGAGCTGTCCGAAGATTTGGCTGATTTCGTTGGCTTCGACATTGTGCCGAAACTAGGGGCTCCGGGCTGGTTTGACTGCAATGCTTAGGGATAGCAAGATGGAACTCTCTGGTCCGAGGATGCAAGAGGCCGAGATCCCAGTGGGGATAGATGCGACTTGTGGGGAGGGGGAGACTCAGGAGAACAGGCAGTCCGCCAAAAGCATCAAGGATCCCCAGGCCGGGCCTCCGTGGCGTTAGAAAGGGGCCGCAGTAGAGATGCCTCCCACGTGAGATACTGAAGGGAGGTGGGTGGGATGTATCAGGCAGGGGGGGGACCCCCGGAGCCGAGATGCAGGACTGAATGTGGGTAGCAGGGGTGGGCCGGGGCGCCCCAGGAAGTCCAAGAGATGGGAGGGGGGCTGAAGAGGGGCACCAGGGGACCACTGCACGGGCGGGGGACACCGCCCGGTCTTCTGGGCAGCAGCAGCCAGCCGGCACTCAATCAGGCCCTAAACACTCTCCTACCGCATCAGGGACCGGGGGATCCCGGGCCTCGCTGCCAGGCAGGTCACCGGTGCTGGGGAGGAGCCGACAGTCAGCCGTTCCCACACGGGGACTCCAGGGATGGCAATGAGTCCGGCCGGCAGAATGAGAGTGGGCCGGGGCGCCCCTGGAAGGAGGAGCCGGACCGCCTGATGATGTAGGGGCGGCAGAGGGGGATTCCTGCTCATGGCGGTATCCGCGCCGGGACTCCGGCGTGGGGTGGCGGGGCAGAGCGGAGCAGGCAGCAGTCCCTGTGAAACCCCAGAGGAGGCTAGACTGGAGGCCTCAGCCACGCCGCCTCAGCACGGCGGTCGGGTCATCCGTCGCTGTAGGGGGGCGACTGTCTCACCACAGCAACATCGGGGACCCCGCTGTGCTTCCAAGCTCCAGGCTTTCAGGCAGGGTGGTGTAGGGGGTCGCGTGACCACCGCACTTCGGCGGCCTCGCTCCTGCTGTCAGCCCGGGTGGGCGTCAGCTCGATCCCCGTTGCGGGGGTCGAGATCGCTGGTTCCTCCGCGGGACCGTCTCCCACGTCACGGGCTTACCCTCGACTCCCCGGTAGGGAGCCACTGCGGCCTCGAGGAGCTGTGTGGCAGCCACCCCGCTCCGGGGCCTCCGAATTACTCGGCACAGGGAGGAGGGAGGAGGGGGCCACCCAGCCACCGTGGAGCGGGGGCTGTCAGCCCGAGTTGGATCGGGTCCAGCCTCCAGGAATCCGAGGCTCAACACATCCCGCCTCGGGAACGGCGGGGAGATCTCTCCATTTCCGCCATCTTGGAAGCCCCGTCAGGAGGTGGGGGGCGCCGGGCAGACGGGCCGAATCCAAGCTTCTGGGGTGATAATGTTGCCTCCCCAGGCAGCAGTCGACGCCTCAGAGGTTCGCCTCACTCATGGACCAAAGGTCGCCGCAGACCGATCCTTTAGGGTTCAGAATTACTTCATTGCTGCAAGTCTCGTACGGAGGCCATCACAGGAGCAGCTGCATCGTTCGCGCTCCAGGCCACGCCCGCAGGATGTTACTTTTTTACAAAACACTGGGAGCAGCAGGAACACTTCCTTCATTAGCAATAGCGCCATGGTGTCTCACTCTCGTGCCTACTTGTTGCCGGCGTGAGACCGGGCCACGTGGGCTTCAAACCGGCCCCTCGCCACCTCCAAGATTATTTCAGACCGGCCACGGGCATAGTCTGGGTATTGTCCAACCCAAGCATGGCGCTTATTAGATGGGTTTATGTAGAGAGCCAAAATGCAGCAACTACAAGACAAAATACGGGTCTACGTTATCCTAAACAATCTTAATACGTACTGACAGACAGCACACTAACTTCAGTCTTCAAAAAGAGGCCCGACTGAGAAACGCTGAATAAAGTGTAAAGAGCAACCTTACCATGTCCTAATTCAGGAAATAAGTGGATTGCTGATGACACTGTATACAAAGACATAACTCAACCCTACTATCCCAGAAATAATCGCAGAGCCATTCACCATATAAAACGTGGTCTCAATTAATAAAATAATGAACAGATAAATACATTTATCGAATGCTCAAGTCTGGGTCACACACTTAGGAAGTCTGCACTTGTACTGCTCAGACACAGTCTCACTAATGCCATGGTTTGCAATCAATAAATTACTAAAAAAGACTGATGAACAGTCAAGAGGGATTCCAAATGAGTGAAATATAGACTATTGCTGATGGGAATTAAAGTAGCCAAGCAGTGCAAATAAGTGAAACAACTTGGACCAGTTACATATGCGTATACAATTTAAGTAGCATAACATGGAATGGTGTCAGTTTATCATTAGGTAGCTACTGATAATAGCAATAACAAACAGATCTACTTCAAAAATAATATTATAATGACTTCAAAAATAGACTAAAAAAAGGTGTAAGCGGCAGTATGCACAGATGATTTTCTATTAGTAAGGGGTTGAGGACAGGAAAAAGAGGGTAGTCAGTGTGGTGAGGTAATGGGAAGTGGAAGCATTTGGTGAACTAGTGGCAGTACACTGTGTGGAAGAGTTCAGGTCAGGTTAAAGAAGGCATATGTATGGCGTCGGGCGCGGGGAGGGGCCAAGCATGTCTGGGAAGCATATAGTTCATTCGTTTTATCAATGCTTTGGGGAAATAAGTTATAACTGAATTTAACATTTTGAAAGTAAACTATTTCCAATAGATATCTTTTAGAACCAAGATTGATATATTGAACCAACGGCACTGTCACTTCTAACAATACTGGCAGAGTTAATTGTCTAAATATTGACGTTTGAAAAAGCTGGCAGTATACAGGAAATACTTATTCCTGCTCTGCTCTGATATTATACACAGTAATAGGATGGTAGAAAATATCGCCATAACGAGTACTCTAACCCCTGGGTCTGCAAAAATTGGCTCTCCAGTTGTTTTGGAAAACTACCATCCACCCTACCTAGTCAAGGGTGAGGGATCATGGGAGTCCTAGTCCAAAACATCTGGAGAACTGCAGGCTGTAGACCCACTGTTCTAACTGAATGCTATCATTCCCGTCATTACTTAAGAACTCAGATTGCTTACATCAAGAACCTTTAAGTGGATTCTGGAATGTCCACTGAAGCAGCAGCTCCTAACCACCACCCTGGCTGATCCTGTTGAGCTCTCATTTGAATACATATTGCAATGTCCAGTAAGAAAAGGATTGAGATGCCAGACAACCCTTACTCCAAACAGACATCTGATGCTCTGGAACCATGTGAGGAAGCTCCAAGCTCTGCAGACATCTATGCCCTTCTGAGGCAGGTTATGAGTGATATAGGGGGAAATGAAGACAACCCTTTCTGACCCATCGGGTAAGGTCTCTACATGGGAAAAGTGTGTGACTGAGGTTGAGAGAAGGTTGGTGAGCCTGGAAGGGGCAGTATCTGGAAGCCATAGGGCTTATAATGAGCAAGCTACAGATGAAACATTCTCCTCTAGAAATAGAATGCAGGAATTGGCCGTTGGATTTGCAAACATTGGGAAGCTATGAGCAATTCATGATGCGTAAACAGAGACATGAAGTATTTGGAGATGTGGGGAACATTTAATGAGCAGTATGGTTGAAGACAGTTTTTGAATGAGGTTAGGACTTAATAGTGTGACATGTTTAGGTATGGTGAGATTAGACTAGTGGGTGTTTGACTGTGTGTTGTGTGATTAATGTTTGTCTTTTATTTTTAGACTATCTAAAATGAAGGCATAGGCTTGATAGTTTTTGTTGGTCATGTACCAAGCATTGTTGGGGGTTGTAGGTCAACTGGTCGAATCTAAATGGTCGACAGGACAAATGGTCGACACCAAAAGGTCGACAGGTCAAATAGTCGATTTTTTTTGTTTTCACATTTTTTTAAAAAAAAATTTGGAGGGGGTCCCCCCTAACCACCTTTTTTTTGCTAAAACCCCCTTTTTTTTCGCTAAACAAAAACCTAAAAAAAATATGTATAACAAAAAAAAATTCGATCATTTGTCCTGTCGACCAAATTGTGTCGACCATTTGTCTGTCGACCATTTGTCTGTCGACCATTTGACTAGACACCATTGTTGGGATAGTGAAAGAGCAAGTCTTTTTTTATTTTTCACTTACGAGACTGCCACTTTAGTCCCTGTAAAATTGACTTACTATTTTTCAGGCCTTTGTTGATATTTTGTTTATTGTTACGGTTTAAAGCATGTCAAATAAAGTTAATCTACAGATTCGAATCTGGATGATTTGAGGTTTCAAGTGCTGTCTGATTGCACAAAGGGCAGTACCTGGCATAAGGACGACACTGACACAACCTTCAGGGTTGGCAGGATGGATACTGGTAGGCCGAGGCAAACCATGGTTTCATTTGTTAAATCTTCTGTCAAGGAGACAGCTTTTCAACAGGCTACTGGCTAGGTGCCTGGGATCTATGGCCTGGTGGGCTAATCCTGTTCAGATTTACCCTGACTTTCCCGAAGGACGTGGTTGCAAAAAAGAAAGGTTTTTGGGGAAGCCAAACTGATTGCAAGGGAACAAGGTGTTAAAGTCTCCCTCTTGAAACCAGCAACCCTGAAGTGGTTTCTGCCAAATGGCGTATAAATTACCCAGGAACCCCAGCAAGCATGTGCCTGGCTCAAGGACAGCCCGCTCATGGACATGGAATGACTGGATGCTTACTTTCATTGTTATTTTATCTCTGCCTGTTCATCCAACTCTCATAGAAAGAAAGCCCACTTGTGAACATGGAGTGGCTGGATGTTTGCTTTAATTGCTCTTTCTATCCCTGTTGGGTTGTCTAACTCTTACTTTGTTTATGTGTGATTGTTGACCCCCCACCCCAACCTGCCACTTTTTGTGGCCTTGATTCCTTTTCCACATCACGGTGTACACATCATCACGCTGTAGGCTTCGTGATGACCTTACATGTACACTGTGACTGCGCCTTGGCAGAGAGCAAATAACGCCGGTTTTGGCTGCCACTGCTAACTGACTTCTTAGCCTGCAGGGTCTCCCCCAACTGTGAATGTGGGCTTTGGGGAGCTATCACGGGAGCCCTGCCTGAATGGCTGGACCTCTACCACTCGACCATCCATCAGTGTGGTGTATGCCCCTTTTAGGAGCATGACGTAGACGTCACGTGTAAAGAGCCAATAAAAGGGGCCGCCTGTGCTGCACGAGTCAGTCAGTGCAGAGGACCCAACGAAGTGGAACCAGTGTGCCTGCTTATTATTACAGTGTGGGAGGTGGGGGAAGGCCTGAATCTGGACTGGGTCCCCGCCAGCAGCACCACACTGGCGACAAGGAGGTCTGCCGTATGAACATGGCACCTTGCTCCAGTGGACCCGCTCCTGCAACGCTGTGCTGGGCGCATGTGGCACCGGAGGTATTTTCCACGGACCTCCCTTCCGGCAGCCAATACAGGCGGTGAGTCTGGACCTGCCTTCTTCCTCTCCCCATCGCCGCTCAGAGTGCCGACGGTGGTCCGGGGAGAAAGCCCCCAGGCGGTGCAGTCGAGCGTCGGTCCGGGCGGGTTTTTAAAAACAAAATAGCTCTAGTTGAAAGTAACCCTTCACTCGGCAACGATGTTCAACGTGCGCATTCGCTCACCATAACGGAGCACACACGTGCCATCCCGGGGGCTCATCCCTGTTGCCCTTAAACTGGAGACATTACAAGCATGGTCCCATGACCCATTGCTGGAGTGCCTGCGCACCCTGCCTCCACTACTAAGCAATTTGCTCTGGTGAACAGCTCCCCTCTCTGCGGAGTGCTCATGCACCCATCACCACCTGTGGGACTTTTGATGACACTTAACTGGGGTAACTCCTCCACATATAGCCGCTCCCTGCGCCACTGTTGAAGATTGGGTAAAATGCTGATGCTGCCCCGCCACCAGCCAGGGTGCGTTGCTCATCAGCACACCCTGCCCCTCTTCAGGAATTTGATATGGCCGGAGCCCCCTCGGTCCTAGGTGGTCGGCCTGGGCGAAGCACCTGGACATGTGTCTGTCTGCCACAGGAGAGGACGATGACGACACAAAAAAGTCCATCATGCTCTACTCAGCCGGGCTTGCAGTGTGAAACGTCTTTGAGACACTCCGTCCTGATGACCTGACGTTTGCCGTGGCCAGGACTGCGTTCCAATAATATTTGGAATAGGTCAAAAGAACCGTATACAAATTACCGACCCCACAAAAAGACCTAAAACACACACCACAAAAAGTTTGAACTACCAAATGTTCGAACTTTTTGTGGTATTGTTTTTTTTGGTTGGATCGGTAAAAAAATGAAACACAAAGGCTGCGGGGGCTGCTTGGGTGTCCCCCGCAATACCCTGCTCACTATACTTTATACTATAGTGAGCAGGGGTTGCAGGGACACCCTTGCAGCTGACCCGCAGAAAATAAAACATTTTTTTAAAAAAAAGCTCACCCGGTCAAAAGTAAAAAAATAAAAACAAAGTTAAGGACTCTGCAGCGCCGGTTCCCGATCATGGAAGTGAAAGGGAACTGGTGCCGCAAGGACACAGCAGGTTGGAAGGAAAGGTCAGTAGGGGGCTGGGGTTGTGTGGGGATGAGTATTTGGGGTTGTTTTAAAATGAATGTCCGCATGGGAAATGTACAAACATTTTTGTATTGCGTACATTTCCCATGCAGAAATTTCTGTCATAGATTCTAATATGTTGCTCCCATGGCAAACCTCGACTATGAGAGTTCGCCAATGAGACATGCTCTACAAAAAGATGGCAAATCTCTAGACAGATACCACTGCAGGCTGCAACAGATGGCGACCACGTGTTCGTGGCCGGATGAGGAACCTGAGATGCGCAGGCAGTTAATCAATGGATGCTCGTCGGTCAAACTGCGGCGACAGATCCTGAGAGAACCAGGCATTACGCTGCCTCGCATCCTGGAGCTCAGACGTTCGCACGAGCTGGCAGATGTGAGAGCCGACAACATGTGTGCAGCAATTAAGTTAATGAAAGTAGAGGATTCCAGTGCCGTGGGGAAACAACTGATGGAAGTCTGCGGCGTGAGCAAAAAACAATTCTGCAGAGCGGAAAGACGTCCGCAACGGGGCAAGAAAGAGCAATGCGGGACGAAGTTACGCCATGTCCCAACTGCAGCTACGACCTGCCTCATTCAGCTAACTGTCAAGCCAAGGGCCGCACCTGCGGGAGATGCGGGGTGGCCGAGTCTGCCGTGAGCCGGCGCAGCCTACTCATGTGCGAGGCCCAGCAGGATCATCCAGGCAGTTCCCACAAAGGCAAAGGATCAGGTACCCACCAATGAGGATCAACCAACAGAAAAAAAAGCTGACAAGGAGGAAGTGTTCTTCATATCTAGTGTGTCAAGGATGACAGCCTCAGGACGACCACAGCTGCTGTGCACCATAGACGTATGTGGGTCTCAAATCCCTGCACTTGTAGACACAGGGGCATCATTCAGTGTCATGGTGAATGACCACTACCTCAGCTTACCCAATGCACCCCCCTTGGAGACTCGGGTATGGATCTACACCTTCGGGGTGGAAGTGCCCCTGCCGCTGGAAGGCGTTTTCGTTGCACCAGTCCGCCACGAGGATACCACAATCAAGGCAAGATTCTTTGTCACCAGGGTGAGCAAGTTCACAATACTAGGATGCGCCGCAGCCGAAGCTCTGCTCTTTGTCAATTTCTCTTTTGGAGTCTATGTACATGATATCCAAACCTTGCTTACCAAGTTTGCCGGGGTGTTCACTGGTATTGGCAAGTTCACAGGAGACCCAATCCACCTGCATATTGACCATACAATTCAGCCCATGGTGCTCAAGCACAGGCGAGTACCATTCCATCTTCGGCAAAAGTTGAGAAAGAACTAGACAACCTGGACATCCTCGAGGAGGTAGAAGGCCGATACCATAGGTCTCACCCACTGTAGTTGCCATGGAGCCGAGGCAGCCCGACGCCATCCGCATCTGTGTCGATATGCAACTTCCCAACAGAGCCATAAGAAGGGAGAGCTACATTACCCCAACACTTGACGACATCCTGGCAGACCTGCAAGGAGCTAAATTCTCTTCAAAGGTGGATGTAATATCAGGATACAACTAGCTGGTATTAGACCCGGCCTCCCGTTACATCACTACATTCACCACCCACAAGTGGCTCTATCGATACAAGCGCCTTAACTTCGGCATATCCTCCGCAGCCGAAGTATTTCAGAACACGATCCAGAGCGCCCTGGGTGGTCTAAAGGGGGCCATCAACATAAGCAATGACATTATGGTATACTCCAGTAATTAACAAGACCATCTAGAAAGGTAGGGTAAGGTGCTAGGGCGTATACAGCAACTTGGACTCCTCTTGCATAAAGATAAGTGTGCGTTCTTACAGAAAAACATCAGGTTTTTTTGGATTTGTCTTTCAGGAAAATGGCGTCTCTCCAGACCCAGAGAAAGTCAAAGACATTCAAACGGCTGGACCACCCTCCAATGCCTCGGAAGTGCACAGCTTTTTGGGTATGGTCACCAACTGTGGGAGATTCATCTGGAACCGGACTACTCTCTCGGAACCACTCTGCAACCTCACCAAGAAAGAAGGTGCCTGGAAGTGCACTGCGTTGGAGCAGAAGGCTTTCAATGAGATAAGGACTGCCCTAACAGCAGAGGACATAATGTCATTTTTTGACCCCAATGTTCCCGCAGAAATCATAGTGGATGCCAGTCTGTTTGTTCTAGGGGCAGTACAATCGCAAACAGACAGAGAAGCACGTACCCGCCCGGGTGCCTTTGCCAGCAGGGCACTTTCAAGCACTTAACAGCGATACTCGCAAATTGAGTGCGAGGCACTAGCTGTGTTGTGGGGCTACAGACATTTTCACCTTTACGTGTATGGTAAATCAGTCACCATTATCATCGACCACAAGCCGCTGATCCCCATAATTGTCGGGTCAACTTCAAAGCCCCTGGCGAGGATTGAGAAGTGGCTACTCGCCCTGCAGAAATAGAACATCGAGCTGATTTATCACCCAGGGAAACGCCAATGCGGCAGATTACCTCTGCCAGCACCCCCGAGAATGAAGGAACTAGGGGCAGGTGGAGGCGGACAGCGAGGTCGAAGAGTTCCTGCTCACGGTGTCGGTGATTGCAGCTCCAACTTCTATGTCCATCGAGGAGATTCAAAAGGCGTTGGTTGAGGGTGACTGCCTCCGCCTACTGCGAGCAGCCGGGACCAGTGGTAGATGTAACCGGGTTCTTGACGAACTGAACGATCGCACGCAAGAGGCTAAGAAAACCCTAGAACAGATGTGGCGAATACGATCTGAACTGACATTCCTTGAGAATGGAGCTGTGCTGAGGGGATCAAGGCTGGTTATTCCCACCAATCTCATAATGCGCACGCTGGAGCTAGCCTTCAAAGGTCATCAAGGGGTGGAGAAAACGAAGGCCCGACTCCGGACAAAAGTGTGGTTCCCCGGCCCAGAAGATAAATTGGAAGAGTTCATACGCAATTGTGTCTGGTGTCAGGCAGTATTATCCCACCAATGAGATCCACCTATAGAATCCATGGACCAAAGCAGCGTCCCCTGGCTTACAATACACATGGACTTCGTGTCCACTTGCCGAGATACCCATTTCATAGTGCTTACAGATCAATGGTCAAGGTACCCAGAGGTGGAATTTGTTGAATCTACCTCACTGGAAGACATTATCCCAGTCCTGGAAAGGATTTTCGCCACTCATGGACTCCAAGAGGAAGTATATACGGACAATGACCCGCCGTTGCAAAGCAGAGGGTTTTCAGAATATCTTACCAGGCTGCAGATCGCCACAGGAAGATAACGCGGAGAGAATTATGAGAACCCTTATCAAAGTGTTCCGCATTGCCCACAGGCAAGGGGAATGTGAGAAATGCACACTGTACCAGTTCTTGTCCGAATACTGCACTATGCCCCACTGCTCAACCAGAGGTTCCCCAGCTGAGCTGTTATTCAAACAATGCCAAAGGGGGTTGTTACCAGAGCATTACAGCCACGCCCCAGATGTGATCGATGAAGAGCGAATGATCGAACATAGGAGGAAAGCAAACCAGTGAGAAAATGCCAGAAGGGGTCTACAGGATCATCACTCGGAAATCGATGACTGGGTGCTGGTACGCACCAGACACAAGAAGAAAGCTGGATCTACCCCATGAGCCCAATCCAATGGAGGTCGTGGACAAGAAAGGGCCCATGGTCACCGCTTCTGATGGCACTGCAACAGTGACAAGGAACGCCAGTTTCTTCCGCGTAGGGCAGTCGGCAGGTCACAGGAATGAAGGAAGTTGGACTGCTGCATCCCCACAATGGCAGGGGTTTGAAAGTGAAGATTCAGATGTCGAAGGATCGGTGCCCCACGATGATGAAAATGGCACAGCGTATTGATGAAGCGGAATGCTGCCAGATGAAAACAGGGGGGAGACGAGCAGACGCTACCTGTGGAGGGTTAAACGCAGACCGCCACAGTATCTGAAGGACTTTGTGGTCAACACTCCCTAAGTGACACGCGGCATGATCACCAGAGCGGTTCCAGTTTGTATTGCAAAGTTTGTGCACTGGTTATGCGTTTGAATACATTGTGGCCCGGTGTAAGTATTGCAGTCTTGTTGTTTTGTTAATGATGAAAAAAAAGGAGTGTGGTGTATGCCCCTTTTAGGAGCATGACATAGACGTCACGTGGAAAGAGCCAATAAAAGGGGCTGCCCGCGCCTCACAAGTCAGTCAGTACACAGGACCCAACGAAGTGGAACCTGTCTGTGTCCGCTTATTATTACTTTGGGGTGTGGGGGAAAGAGGCCTGAACCTGGACTGGGGCCCATCCAGCCCCACCACAATCATCATGGAGGTTAGTCTGCCCTCTGCAGTATGTGCTGCACTGATGAGGGTGGACACGTTCTGCTCTATTCATGCACCTGTCCTGATATTGTCAGGAAGTGGCCCTTACTTTGCATACCTATTTTTTCTGCAATCTGCGATTTTACTATTGTGGTTCCAACATTGGGTGCCTCATGATTTCACCATAATTCATAACTGTAAGTTAGTTACAACTGAACGGTTGTAATCGCGATTAACTTAATACCCGTTAATCGTATTAGGTCTAACTCAGTAAGTTCATCATGCTGTGGTAGAGTACTACAGGGGCACCACATATTTATGCAGTGAGGTATTGCCCTGGTTGCTGTCTGTGATTATGCTGCTTCAGAACCTCTGTAAACATTTGTAGGAGGTCTGGGCTAGCAGACAGACCTTTTATTAAGTCTGTGAAATACCCTGAACCTACCAAAAGTGCATTAATAAGGGTGAGCGAATACTGCTTCATCTGGCAAACAGAACTTCATTAGAAGGGTGGCTGAAATCAACTAAGGAAGGGTCCATTAGCGTATTGTTTTATGGCCAATCTTGGTTACACATAACCAAATCACAATGCCCTATGCCTTACTTGCATGCGCATATGATTGCTTCATTTAGGAGTGGATATGTATATCTCAGGGCAGGGACTTGCATTGTTTTTTGATGTCAATGGACCTAGAATCGCTGGTTACCCTACATTGTTTGACTCATTTTAATATTAGTGCTTGCTCTGCAACCTGTGATGAATTTTCGGATGATTGTCTCACTTAGGGGGTGGGCGGGTGGGATGACCTTTCCCATGGGGCCAGGGCGGTGCATCCACAGTAAAATAGACCGCCTGGGGGTGGTGCACAGGGGGTGGATCACATGGGAGAGGAAACCCTTTATGGCATTAGGGATGACTATCCCCAGAGAAAGCAGTATACCGCAAATGGGCCCTTATCTGACATAATCAGACCCCTCAGATATATTGCCAAACAATACGTACATTTTTTATTGTGATGTCACTCCAGCTACCACAATATACAGGAATAAGCCCCAGGCAAGTCAGTCTCCTGCCCTGTACCTTTAGCACAGGTACTGGGTAGAAGAGGACATGGAGTAGGAAGATCACTCTGCTAAACTATGGTGAGCAGTCTAGTCCTCCGCTGTATCTCATTGGAGCAACGAGATATAAAATAGACGATGGAAACTAAAGAGGAGAGTAGACGAGGGAAACTAAAGAGGAGAGAGTGATCCTCTGGAGAAGTGCAGTCAGGTAAGCTGACCCGGCAGCCGTGAAGGAGGGAGCAGAGACGCCGTGCAACCGAGCAGGGGGAGAAAGCGACCATAGCCCAAGACCTGGTAACGAGTCTCGTTTCCCGAGCAGCCTAGGGGGCGTCCCACGGTAACCGCAGCAAAAAGTAGAGAGGAATTTGCAAGAGAGATGCAGAGCGCCACAGAGCAGTGCCCAACACCAAACTGAACCTGAACGCTACCGGAGCCTCTCGAGCGAGTCCCGTTGCCCAGAAGATGCAAACAGAGAGCAAAGGTATGCAGGCTGGTGGGACGAGACAGGAGGTCCGGGGAAGCCAGGAGAGTCAGGGGGAGAACTGAATGAGAGGGTTAGGAAGCCTGAAAGACAAAAATACCACAGGCTAACGCCCTGAGAGAAATACTGACAGAGGGTCAGATACCCTAATCACAAGAGAATTAATAACAAGAGAAAACCTAGCTTGGCAGGAGAGTGAACCAAGCTACGAAAGTAGAGGAATGCAAGTGTGGGACCCACAACCATATTTGGAACAAAGATGCTCCAGGATCCTGAAAACAGATTAAGTCTATGCTTGGCAGGAGAGTAAACCAAGCTATCCGAGAACAGTATTAAGAGTATGAATAATGCACCCATTTTTGAACGGGAAAACTGAAGACCAGAGAATAAGACAGGCTGGCACTCGGAGTAAGAGGCAGAAAACATGAGGGTCTGGGACCCCACCAACAAGAGAACCTGTGAAGATAGACAGCCTAACTTGGCAGGACAGCGAACCAAGATATCAAGGAACTATATTGCGAGTCTGGTACCCGTACCCATATTTGAAACCAAGAATAAGAGGGTCTGAGACCCTGAAAGGGAGAGAAATAAAGAAAAACATACAGGCTTGGTAGGAGAGCGAACCAAGCTGTCAAAGAATTGTATTGCGAGTCTGGGACTTGCACCCTTATTTAAAACAGAGAATAAGAGGGTTGGGGACCCTGAAAGAAAGAGAAGGAAATACTGAATGAATCCATGCTCGGCAGGAGAGTAAACGAAGCTGGTTGCAAACAGTATTGTGAGTCTGCAGCCCGTACCCATATTTGGGTCCAAGAATAAAGTTAACTTTATACTACAAGGTCTGGAACCCAACAGAAGAACAAATTACTTACCTCTGGTAATGTTCATTCGACTGGATGTTCCTCCCACGTATTCCTCATCTTTGATATATTCCATCCAGTGTCACCTGCTTCAGAAACTTTTTTCTCAGCAGAGGGCGCCGTGCATCGTTGACTCATGACCATTAACGGCCTCTGTCCGCTCTCGACCATGTCGTCAAAGGTATATATAGCACGCACCTCGCCCGTTACTTCCGTTCCTAGTTCTTTTCCCCTCTCGTATGCTCAGAGGTCTCTAAGGCCACAAGATGACCTGACGTTGGAAGAGAGGAAGGTGTAACCACTGGAAATTCTCCCAAAGGTTGGGAGGGCGATGAGGAATACGTGGGAGGAACATCAAGTCAAAAGAACATTACCACGGGTAAGTAATTTGTTCTTCAAATGGATTGTGTCCTCCCATGTATTCCTAATCTTCGATAGACTCCCTAAGCAGTATGATGTACGAGGTGGGAACAGAGATTTTACTTTTCTTTAATGCTGTGCAAAACAGCTTTCCCAAACTTCGCCACCTGACCCGATGCAGAATCCAGCAATAATGTTTTGTGAAGGTATGAAATGAGGACCAAGTTGCAGCACCACACATGTGCTGCACAGGTACTCCTCTTTGCAAATCCGAAGAAGTAACCAAGCAAATCTGCGCGAGACAGTGCTGGCTGCCATCGCGTGGCTGACACAGCCAGCCGAGTCCAACCTGGACTGGAGTGACTGGCACATCAACTCCTTGCCATCCTTAACGATGTCCATAAAACCAGCTCTTTCTTCCTCCTCCGGGGTATGGTCAGCGGCCATAGCCAACACATCCCACAACATGAAGGAAAACTTGGCCAATGCACAGGTAGCATTGATAAGATTTCAAAGCCATGCTACTGGAAGAGAAAACTCTATTAGCCAAGGTGTCACACCTTTTGTCATCCCTGCCAGGGGGAACAGAAGGGTAGGTGGCGGTCCTTGATTTAGAAGTGGCAGCGTGCACTACTAAGCTTTCTGGAGACAGATATTTGGACATACGAGATCCTTACTAACGGAAGGATTAGTCACAGGAGCTTCTCAGTTGGCCATCACTCTACTCCTTACAGCAGTGTGACAAGAGAGAAAAATGTAATTAGGAGGGCCTGTGTCCAGAATATTGGCGAGGTTGTCCTGCTGATAGAACGAAGCTGGCCTTCCCCAACGCAGATATTCAGTTACCCTACTCATGAGAGCTCTGCAAGAAGCACCTGCAGGAGCTGAAGGTCTGGACTGGTAGACTCCACTTCAGAAGAGGTGTCAAGGCCACTTGCATCCCTCAATGAGAACACCAGATTTTGCATCTTGGATTCCTCCAAAATAAAAGCCTCAGGAACATTGGGTGTCATTATAAACCTCTTAGTGCTCAGAAATAGAGGACAGACTTGAAAGTCTTTCTTCGGTAGGTTTGTAAATCTTCAATGGCTCTGCCGATGACGTCAACGGCTTCAACATTGAGGACCTCGACTCAAGTCCAATCGAAGGAATGGGAGGTTGAGGCTTGGGCTTCACCTGACCAAGGCTTCCCGAGGGAGCTTCGAAGGTTCTGTACCCGGGCTCAAGAGCACATGAGCAGCAACCTTAACGGACACCTCCTCTGCCTTATGAGGCTTCACAGGGTCAGAAGCATTCTTTGGCTATCTTGAAGGGGTGGGAGAAGTCGCCATCTTGAAAACCTTCAACATTCAGAAGCGAAAATCCTCCCATTCGGCTTTGGTAGCTGACTTAGCTGGACAAGTGACTCTGCGATCAGGCGAGGAGTCGGAAGACGAAGAGCTCGAATGATGTTGTAGCTTCTTGGTCTTTTTATGGGAGGCGGAGGATGAAGGGTGGCGAGAACCACTCCTAGATCAAGAGCGCTTATGTTTCGAGCGCTTGTCAGGGGATGACTCACCCCTCGAACTCCTGTCGTCCGACGATCTCCTCTTGGAAGGAGTAGTCAATGGGTGAGTTTCCCCTTCCTCTCTCCCAAGGCCTTCCCTGTCATAGACTGACGGTAACCGCAGTCTTTGATCTTATGTCCGATCCCAAGGCACCATAAGCAGATATGGTGTGGGTCTGTGATAGTCATTTTCGACCCACAATCCGCACACCTCCTGAAGCCAGTCTTAAGAGTCGACATCTTGACAGAAAAACTGTTGACACAAGGTCAAAGAACCATCCGAAGCATACGTTGCAGCGGAAAAACAGAACTTTAGCAACAGGTGCGGTGCGTGCTATATATGCCATTGACGATGTCACGCTCGAGACCGACAGAGACCGTTGAAGGTCACAAGCAGACGACGCACAGCGTCCTCTGTTGAGAAAAACGTTTCTGAAGCAGCTGACGCTGGATGAATACAATGAGGAATACGTGGGAGCACACAATCCATTCGAAAAGAGACTCTTTTCTGTCATATTCCCTTGCACAGTATTTGGTAGGCGAGTGAGCCAGACCTACCCAGGAAATAAACAAATAACCAGGTTTCAAAAGGAAGCCAACCATTTGTGAAAGAGTGGAAAATCCAGGGAAAGGGAGTCAACTTCTCTGGCCGAATAAATATTGTTTTGCAGGAACCAACTTCTTAGCTTGTGAAGTGGAACAAGCAAGAATTCAGGGGAAAGGAGTAATTTCCTGCATACTGGAACAGCATATCTTTGGAAGAGAACATTTCCTTTTATTAATACGACCATTGACATTTGGACCTTTGATGGAGTTTCATCACCTCCTTCAGAGAAGAGAACATCCTTGCACTTTAGGTTTATGTTATTAGTGTTAGGGTCGCAATTAGGGTTTTTGGACACAACTGTGACTAACATTTCATTTGACATCCTGACAGTTTCACTAGGAAGAAAAAAATATGAGTTGAATAAGATCATAACTGACAAGGTGGAGTATGCAATGTTCAGGTGTAGGATATATTATTTCGACAAGGAGAACAAGCAGGATGGCTTCTAGCCCATAGTTTGAAGATGGCAGAGAGTGAGCAGTTCATTGTGGCGACTAACAACAATTCTGATAACGTATTGATGACTCCCATTGGTATCAATGATAGGTTTCGGACCTTTTATGAACAGTTATACAGCTCTGAAATTTCATGCTGAACTAACGATATAGCAACAGCCCAATCTCAGATTGAGATTCCCAAATTAACGGAGGAACTTGCACATCACTTGGAAAATCCAATCTCAGCAGAGGATATCCGCTTGGCAATCTCCACTTTGAATGGAAACAAAACACCAGGTATAGATGGGCTCTCCTGTGAGTTCTAATGGATCTTACCTGACAGTGCCATTGCACTTCTTTGGGATGTGTACACTGAATCTTTTGATAAAGGAGCTTTACCTAACACTATGATACATGCATTAATCACTGTTATATTGAAGAAAGAAAAATCCCTGTCACGTTGTGCAATCTACAGAAATATTAGTCCGATTGCAAGGAGATAGGACAAGATGATAACTCTGCTGATCCATGAAAATCAAGTCAGTTTTGTCCCTGAGATATTTGTAGCTGACAATATGCCAAAACTGCTGTTTACTATAGAACAAGAAAGTAAGCGTGCAGGCCCGTGGCAGCTGTCTCCCTCGTTGCTGAAAAAGCCTTGGATAGGATTTAGTGGATATATCTCTTTGAAACCCTGGGGATGATGGGGTTTGGATCCAATTTCATACGTTGGGTTGAGCTGCTTTATACAGATCCTACTGCTAGAGTCCTCACAAATGGTCTAGTATCAGATACCTTCCGGTTACAGCGAGGAACAGGCAGAGATGCCCGCTCTCTCCTTTGCTGTTCATTATTGCTATGGAACCCTTGGCCATTCCATTATGGACAAATGAAGACATTCATGAAGTCGGACACAGAGGTCGCTTGGGCAAGATCTGGCTATATGCAGATGATCTTCTGGTGGTTATGGAAGATCCTGATTCGAGCATTCCCTCCATGATGTTGATAATCAATGCATTCTCCAAGATCTTAGGTTACAAGGTTAACTGGAGCAAGTCTGAGATCCTCCCCGTCTCTGCTTCCTGCATGAAGCACATGTTTGATCACTTGAGATTTACATGGCGCCATACCAAAATGAGGTACTTGGGAATCTGGATCGGCCCGGAGGTGAATGACCGAGTCCAGCTAAATTTGTCTATCCGATTACCCTAAATCAAAATCAGACAGGGA
The DNA here is from genome assembly GCF_040938575.1 of Ambystoma mexicanum. Lineage (NCBI taxonomy): Eukaryota > Metazoa > Chordata > Amphibia > Caudata > Ambystomatidae > Ambystoma > Ambystoma mexicanum. Next base: position 231,441,030 of record NC_090929.1, read on the forward strand.
TTGGTGGGCTCATTTGAAACTTTTATCATGGGGGGAAAAGTTAATTGTATGAAGAAGAATGTAGCGCCCACGATCAACTATATCCTTTCCATGCTGCCCCTCAGAACGCAGAAAAACCTCTTCAAAGAGATAAATGCTCTCATGCAAAAATTCCTGTGGGATGGCAAACCTCCTAGACTTCCACTCTGGAAATTACAGCTTCCATTGAATTTGGGTGGCATGAACCTGGCAAACTTTTCAAATTATCCTCTGGCTTTTTCTGTGCAACATCTATGTAGGATGGCTTGGCCTGAGACTGACCTGTGGGTGAATATTGAATGAAACCCAAGCCGTTGCCAACCACGATCTCCAAGAATATACGAATGAAAAACCCTCTTACAGAATTCTTGCATGACTGTTGGCGCAGAACATCGCAGTTGTTAGGTTGTGACCCGTTTGTGTTCTCTGACGCATCTACATAGCTGAACCCTGAATTTACGATACAGGGGAAGCAGTTTTCTTGGGAGGTATCCGCTATGTTAAAGACCTGCTTGATGAAGATGAGAATGCATTACTTACCGTAAAAGCATTTCTGATGATTGTATCTGCTTAGATTCACATGCTGTGCATAGGTCCGACATCCAGTGGTCACTGCGGAGTATTGCATTTTGTTTTTCGTAGTCGAAAAGGGGACGTCGACAAGGCGTGTCTGAAACACTATCCCTATAGTGACGTGCGTTGTACCCACAATCCCTCACGCGTCGAGGTCCCTCTGTTTGTATTTTTCTGCCCTGAGGGAGCCTTCTAGACGTGAGTGAGTACAGAAAAGAGAGAGATATATAAAGGAAGTCTATGTTCCTTCCATCCGAGCGGGGAGGAAGGGCGGGCGCATGTGAATCTAAGCAGATACAATCATCAGAAATGCTTTTACGGTAAGTAATGCATTCTCTTCTGATGTTTGTTAATCTGCTTAGAATCACATGCTGTGCATAGACTAGCGAGCAGTACCCGGAGTTGGCGGTGGGTTATGAGAAGGAACAGTAGAGAAAAGGTGTCGTAATACTGCCTGTCCCACCTGGGAGTCAGATCTAGAGTGTGTATCTAGACAGTAGTGTTTTGTAAAGGTGTGCACAGAACTCCAGGTAGCCGCTTTGCAGATGGACTCAAGGGGAACATTTGCAATGAATGCTATGGATGCCCCCGTGCCTCGAGTAGAGTGTGCTCTTGGCCTAAAGGGCAGTTCTCTCTTAGCAAGAGTATAGCAGAGAGTGATGCATTGAACAATCCATCTAGAAATAGTGGATTTTGAAACTGCATCTCCTTCTCTTCCTGCTGCCACCGAGACGAAGAACTGATTAGTCTTCCTCAGTGGTCTGGTTCTTTCCATGTAGAACATGACCGCTCTGCGTACATCTAGTGTGTGCAGAGTCCTTTCTCCCAAATTGGAAGGATTTTGAAAGAACGTTGGTAGTTCTATAGATTGGTTTACGTGGAATTTAGAAATACATTTCGGAGCAAACCTAGGGTGAGTGCGTAGAACCACTTTATCTTTGTGAACTGTAACGAAGGGGTCTAGAATAGAAAGAGCCTGAAGTTCACTTACTCTCCTGATGGAGGTGATAGCTATTAAAAAAGCAGTCTTAAGCGTGAGGTGTTTAAGAGATGCTTTGTGCATGGGTTCGAATGGAGAGCCCATGAGTCTGGTAAGTACCACATTAAGGTCCCATCCGGGAGCTGGGTCAGCTATCGGGGGGTGTATTCTCTTTACTCCCTCCATGAAGGCCTTTATAACAGGGATCCTCCACCGTGACACTTTGAGTTGGGAAGTGGTGTATGCAGAAAGTGCAGCTAGGTGGACTTTAATGGAGTTAAACACTAGACCTGAATCCAATAGGTGGGTCAGGTATAGGACCACATGTGTGGGAGAGCAGTCAATAGGGTTGATGCTTTTACTCCTGCACCAGATGACAAATCTTTTCCACTTGCTAGAATAGCAGTGGCGAGTGTTCGGTTTTCGGGCTTCCCTGAGGATGTCCATGCATCTTTGCGGGAGTTGTAGATGTCCGAACTCTATGATCTCAGGAGCCAAGCTGCTAAGTTCATGTTCTGGGGGCATGGATGCAGAGTCCTGCCTTTGTCCTGAGACAGCATGTTGTACGGGCAGGGGAGTTTTACTGGGGGGGATAGAGACATCTCCATCAAGTGAGCGAACCATGGTTGTCGTGCCCACATTGGGGCCACTAGTATCATGGTCACTTGTTCCTGGTGCATCTTGTGCACCACTTTGTTGAGAAGGGGAGTCGGGGGAAAAGCGTAAACAAATTTCCCTGACCATTGCATCGACAGACCGTTCCCCTTGGATTGGTTCTGGGGGTACCTGGAGGCGTAACTTAGGCATTGTGAGTTTTCCAGGGTTGCAAACAGGTCTATTTCTGGGAATCCCCATTGTGTGAAGACGTCGAAGACGATGTCTTCGTGCAGGCGCCATTCGTACTCTTTGGGCAGGGGGAAATCTCTGCTGAGACTGTCTGCTAGCAGATTGAGTTCCCCGGGTACATGTAGTGATAGTAGGAACATGTCCTGTTTGAGAGCCCACTTCCATATATTCTGGGCCAGCTTGGACAGGCCTGGAGAGTGGGTGCCCCCTTGCTTGTTGATGTAGTACATGGCTGTGGTGCTGTCTGTAAGGACCATTACTGTTTTGCCTTGTAGGTGTTCCTGGAAGGCTCTTAGCGCCTTGAACACAGCTAGTAGCTCCAGTAGATTTATGTGTTTGGATGCTACGTTCGGAGTCCACACTCCGTGAGCAGTCTGATGGGATAGGTGCGCCCCCCATCCTGTGAGGGATGCGTCTGTGGTTAGAGTGGCTTCCGCCGCGGGTGTGGCAAAGGGTTTCCCTTTTTCCATGTTTTCCTTTGTCCACCACCGTACCGAGAGAACTAAGGCCTGCGAGACCACAACTAGATCCTCCCATAGTCCGCTGGCCTGACACCACTGGCTGTTGAGCCACTCTTGCATTGGGCGCATGCGCAGGCGCGCGTGAGGTACCAAATAAATACACGACGCCATCATTCCTAGCAAGCGCATTGCTTTGCGTACCGTCACCTCTCGACCGGTTACATATTGAGGGATTTGAAACAGCATGTTTTGGACCCTCTCTTTGGAGGGGAAGACGAGGCCGTCCTTTGTTTGAATTAGAGCCCCTAGGAATTGTTTGATTTGACTGGGGTCTAAACTGGACTTCTTTTCGTTGATGGAGAAGCCCAACTGGAACAAAAGGTCTACTGTCTTTTGGGTATTGGAGAAGCATGTTTCGTAAGAATCCCCTGTTATGAGCCAGTCGTCGAGGTAAGGGTAAACTGGGATGGACAACCTGCGCAGGTGGGCCGCTGCCACTGCCAGCACCTTCGTGAATACCCTTGGTGCTGATGCTATGCCGAAGGGTAGCACTTTGAACTGGTAGTGTTTGCCCTCTATCATGAACCTGAGGTATTTTCTGTGCGCTGGCAACATTAAAATATGAAAGTATGCATCTTTCATGTCCAATGTTGTCATGTAATCTCCCTGAGAAAGCAGTGGGATTACTTCATGTAAGGTTACCATACGAAACTTTTGGGGTTTGATAAAGTTGTTCGCTGGGCGCAGATCTAATACAGGGCGCATGGTTAGATCCTTTTTGGGTACAAGGAAGTACACTGAATAAATACCTTCCGTTACCTGAGATAGAGGCACGACCTCTATGGCTCCTTTTTCCAGTAGTTGTTGTACTTCTTGGAGAAGGATGGCAAGATGTTCCGGTGTCATGCGACGTCCCCTCGGGGGTCTGTAGGATGGGGAACTGTTGAATTCGATACAGTATCCGTGGGCTACGGTGGACAGTACCCAACGGTCTGACGTTATCTCCTCCCATGCAGGAAGAAAGGATGTTATCCGGCCCCCGACCGGTGTTGCATGGGAGGGGACGCGAATCTTCGCGTCACTTGGAGTTGTTGGGGGCTTGGGAGCCTCTGGGGGTGGATCCCCGACCCCTCCCTTTGCCCCGGCGTTGGCCTCTTTGGCTGTACTGCCCACTATTGGTTTGGTAATTGGTGGCAGGGTATTGCTGATGTTGATTTTGTTGTTGGTGTTGGCGTTGGCCACGAAAAAAGCGTTTGTTGCCATAGCCGCGCCTGGTAGTGGGCCTAGAGATCTGGTCGAGAGTCTTGATAGTGTCGAACTCTTTTTTAGCCATCTCTAGGGCTTCATCTACCGCTTTTCCGAAGAGGTTAGCGTCCTCGACAGGTTTATTTATCAAAGACGCCTGTGTCTCTGGTTTAAAGCCTGAGTTGCGCAGCCATACATGGCGCTTTAGGAGTATTCCTTGTACCAAGGAACGTCCTGCTGTTTCTGCCGCGTCCAGAGAGTTTTTAACAATGCTCTGGTTCACTTGGGTTCCTTCGCCAATAGTTGACAGTAGGCGCGTACGTAAAGGCTCCGGTGCTTCCTCGGCGTCTTTTCGCAGTTTGGCCCACTGCGCGTCTGCGTAGCTTGCAAGCAAGGAATTGTTGTTGGCAATTCTTGCTGAGAAGGCAGCCGAGGAAGTAACTCTTTTTGCAAGGGCATATAGCCTCTTGCCCTCCTTGTCAGAGGGTGCCTCACTGGTGGAAAGTGGTACCCCTGCCCTCTTTCTAGTATTAGAAACCACTAGGGAATCAGGAATGGAATGTCCCCTAATGTAGAGGGGGTCTGAGGGTGAAGGAGTGAAAAGTTTTTCAATCCGTGGATTGACCCCTCTGATCATAGCGGGAGTGGACAGCGAAGGTATGATCCTTCTTTTCACTGAAGCGAGGAGTGGAATGGTCTGGCTGACCGGGGGTTTTTCCTTAATCACTCTTTCTACAAAGTCCAATTCTGGAGAGAGTTCCCCGGTGTCGAGTTCGAAATGCGCTGCTGCTCTGCGCAACAGTGCATTGAACGTCGGCTGATCGTCAATTGGAGACGTGTTCCTAACTGGAGAATTGTCCGGAGGAGTTAGGTTTAGGACATCAGTGTCGGAATACACTGATGGTGATTGCCAGGGGTGTGAAGGTCCCTCTTCTGGGTTAACCCCGAAGCCTTCTTCTATAATGTCTGTTCTGTCTTCCAGACATTCCTCCTGGTTCTGTTCTTCATTGTCCATGAAATCATCTTCTTCCTCGAAGTCTTGCTCCTCCCCAGTGAGGTCATATACATCTTGGAAGTCTGAGGCTGTGTCCTGCTGGGGATCGACTAGCCTCGGATTTTTGGCCCTGGGGTCCTCCTGAGGCCCTTCTCTGGTCCTCTTGTGTGTTTGAGAGGCCTGGGTGCTCATGAACTTTTCCATCCTCTCCATACAGAGGTGGAGTCTTTCCATAGTTTCATGGGGTACCCCAGAGCGGTCTGGCGGGGGAAACATAGGGTTATCTAACTCGAAATGGCTCGACCTCTCCCAAAGCGTTGAGGAAAGTGTCCCGTCACCCTCCGAAAAACCTTCTGGTGTGTCGGGAGACTCCCTGCCTGAAGGGGGTAGTCCCTGCTTCCCATCGGGCTTTTTCGGCGTATCCTTTAACTTATGCGTAACGCTCGACGAAATCTTCGGCGTACGCTTTTGGGCGTCGGCTACAGCGATCCTTGCTAAGCTATCGGCGACTCGCTTGTCGGCGACTCGTTTGTCGGCGGAAGCTTGAGTTTTCGACGCTATGGGTATCGAACGCTCTACGGCGGTCTGCGCTTTCTGTTGATGCGCACCGGCCGATGGTTTGGTGGCAGCGCCCTTGTTTGCCGAAAGCCCAGTCGCAGGTCGCGGCTGCGGTTGCGAGAGGGGCTTTGAACCCGAACGGTCCGAGGAGGCCGCCGGTGGAACCTGCGTCTCCTTGGGCGCCGAAGGTCTTTTCGACTTCGTCGAAGAAGAGCCGTGGGTTGTGTGTTTATGTGGATCTTTGTGTGCGTCTGTCGCCGGGGTGTTCATCCCCATAAGCAGGGCGTGAGCCGAGCCCGTCGGGGCCGGGGACAGACGACGAAGCGCGTAAGCGCTCCTTAGAGGGGGTTTCGACTTCCGTAGCGGAGGTCGTATTATCGCGTTCCTCGTCACTGTCGGTGGTAGCAGCGGCGGGTGAACCTTCGGCCTTCGACATCGCGTAGGCCGCCCACCTTTTAACCCTTCGGTCTTTTAGAGTTTTAGGCTTAAGAAGCCGACAAGCCGCGCACCTTTCCTCCTTGTGATCGAGGGGCAAGCAGCGGTTACACCGTGAGTGCTTGTCCTTCCAAGTGAATTTGCCTTTACAAAGTGGGCAAAACCTAAACGGTGTCCTCTCCATAGCCGAGGCAATAAATCGCGATAAACACCCCAAGGGAAAGGAAGGGGAAAGGGAAAGGCATTCTCAGAAAAGACCCAGAGATGTCCCACGACCCCACTCTCCCTACTGTATATGGCCTGCGAGGCCAGGCCACGTGTTCGGCAGCGCCGAAGGATTTCTTCCGCTCGACCCTCCGTCGAAGATTCTTTTCGGCGGAGAACAGCTTACAACTGCGTCGAGGGAGGGATTATTAATATTAGAGAAAAAAACGACCAAAGGTCGAGGAGTTGCAATGTCTCTCGAGGAGCTCCGCGTGAAGGCGACCAGAAGCTGGGCGGAAAAAAACAATCTGAGGGACCTCGACGCGTGAGGGATTGTGGGTACAACGCACGTCACTATAGGGATAGTGTTTCAGACACGCCTTGTCGACGTCCCCTTTTCGACTACGAAAAACAAAATGCAATACTCCGCAGTGACCACTGGATGTCGGACCTATGCACAGCATGTGATTCTAAGCAGATTAACAAACATCAGAAACATGGATACCTTTTGGCCGATTGTGTATGGAGTATGATTTCCAAAACTGCACCTACACGGAGTACAGACAATTGAGTGGAGTTATTGCTGAGAAGGTCAATTGCATGTCCTTACCGTTTCGTCAGAATGCGGCCTAGTCGCAATTGGAAATGTGTGCGAGCGCTGCCCATTGGGCCGCAACGCTGTACAAGGTTTTGGCTTCTGTTGGTGAGAGTGACACAGAACATCTGTCTATATGGACCGGAGAGCTGGGGGGGAAGACCGGGACCCTGGCTGCTGAAGGAGATGCTGCAATAACATGTGCCTGTCAACCATAGACTGGGGTCTAAGGGCGTTGCCTATTAAGCTGCTCTACAGGATGAATTGTACTCCAAAGTGGATGCTCCGGAGACACCTGCCTGACGATGTCCTGTGCTGGAAATACAAATAGGAGAAAGGAATGATGAGCCATTTAATCAGATTTTGCTACAAAACTAAGGAGTTCTGGAGGGGCGTGCCAGAGAGACTGAGCCTGGTACTACGACGTACATTACCTATGAAGACTTGCCTGCTTGTTCTTAGGGACGATCGCCTAATAGACGATTTGAGTTATGCAAACAAAACATGGCTAATACGTGGTAGCATGCTGGCAAAGAAAATGATCCTGCACGCCTCGATATCTCCAAATTGTTTTTGCATTGACGATGGATCGATGAGCTGCTAACTGTCTCGACCTATGAGAACGTCATTTACAACCATTCAGGTGAATTGGAAAGATGTGATGAAATCTGGGGTCCGTTCCTGGACATATATGGTTATCATGGACAAATGTTTAGGACATTATACCTTGCATTCTGCTTGATTCGCGAGTCCCTATATTTGCTCTGGTGTCATTGAATTTCTACTTGCATGCATTAGACATGATGCATTTATTTTTCTCCTCTGTCCTGATGGTTGGATCAATGATACTCATCACCTGAATAATGTTTTAGGGTTATGTTTTTGATGTGTTGCGCCTATTTATTTTCACTCTGTTATACAGCTCATTATATGTTGTTTTGGCCATTGTATTTTATGTTCTGTCTGCATTTACGAAATAATAAATGAAACCTGGAAGAACCTTTAAGTGATTGTGTAATAATTTGCGAGTTGTGTAATGACAAATTACTATATCAAGTTATTACCTTAGATTTTCACTGCAATCCAAATTCTTGCTGGTTAACTACTTAAAGGACTTCATTAATAAAATTAAAGATTCACACGCTTTTTCTGCAATGCAGCAAGAAGCTAAAGGAGGAGGTGGGGCTAATATGCCACTTCATCGATATGCTGCCGATATGCCAAATGAGGGGGTTTGCACACCTGACTAACCCCAATTCTCTTAGAACATGGTTGTGCTCACAATTTAAACTTTTATGGTCACCTGAATTAGAAAAAGACGAGAAACCCTGTATCTGTATCCTGAAGGCCTAAAAGTGGAAGTCTGGACAACTGTGCCTCCAGAGTGCTCTGGAGAGGCAGCCAGAATAAGAGAAAGAACCAATAAAAGCCAGTATGATTGGAGAATGTTGGTAATGTGAAGGAGTCTTTGGACTGAAAGATTTTTTTTATTACGGACAACACATGCCACAATTTGGCTTCTTTAGATTGTGAATGCCAACATGCAATTGTGGATCAGATTTGATGCAAGTAGTCCCATATACTAGTTGCATGTAACATGTTAATACGGCTCAATCTGGCATGTACCAGATAGGTTAGCAGTTTATTACTCTGGCTGGTGGCACTTGGGAGACAGGCCAGTTGTATTAGGTTGTCTGAGGTCATGGTGGGGAAACACATGATCCAGCCACAACCTAGATGGTTGATAGCTGCCAGCCTCACCAGTGGAAGAGAATCCCCAATGAAGCAATCATTGTGGAATGCTTAGATGAATAGCATAGTTCTCACCACTTTACCAATTAGTTGGTAATTTATTCTTTTCGAGATGCATACATGGAGCTGCCTCTACTTGATGAATGTCCCTACTTAGCTGTTTTGTTGAGGATAGAGTCTCAGTGGAAAAGACGGCCACTGTATTCCCTAGACAATACCAGTGCACAACTGTAGCTAAACAATTGTGCATTCTGGGGGCACCCCTGACCCTCCACCGCCCCAAATGGAAAATTACCAGCAAGAGTTTTGCTGAACACCTTGGTCTGGTCAATATTAAAACAAACATTCCTTCCCAAACTGGGCTACCGTTTTTAACTCAATGAAAAAAAACATAGTAAGAACAATCCTCTCATTGAAATGGAAACATTGATATGTAAAACGATATAAATTCAGATCGACATTTTTCTGATTGCAAAGCCCATATTGGACTATATTAAGCCAGACACAAAACGAAGTTATTTGCATGTAGGGATCATTACACTTTGTTAGCAACATATCTCAACAGCCCTTTCCTCTGTATATTAAGATCCTCAACACTAGATGGTAAGACACCTCAGTGGCTTCATGCCACAATTTCAAATGTACGTGCCCAATGTGCAGGCAACCCACTGTGATTTGGGTTAACACCCACCTACCACCCTTGAAAGGCCTATAAATGGGTTGAAAAACATGATATTGCAGTTCTAAAAGTCAAGCGACTGCTAAATGGCATACATAAAATATGTCATTACTAGCTGTTCCTGGCGTAACATACGGGCCCCTCCAGTATATCTTAAAGGTGAATATCAGTCAGTATTTCATAGGGTCACTTCTGTGTCCCTTCTTAAATATCGGAATTACCACCGATCGCTTCCAAGAAGGGGGCGCAGGTCCCTGTGACTTATTAATGTTCATTGAAAAGGCTAAACATATAGGAAACTGTCTTCTTTTGAATTTGAAAGGCATATTTGTATCAGATGGAATGAGAGGTATGCACGGTATAAGAACAGTATCTATGTTTAATCCATCGATTACACGGGCCTCTTTACGATGCGTCTTTGTAGATGCGTAATTGTCAACCTTGTTCTATTGCAGAGTCCCTGTGATGCCATAAGATTGTGTAGTAGCGTAGTAGCATAATTACAGCACCTACTTTTAGCTTGTGAGGAGGCTTTTGTCCTACAGCATTTCGCTCTTTAGAGACTGAAACGATGAGCTGGTAATTAACTGTTCATTGACACTGGAACCGCTGTGCCCTATGTGAAGAGAAGTGGGGGTGGAAAGAAGTAACTTGAAATTATTCCGAATGTTTGTGATATTGGAAGGTGAAGGGGACAAGGTAGAACTGTGCTAATTCTGTTTGTTAAAACAATGGCTGTTGTTGAAGTGGGAGGGCACACAGAGGTGAACTTTGCCATTTGGACAGCAGAGGGCAACTTAACACTGATAAATTGCATCAGCTGAGTACAGAAACATACCTAAGCGTTTTATTTATACAGATTATCACAAAACATATAGAGATGTTTCTATTTATTGTAGTGCTTTTACAACTGGACCATCATGCAGCAAGCAGTGTGTTATTGAATTATAAACAATTGTAAGAGCAGGTCTCTCACTTGTAATAAGTTTATTTCCATTTCAATTGTAACCACTAGGAGAAGAACCCCACTCTCATGGTGACACTTAAGAGAACTGCAAACATCCTCACACAAGACCCATATACACTTTGGCACAGACTTCTGCAGTACACCTGTTGGAATGTGCAATGAGTGAAAGAGCAACTCTTCTTATTCTGCACGATTTCTGTCCCAGCCAAATAGTACGTCAAATTTTCAAATGTATCAAGGACGCCACGTTTTTAGGACCTGGACCGTTGAACTGAATAATTCGGCTATACCCCTCTGTACTTCTAGTTTGACAATGATCAAGGGCTCATCTGTTTTATCACTTGTGCAACCCGCTATACACATATTTATTTCTAAGCAAATACAAAAAAATACAATTTTATCCATGCTACCACAATGGACGAGCAGACTAGAATGCATCCCCTTATCACATGTGGCTTTCCTGTATTTTGGGATAGGGACGGTAACACATCCCTTTAAAGCCATCAATGCTCACTCCCTATTCACAAAACCATCCAACTCCTCTCACAGGAGAGAATAAAGAACAAGCTGCTCCTCAATGCCCCCAATGCCACAATCTGGAGTCACCAGACAGCCCACTTTTCACGTTTTAGGAAAGCAGTGGGGTATTTTCCCTCATCAACAGCCTTAATGAAAAATGTTGGTTAAGTCTTCAACATACAAACTCTTGCTTCTGCAGATGAGAAGCATGGCTCAGTGAACCTTTGCTTTACATTGGGGGCAGTGTAGAAGCCAGAGACCACAGATAATAGTGGATAACAAATAAAATACAACACAGGCACAAGTGTAACGTCCTAATAACACAAACAAGTGAAATGTTTTTAAACTGCCTTTTACTTTTATTTCTATATCACTACTTTTTAGGGAAGCGGCTTCACTTTTGCTTGCAAACTTCAAAGTCCCATGGCAGTGGAGGGCTCAATGTAAACAGACCCATCGGTGAACTCTGCTAACTCCTTTGCAATAGATAGCCCTGTATCTCAGCACACTACTTCCCTGCCATAACAGTATGAAAATATCACATTCTGGAAAAAGGTCCTGTTCAAATTTAAGGGATAAAGTACTAGAAACCAGACTGATCAAATTTAAGGATGACAATTTGCCTGAAATAAACACATACATAGTGCTTGCCATGCCATAAGGTGCCACATTTATGCGTTGTCAGCTAAAAAGCACAGTGTTTATCAACTCTGTTCTGAAATGATGGTTGTGCACAAATATTAACTTTTATATAAAGCTATTATTATCATAATTACTCTGTCAGAAGTTTTATATTTTTACTATTTTATATAGAACTACTTGCCACAATGCATTTTATTTTCCATTTGAGTTTACAATCGTACTTTATCATAATTTTTCACAGTTTAGGTGGATTGAAATCAGGGCCATCCCAGCCACATTCAACACTGCTCTCAAGCAACTTTTAATGATGGATGATACTTTATAACATCACTAATAAATAAATGTTAGCACACATTGTACAGCTGTTACATTAACCATGGGAACTACGTACCAAGCCAAATAAGCACAAAAAGCACTAATTGGGAGGCTTGATGAACATGGCAGACAACATTTAGATCTCATTGTTGATGGTGTTCCCTAGCAATTGGGATATATATATATATATATATATATATATATATATATATATATATATATATAGAGAGAGAGATATATATATAGATATATAGATATTACATGGCCTGCGGTAGCCGCTATGTAGTTATGGTTAAGTTGCTAAACCCATAGGAAGAGCCCTTTTTGGGCGGCTTATAACTTCCCTCACCCTGGACGAATCCTCACCAAACCTTGCAAAAAAAAAAAAGTATATGGCCCACTCTGAATTTCTTTGCAAAGTTTGGTGAGGTTTGATCAAGGGGGGGAGGGCAAAGTTATAGGGGGGTCCTAAAATGTATTTTTTTCCATAACATAATGGGAAAAAACTTTGCTCATGCCTACAGCCCAAACCGCTGGATGGATTTTCACCAGATTTGCGGAAGGACGGACGGCTTGGTCCCGAAAGCATGCTTTTGTTAATTTGGTGTAAATCCGTCCAGTAGTTTTTTTTTTTAAACGACCAAAAAATAAGGCAAGGACTCCCAAGATGGCCGCCGGGATAGGGAGACGCACATAGTTCTCTCTCTGCCCGGCCGCCACTGAATTGACAATAAAGCAGGACAGAATCGAACCAAAAGCCACGAAAACCTACCCGAAACAAGCAGGGCAGTACCCGGCAGGCGTGAGCCGACCTCACATCAGCGGGGATTAGGAGACGTGGGCTCACGGAGGCAGAGCGACACGCCCCCCCTCCCCCTCCGGAGCCAGCCACGAGCTCCCGCGGAAGAGGGGAACCAGAAGGGAGACACAGGCGGCCGCTGCAACACCCCTGTCCACAGCGCGACACCCGGACCAGGCACACGAGGGAGAGAGAAGGTGCCCACACCCTTGGAGCTCACCCCCCCAAAGAGGAGACGAGCAGAGGTGAGGTGGGGATGACAGCGCAAGACCACGCGGCCCCGCTTTGAAGAAGCAAAGGCCCGGCGCCGGAACACCACAAAGCACGCCATCGGCCGCCCAGAGGAGCACAAGGTGAGCGCACCCCCCCACAACACTAACAAACACTGGGGGTCACTCGCCCAGCCCTAACCTCACATAAGCCCAACTCCAGGGAAGAGGAGAGAGGGGGAGGGGTGGAGGGGGTAACAAGGACAATTAAGACTCTGCCAGAGATGAAGCCCTATTGAGGACACCCGTCTCACACAGGAAAGCCCTCAACCCCACCAACAACCCCACATAACAAGGGGATAGCCCGTGAGGGCGACAAGCAAGAGACACCTCCCGGGACCTCCCAAAAGCACACCGCATCTCCCCGTACCCGCAGGAGAACAGGATTCCCCAAGAAAGGCATGTCGAAAACAAAGGGGAAGTGGAGCTCGGTACTCCCAAACTCGCAGTCCTCTAAACAAGATGCAAACCTAGTTCAAATGTGGTCGGCGGAACCCCAGGTCCATACTAGAGGGAGAGCACAGGAACGTGCGTTTAACCAACAACCTAGAGATCCAGTGCGAAGACCTAGAAAATCGCTCCCGGAGATCCAACATTTGAATCAAAAACATCATGGAGTCGGTACTCGACAAGGATCTCAAAAACGTAGTCCAGGAAGTGTTCAGAGACATTCTGGAAGAACAGGAAGTGGACTCCATAGGGATCAACAGGGTCCACAGAGTGGGACCAAGAAGAACAGGGGCACCCGGAGAACGACCAAGAGATGTCCTAGCCGCCCTCTCTTCATACCTACAAAAGGGACAAATATTAAAAAGGGCTAGACAATTGGACCACATCAGGATGAATGGGACGGACATCCACTTGTACCAGGATCTGGCCTCTGTGACTTTACAAAAAAGAAGAGATTTGGCACCGCTCGTTAAGGAACTAGTGGCGAAGGAAATAAGATACAAGTGGACATTTCCGTTCGGCCTCCTATTTATCTGGGAAGGCAAACAGAGAAGAGTGACAACATGCGACGAAGGCCTACAGATAATGGACATACAAACAGAAGGAACGAGGGGATTAGCCAACAGAACAAGCGGAGGGTACCTCAAGAGGCCGAGACGCTGGGAAGAAATGCAGCAAAAGAAGAAGCAGAATGGGTAAACAAGTGTACATATTAAAATGTCCACAGAATGCACAAGTTGGCGGCCCGGCAAGGAGCCCTTGGAACTGAAACTCAGGAAGGACTGAGGAAATGCGGGGTATAGGAACCCCCGCGAAGTTGATACCGAGTTCACTGAGAGCCGGGAGCGATAGGCTCAACGCCCTAGCAACCTTAGGTACCCGGGGCCTCCTCGGGAAGTTATATGTTTTAAAGTTTGAGGTTGGGGGGATGATGGGGGAACAGGGAGGGAGGGGGGGGGAATAGCACCGGAAGACGCAAGGATCACACTGCGCAGGGAATCACTAAAACTCACAATGCCATAATACAAAATGGGGAAACTTAGAATCTTAACATACAACATAAGAGGCTTGAACTCCCCGGTAAAGAGGAAGAAAGTAGAGACCATGCTGAGGAGAGAAATGGCGAGCATTCTCCTACTTCAAGAAACACACATTAAAGCCCAGGACAAACAGAAAATACATCTCAGGGGATACAGGATAATAGCGCAATCCAATGCCAAAGATAAAAGGGCAGGGGTCCTGATAGCAATAAAAGAAGGAGTGAATGTAGCCCTAACAGACAGGCTAACGGACAAGGAAGGGAGGCTTGCGATCGCTACCGTTCAACTAGACGGAAGCCGCCTAACCCTGGCCTCAATTTACGCACCCAACACGGGCCAAGATGGCCTCCTTCGAGACGCTCTGGAGAAACTCGAGGGCTTTGCGAAGGGGGAAGTGATTATGGGGGGAGACCTAAACTTAGCATGGCATCCACAAACAGATAGGAGCGCGGGCGGTCCCATCACACAGGGTGCACCTTCCAAACTTCACAAACAAAAAATAGACCAACTGGCACTCTGCGACGTATGGAGAGAACAAAAGGGCCAGCAGAGAGGCTACACATACTTCTCACACGTATACAATACAATGTCATGGATCGACTAGTTCTGGGTATCGATGGGTCTCTTGGGTAAAATACAAGAAATAGAAATGGGATCGATATCACTATCAGATCATGCCCCACTCTGGCTAGAAATGACGACCCCAGAAAAGGGGGAGGGCTATGGTGTTGGAGGCTCCCACAAGATATTCTCCGGGACCCAGTAATGGTGGAAATGATCAAGGACAAGATAATTGAATATTTTGCACAAAACGACACACGGGAGGTCCCATTAAGCACAGTCTGGGAGGCATTCAAAGCGGTAACCCGCAGGCACTACATAGCACTAAAGGCCACAAAAGACAACCAGAGACACCGCTGGGAAAAAGAACTCGAAAAGAAAGTGACGGACACACAAGAAGAACTTCTATCTCACCCCTCCAGAACCCTCAAGAAGGCCCTAAAACACGTACAGGGACAACTAGAAATGCTCTGCACCAAAGGGGCCGAAAGATCCCTCCAATATCTCAAACAACGACTATATATAAAAGCCAATAAAGCAGACAGATTATTAGCGAGACAATTACGAGAAAAACAAGAGAACACGAACATAAAGAGCATTCGAGACTCGCAAGGAGAACTACAGACAAGAACCCAAACCATTGGAAACGTCTATCGTGAATTCTATCAATCGCTATATATCACGGATCACCCGGATGAAAACGACCAAGACAGCTATCTGCAAACTCTCCCCATTCCTAAAATCCCAGAGGAAGACAGAGCATCATTAGAGAATCTGATCACGGAAGAGGAAGTAAAAAAGGCTATAGCCGCACTCCCAAATGACAAGGCACCAGGCCCAGATGGCTTTACTGCCCCCTTTTACAAAAAATACACAGATATACTCATCCCCGTCTTGACGAGACTCCTAAACTCCTTCAAAGAAAATGGAAATGTGACTCACTCAATGAATGAAGCAAAGGTGCTAGTATTCCATAAAACAGGGAAAGACCCATCCTTCCCCAGCTCCTACCGGCCTATAGCACTGATTAATTTAGATGCCAAGCTATACACCAAAATTCTGGCAAATAGGCTATCCCCTCTCGTTCCGTCCATAATATACCCAGACCAATCGGGATTTATCCCAGGGAGACAAACGCATGATAACCTCAGAAGAATAATACACTTAGTGGAAAAAACGGAGATCACATGCAAACCGGCAGCCTTACTCTCACTAGACGCCGAAAAGGCTTTAGATAGGGTCGAGTGGTCAATTTTATTCAAAACTCTACAACATATGGGCTTTCGGGAACAGTTTATAAAAATGGTAAAAGCCAATTACACCTCCCCAACAATCAGGGTTGCCATAAATGGGGTGGTCACAGACAAAAGTGAGATCTCTCGGGGCACCAAACAGGGATGCCCACTCTCCCCCCTGCTGTACGCCATATTCTTGGAACCTCTCCTGATTAGAATAAGCGAGTCAATCCGCATAACGGGGATAGAAATGGGAGGCACACAACATAAGGTAATAGCGTATGCAGACGATATGCTGCTAGCCCTAGCGGACCCGAGGAGGACACTACCCTTAGCTATGAGAGAACTGGAGACTTTCGGGGCAATCTCGGGACTCAAAATAAACAAGAAAAAATCAGAACTGTTACTCTTAGCAGGAGAGAGGCCTGAAATAGATGGAATAGCCGCAACATTAGACTTGACAATAGCTGAAAAAGGGATCAAATATCTGGGGATAACCTTGACACACAAGATATAAACTCTTTACAATGGGAGCTATCCCCCGCCCCCTTCTGGAACGGGTAAAGGGGGATCTAGAGCGCTGGACTCCCCTAATGGTTTCATGGTGGGGTAGAATTCAAGCAGTGAAGATGAGCATCCTCCCTAAAATGCTATATCACTTTCAGGCTCTCCCAATAAAGGTTCCCAAATCATTCTTTAAAACACTAGCTAAAGCAACCTCGTCCTATATTTGGAATAAAAGGCCCCCGAGGATCGCCAGAGCGACTCTTACGGCGCCCACCAAGGAGGGGGGAATGTCCCTGCCACATTTCCGCAAATACTACCAGGCAGCTCAACTACGGGTCCTGAGAGAATGGCTGGGAGACAACCAGCAAACAGTATGGGTGACACAAGACCGGGCGGTAGCCAGATCCCCCTTGGAAGAAACTCTATGGAAAGCTAAACAACATAGGCACCCCAACCTCCGTGTAAGTGAAATCATGAAAACCACCCTAGAGGCCTGGGATGAACAAACGCGGAAGGGTATCATGACCACAGTGGAGGGACCCTTCACACCCATTTGCCGGAAACCCCCAATTCCCAACGGGAATGGAGCAGGGAGCCTACGAGGAGTGGGAGGCGGCCGGATATACAAAAATAGGAGAAATGTACCAACATGAAGAAATAAGGACATTCAAAGAATGCAAAACAATACTAAAACTAACAGAAGCAGACAGATTCAAATATGAGCAGCTTAGACATTGGCTGGCTACCCCAGACATCAAAACAGCAGCCACAAGAGAACTCAAGTCATTTGAGAAGCTCCTAATAACCAACTCGGGATCAAAGAAACTGGTCTCCTCACTGTACACCTACATTAACTCCCAGGAAGAGGAAATTAAATGGGCATACATGGTCAAGTGGACGAGGACACTGGGGGAGGATATCCACAAACAACAGTGGAGAGACCTGTGGAACACCATTCCCAAAATGACCCGATCAGTCCAGAAAAGGTAAATGTGGCTAAAAGTTCTAACCCAATGGCACTACATACCGGAAAGGCTGCACACCATGTACCCCCAAACACCAAACACGTGCTGGAGAGGCTGCACTGAGGTGGGCACGTGGAGGCACATATGGTGGGACTGTAGGGGGATTAGAGCCTTCTGGTCAGAAATAAAGTCGGAAATCATTAAGATATTCCCGGATGCGGAACAACTAGGGGAAAGAGTCTGGCTATGCCGTGAAAGTCAGCCAACAGTTCGGATGTTCGCGAACAGTCCTGAGAAGTTCGGGGACACTTCAGATGTTTGGGGGCAGTTTTTGGAGGGCATATAACTTTGACCCCACTCACTGCAACTGCAAGAAATTCCGCAATTATATTCCCGACCTGATTCTGAATGTGTTGCAAAGTTTGGTGGGATTCTGTCAAGAGGGAGCAAAATTAGAGGGGGGGTCCCAAAATAATTTAAAGGCTTATAAATGAGGTGCCACTTGACAGATCTACACTTCATTTGGCAAACTGCAAAAACATTTATATCTAGATCTATTATCAAAGTTTGGTGGGATTCTGTCAAGAGGGGGCAAAATTAGAGGGGGGTCCCAAAATATTGTAAAGGCTTATAAATGTGCTGCCATTTGACAAATCTACACAAAGATTTGCAAAAAGATTATAGATCTAGATATAAATGTTTTTGTAAAATCTGAATGGATGTTGTCAAGTGGGGCTAGGTTATAGGACGATTGTATGTGCATACATTTGACACTTTTGAAAAAATAAAACATGGGTGGATTTCCAGCAAACTTGTGGAAGAAGCATTGGCAAGGACCTGAAAGCATGGTTTTGCAATTTGTGATGTCATCTTTGATGTCCTGGGTGTTAGTCTTAGCAGTGGACAGTGGTGGTGCAAGTTATGGTTGCTTAGCTTACCATAACCGGTGAATTTCAGGGGGTTTTTGGTTTTACTTGTAACCATAACGTCCCTTTAACAAAGTTTTAACAAAGTTTTTTCAGTGAATTTCAAAAGGTTTTTATTAGTGCAACTTAACCATAACGTCCCTTTCACACATTTTTTCAGTGAATTTCAAAGGTTTTTATTAGTGCAACTTAACCATAACGTCCCTTTAACAAAGTTTTTTCATTGATTATATATATATTATTTATATATCTTTATATATTAGTGTTGTCTGCATTAACAATCTTTACATCCATTTTGTATTCAGATGTATAGAGGACATGGTGTTTCTTTAAAAAATACTTGCATAGTGATACACAAGAGACCGGGCACTCCTGCAAGCAAATGCCTTTCAAAATATTTTCTAGCAGTGAACAGAGGGCACATGACCAGTTGACGGAGGTTAACAATATGACAGCAACCAGGGCCAAGATAATGAACAAGGCATAATTAGACAGAACATATTTGCATGTAGAGGACAGTGAGTGCATTGCTTATTGCGGGTGATTTCAGCAAGTGGGCAACGCTATTAGAGACGGTGGATTCTTCGACTCATAGTGGGTTGAGCTTTAGGACTGACAAATGAAAGAATGTTGTTAATGTTTTTAATTTCAGGGTATGGGAGTTGCAATAGAACTGGACAATGAGGGAGAATGACCGAGTGCACAAGGCAGCAAGGGATGGACAGATGGATGCAGGTGCTAGATCAAAGTGTACAAAGAGGAGCATCGTGAGCGATTGAGGCAGCAAGCTATTAAAATTAGTGGGACAAATCTAGGTTTCAAAAAAAGGTTCAGGAGATAGGTACAAAGCTGGTGCCTTTTTGCAAAGCACAAGATTGGCAGACTGCTCTTTGAAAGCTCTGACACTCCAAGGAAGAGAAAATACACCTATGAGATGAATATCTCGCACTGTGAAACAGGGGAGTCTATGTTGAGTCAGCCAACTAAGTACAATTTGTAGGCTGAGGATTAATTTTCAAAGACCATTGAGTTGCAAAACTATATTCAAATGTATCTAGCTAAAACCCAAATGCTTCACTATTCGAGTAAAGTCCCTGAATAAGTAGGCATCATTAATATGTTCACATCTGAGATAACAGTAAATGTGATTACTAGAACACACTAATAAATATAGATATATTTTTTAAAAATAAACAGCCAGTTCTGGAGAACTTGAATATAGGACAAAAAACGTACCCCTGGCAAAACATGGATAGTGATGAAAAAATGTACTATTTTGTTAGAATCTATGCATCATCTGGGAAGAGAGGGGTTAGGTGGAATCTTTAGTCGAATACATTTTGATTAAAGCGGACACACCCTGGGGTAACACGGCACAACATAAGTAGTGGCACTGCTCTGGCTCTAGAAATCAACAAACTGGACGTGGAAAGAACAAGACTACTCTTGGACGTGGCTTGGAGAAGAATCCTGAGCAGAGTGGGGAGAATAATGAAGATGAGGGAACATCACTCTTTTTGGTTTTGCAAGCTGTTCACAATCAAGGTGCTACAGCTGGTGTAGTCGCCCTTCCTACAAAGTCATTTTAGGTCACTACATTATCATCAGACTGAAAAAATGTTGCTCAATCATGTAATGGCACAAGAAGGACCAATGTATCACAAAAAACTAGTCATCGCGGGAGGCAGACATATGTGGCATATGTCAGAATAGGTGTCCGGCCAAAGGGTTGACTACAAAGGGTCGAATGGTCAAAGGATCGACACCAAAGGATCGAAAACAAAAGTATCGAAATTTTTTTTTAAAATCACCTTTTTTTGGGGGGGGGGTTTCGTTTATGGAAAAAAAAGTGGTTTTTACCACAAAAAACAGGGGTTGGGGGGGACCCCCCGCAAAAATATATATATTTTTTTTAAAAATGTTGATCCTTTTGTTTTTGGTCCTTTGGTGTCGACCCTTTGACCATTCGATCCTTTGGTTGTCGATCCTTTGACCTACAACCGTCAGAATAGTAATCTACAAAGAAAGGAAAAAAGACCAAAAGACCAACTACTAAAGACACAACATTTGTGATAAAAAAAGGAAAACAGCATTACAAACACTATGCCTTTCTAGCTGTTCTAAAAACAAGGAAATCACAAACGGGAACCGAGCGGGATGGCCATGCACTGGCATCTTTGCTTCGATGTTTATAACTATGCAATAGTTCCAGGTCCACGCTTGTTAGGGAGAATTCTCATTTTAGGGCTAATTTCCCTTACCTATAGAGTCCCCCAGCAGCTTTGCTGGATTTGAAGGGTTTATTTATTTTTACCTGCTAAGAGTGACACTCTTTTTCCCACTCTTAGGCATTTTCGCTATGTGTGTTCTAGGCTATTTTTGTGTTTAATGCCTATGGGATCTTTTCTCTCACCCATAGGAACCATCGTTATGCACATGTGTCCCACAGGACCCTCCGTGCCGTGACACAGGGGTGTCGTAGCGACCCCCAAACATAGACACCATACCCTGGGACTGACTACCGTCTCCCAGGATATGTAAGGTCCCCATTGACTTTACTAGTCGATTGTTATGAACTTAACCAGTACACCCCATCTTAATATGGAAGTACTGGAAGGGGTCAATAGTTTTTCCCTTATGTTCATTTTCGAGAGGGTACCTTAAAGTCCCCCTCTACAAAGTTTCTGGCTGGTGGCAGTGGTTACTACCTTTTATATTGGACCGCAAATATTTCTCTATGGGATTTTCCCATTGTTCGAGGCTACCACTTTTACTGACAGCCTCTACCATACCGCCGGTTTATTTTATTATTAACTTTACTCCGGTAGGTTTTATTTGCCAGAACTTTGATAAAACTTCTTTCTCGAGTCTTACTCCATTTTCCTGACCCAGGTCGGGGATCCTTTGTTCGTCCTTTTGGCGGGCTTCTGCCAAAAAGCCCTCCTTTCGGCGCCACTGAGTCTGGGGTGGGTCTGTTGTTTGGGAGGGGGAGTAGAACCCCCGGACAGAGTTGCCACAGCAACTCAGGTCGCACTCTAACCTGATAGGCTGGAGGGTCTCCAGCCAAGAAGACCACTCCACTGTGTGAGTGACAGCTAGGCTGTATGAATGGGTCTCTTTCTGCATAAAAGCAGGGTCCTTAGGACTGGAAGAGCAAGATGTCGCCACTGGAACTACGGAACCGAAGGGAAGAGAAGCCAGAGACATCTTCAGCATCTACACCACCTGTGAAGCCCTGCCGGATTATCTCACCACTTTTCTTCCACACGACGAGAGGAGATCTTCAGCGAAGGAGCCTCCTTCCCTTGAGCTGGTGGGGTCAAACAGTTCACCTATCGCACCCTCGGACCTGCCTTGGTCGACTCGACAGTGCCCCGCACTTGAAGACTGGATAGCCAGGCAGCTATCGACCCGGACCGCGATTAAAAGGAGCGTACCTTTTAAACTTTGTTTGGCAGCACCGCGGCTGGTTTCATCGCTGGGTAGTGCAGCGACTCAAACCTTCCTCCACGACGCGAGCCTCTACCACGAACAACCGCCACCGCAGGAGCCACTTCTCCACGTTTAACATACATTGTTCCGCCAGGCCGCCCTTTCTGCGTGGTAGCCCTAAAGGTGTTTTAAATCCTTTAACTACTTGTGAGGTCGGCCGCCCTCTCTCTTAACATTGTCTTTCGCCTTGCATCTAACTCTTCAAAAGTTTTCTACTAAAGACTTGACTGCAGCTACAAGAAAATGTTTGCTCCTAAGCTCTTGGTCCTGTACCACTGACTCTGGCTCAGGCCTATTGACTCTGGCTGATTTGTTAGATCTGCTCTCACTAGATTAGTTTTCAATGTGAAATGTGTTGATGCACCTAAATCTTCTAAACCCCTCTTCCTTCCTACGGTTTTAACTTGTGGAGTGCCATTTTGCTCAGTTTTCATTCACTTATCTTTTGGTTAAAGTGTTACTGTGCATTACTTATTCACAAAACTTCAGGGAAGTGTTGCTAGGGGGTGTCTGAAGATATTTCGGTTTAACTTGTACTTTCCCTCCCTTTCGTTCGATTGGTCGAGTGCCATTTGTAGTAGGTTTTCACTGTGCCGTTTTGCTCAGTTTTCACAATACCGCAAACTTGTCTACAATTGAATAGGGAGTTGTACGTGCTTTTCTTTTGACTAAACTTAACTGACTTTATTAACTGTGATCTATGTATTGACTTAGAAGTGTATAAAATAAATATATATTCTCTTTTTAATACAAAACTTTGGTCAGTGTTTCCTTGCTCCATAGTATTGTACTACTTATTGTGTCAACCCTGAATACTGCTCATATCCCTCTTGAGATAAGTCTGACTGCACAGCCACAGCTACCAACTAAATCTTTCTGGTACAGACTGATACCAAAGGGGATTTTTGCTCTCACCTGTAGTCCCAATCTGGGGTAGTGCTCCCTTAGGGAACTGCCCTGGATTCTGCCTAACAACGCTTCAGCTCAAGAATTTGCACAATTACCTTGTAACCAACTTGAAAAAGTTGCAAAGAAGGGTAACAAAAGAAAAGCCCACAAATAGATCCACTATGCAAATTAGCATTCAATGTATACATTGTTTTTGTCATTAGGGTTCTGCAAAAACTTGATTTTAGGACTGCTCAAGGATAGAAAAAGGCAAAGATTTTTATGCATACATCAGGTGCCATATCAAAAGAATGTCGGCCATGAATTCAGACATGTAAAAAGACAAATGGACAAGATGGCTTTCAGAAACATTCAGAATTGAACAGTGAAACATGAACAGGGAATACATAGCGCAGCATCATTCTGTCACCGTCCAGAATTATGAACATCTTTAGCTCCCTGTAGTAGTCTTTGTGGCTGTGATCTGCAATATATTCCTATGTCCGCAGACGCTGTGCAGGAAATGATCATATTTAGAGTAAATGTGCTTATTGATGCATTTGTAATTTTAAAAATGTCCTCATATAATGAGGGACAACTCTTGCACACACTATTAATAGCGTGAACACCAAGATGATGCCACATGGTAATTACCCCTTTTTTGTAATAGAATTTTTAGAATGTCTTTGATAAAACAAAGTGAAATTATATTTTAGAAGAAAATAGTACTTAAATTATCAGATTTTAAGAAAAAACAAAATTTGCCATTGAATTGTATTACTACAAAATATTTAAGGTAAATCATTTTTTTAAGTGAAGACTGAGTAGGTGCTCATTTTTATTAGGTGGGAAAGGGTATTGTGATTGAGAAGGAAGGGCAAGTATCATGACATGTCATGGAAGTATGGGAGAGAAACATGCAAGTCTATAAACAAAAAGCAGAGAGCAGAAGAAAGGGAATTTGGAGGATCAAGGCAGGTGGAGAGCCTGCCCGATGCAACACAAGTGCTGCAGTCTGTCCAAACCTGCTTTGCCCAATAAAATCGATTGTCATTATTGTAAGCGCATGAAATGTAAACAAATTAGAAATGTGAGGGTCTATATCCAGAAAATACAAGCGAAAGAACAATTTTTCATAGATAATACTTGCAACCAGATATTAGAAAACTACTGTAATAAATACATGAGGAGGAAGGCATTGAGCAGTTAAGATACAGATTTCGTTGGTATATTTCACTTTCCAGATGGGATATCAACACAGCCAAATGATTATTTGGGGCGGGGGTCGGTAAAAGACATTCTCATGAAAGGTGTTTCCTTCTCTGCAGGCAGCATGGCGCTACCAAGACCACATGCTCTCCATAGCAATGCCAAATGAATGTTCTCAGTGCCTGAAAACGAGGGGAATCCATTAAAACCGTACTCCTGTATAAACAGTCTCCCCTCTTGACAGAAGGGGAATGAGAACACAAACCTGTAGCAAAGTTAGTTATATATTACAAAATAAGTGTAGAGAAAACCAGCTCTAACGTCCGGAAATTCCTTTGTTCCTTGCATGTTTCATGCAGTTGAAGTGCTTGTGTAAAAAACGCTTACAGGAAAAAGCATTGGCTCCATTTATTTAATGGATTAAGATTTAAGAGTGGGATGGGCCGACGAAACTGCTGCATTTCAAACAGGGCATCACACTGCATTTCAAAAAATTCGTAAATACGCATTTTACAATAGGTTTGTCCTAAATTGGTGTCCTTGAGCGCACTGCAGTTTCACTAATCATAATCTATAGTGATCTTGGTTATGGCGTCAAGGCTGCTTGGCTTCTCTGCAGTGCCTCTGGCATGAACTGAATTTAAATGTTTTTTCAAAGCAGACTTGTGCTTGAAGTCCATGTCACAGCAACTGCATTTGTAGGGCCTGTCTCCACTGTGAATGTTCATGTGGTCCTGCAGAGTACTTTTGGCAGTGAACGTTTTCATGCATACAACGCACTGGAAGGGCCTGATGCCCATGTGCCCACGGATGTGCCGGTTCAAATTCTTTTTTTGTGTAAATGTCTTGCCACACTCCAAGCACAAAAACAGTTTATGCATCTTCAAATGCCGGAGATAGTTCTCAATGTGCAAAAAGCCACGAGGGCATTTTGGACACTGGTGCCGCCATGGACTAGCGCCCTCTTCCAGGCACTGCAAGCTAGGAAACAGGCTTGTGTTGGAGTTGCCATCAGGGTTTTCAGCAGCAAAATCCTGGAAATTGTTAGTTGCCATTTCTGGCAATCTGCTTTCAACTGTAGAATTGATTAAAGAGTGCTGGGTTTCTGGATAATATAGGGTAGAACTTGACGATGTACAAGGCTGGGAAAACTGGTCTCTCTCAGCAGCATCTGCATCATTGGCCAAGGATCCCATTCTGAACACGCATATTTCGTTATTTTTATAATCCACTTCTACTGTAGATATTTCTGAATTTTTAACTTCACTTTTTTCAGAACTTGGACTTAGGACTGCACTATGCAAACTATGCTCGTTCCCTGGTTTCATATCAAGTTCTGCATCAAGGGGTCCATCTTCTGAAATCTCGATAATCTCACAGTCCTTGTCCAGGCCTTTGGCCCGGTTCTCCAATTCATTGTCTGATGAGTCACATTTTTCAGTGTTCTGAGAGCTGTCTAACATAGGCTGTTCATTGTCAAAATACCTTGACAGAGCTTCAGTACACTTCTCTACAATGTGGACCATCTGGAGATAACTGGCAGCAGTCAGATATTTTAAGAGTTCCTTCCTTCGAACCTCAAGAACACCCGTATAGCAGGATAACAAAAGCTTCCTTCCAATCTCGGCACTCTGCAAAATGGATATTCTCATTTGCTTAGATTTGTTGAGCAAAAACTGATCCCTCATGAACGTGGAGCAGGCAGCAAAAACCACTTTGTGCCCATGAAATTCAGCATCGTTTATACAGATGGACACATCACAAAAGAGGTTCTGTTCACGCAAAAGGTTCATCTTGTGCAAGACACCATCCCCTTGCTGCTCAAATTTAAAATGCAGAATATCCGAATCAGAAGCCATCTTGAATACCCTATAGTGGGGAAATAAAAAAAAATGTTAGAAAAAAAGTCCACTATACTTGTAGCCTTCACAGTACCTTATGTCTGCCATTACTTGTCGCTAGCCAAAACAATCTATTGTAAACCCTTGAAAAATGTTAAATGTAACGCCTTTAGGTGCTAAACACATTTAGCTTTTCAATCTTATTGGCGAATGTTATCATCTTCACAACTGCTGAAAGTACAGCTTAGAATGGAATCATTGTTTTGGTTTCCATGAAAAAACCAAAGGGTAAAATTAAAAAACAAATCAAAGATGAAATTACCAATTCTTTTTCTGCAGAATTACCAGAATTGTTCTACGGAAACAGTTTTTTCAGACTCAACTTCCTGTCACAACTTGAGCTATGAGGCATACAATGACCTAAATGCACTTAACTAGTGGTTTGAAAGGATTCCAGGGGTCTAGCAAAACAGTGCACTTGCAGATCTCACTACCCTACCGTTCAAAGCCATGTCAGACAGAATGTTGAGGTGATGTGGCAGAGATGAACGGAGCACTTGAGATTTTCACAATGGAGGGGGTGCAGTACCGATCACAGTACATATGACTGGAGATAGAGAATGGCGCGTTTGTAACAGTATGCTGCTTGTAGCAGGTTTAAGCAATTGCAGATGCATACAGACCTTCGCCTTTTTAGTTTTGGCACAGAGATGGCACAAAAACTATTGATTTTGAAAAGGGGCGATGTTAAATGTGTGCGAGTAGACGTGTTCCTATCACACCCGTTTGAGTTATGAGGATGGCAGGAAGAGTCAATGGGGGTTTTGAAGGTTCTTGAACCCCTCAGAATTAAGTTGCAAAGGCTGGAGGGGTTTATGAGCTGTTGGAAAGCATGAGCACGCCTAATCATTGCAATGCATTGAAAATGATGGCTCTAGCAGGCCATAAGATGTCAACACCTGGCATGAGTAAAGGGGGATATGGAACGTTCGTCAATTGCCAAGCTTTTAGAAATGCCCAAACCGTTGGAGTTGTAAATTCTTGTTTTGCGTTGACCACAATGTTGTGCTATTTCGAAGGCAGTAAAGCATTACAACAAAACATCAATGGTGCTTAAGGCAGAGCCAGACATGCTACAATAGTAACGCCATCGTTGTAATTCGATTTGAATGTCTCCTCCACTATAACCTTGACTCCACCCCCCTTCCACACTTTGAAGTTGTTGTATTGCAATTTGGCACCTTCTAAAACCTCCAATAAAACTTCTTTGGGGCCACTGGAATTACTGTATTCTAATGACAGTTTAAAGAAAAATCTCTGGCTAGATTTAGATGTCAAAAACCTTCCAGTCTTTTTGTTCAGTTTCACCTAGCACATGAAGTCATCTTAGGTGGCAATTTGTAACTGGGATAAATGTAGATTCGTTGGCAGTGGAGTGATCTAGAGTTGTGGTCAAGCAATCTCAGAAGAGACCCACCGGCAAATAAGCCACACTTCCAACCTGAGCTTCCAAAATATAAACTTTTTATATTTTAGTGAAATTTTGTTTGTTGAATAAATAGAGCTAGCCTTAAAATTATCGGTTTTCTTCAAAATCATGAATCTTCATCACTTTGGTCCATATTCCGTATAACCCCATCCAACACATATTGCATATATGCAGCACTCTGAATACACATAAGGGTGGCATTGGTAATATAAAAGCAACCTTAATCAGTGCTCCAGATAAGATTTGGAAGTGGGAGTATTTTACTTGCTATTTTTTAAAGTTGGACGTAAAATGATTTTTTGGGGAGTAAAAATGCAAGTCCAAATCCCAATGAGTTTTTTATACGCGCGTAACCGTATATTTTAACTGAAAAACTGAAATCTTTTTGTAATATTTATTTCTTTGCACCTAGTTATTCGTGCAAGTTAAACAATAAATGTTTACTTCTTCCAATAAGGCAGTTCAAATAGTAGTTTCTTCCTGTGGTACTATGTGCACTTCTGGTCCAAACATATCCCAAAGGAATAATATTCGACATGTCTTTTTCCTATTTTTTGTTCAGTGTCTTTTTACTTCCTATTTTTATTTTTTGGGAGTATTTTCCAATTTATAGGGAGTAAAAGTGGCTGATACACCCCTTATCTGTAGGGCTGACCTTAATATCATAATCCCATGGGCCTTTCTTTCCTATGCCTTCTTTCCTAGTAACATCTTTCCATGTGTGAAACAGCCAGGGGCAGGAATAAGCACAGCACAAGCAACAAAAATGACAGAACTTATTCTGTTTCGCCACTTCCCCTAAAGTCTCATTTGGTGTGCTTCTTTCCTCTGTCTCCCACTTCCTTACCGTTTCCCAACAATACTAAGACCAGTAAGATGGCATAAACACTTCTTGATGATCTTCATATTATGGGTGCACAGCTAGATGCATTAATTTATGGATTTTCTAAAGGCATATATTGACGTTTGCAGCACAACTATAGGATCATGCAGTAAACCTATTCCCATTACAATACCGTCATTATGACTGTGCCATCACGTTAGTTTTTTACAGATTATTGGGGATGTGAATTTCACTTAGCAATCCAAATAAACTGTTAAATTAACACTTAACTTATTACGATTTCAAGGCTTTAGCTCCTCTCAGGGTGCCTGTAGTTAGCAGTATCACCTCTCCCATAAACACAATCCTGCCTTTGTATCAAACGTGAAAGCTTGCCATATCCCGTGGAATTTATATCTTAACTCCGAAATCTCCTCTTTCTGGGGGGGGGGAATTAATGCAATAGCTGACAGATATTAGCTATGTAGTAAAAGTTGCACATAATCGGGGTAATTCATAGATTTCAGCGCAGAGGCAGCGCACGCGAGCAGCGCAGCGAGGTAGCGTGCGCCAAACAGCATTCTGGCACACTGCATATTCATGGAATATCAAAGCCATTTTGAGCACTGGCGCAGAGAACATCCCGCAGCCTTAGTTACGCCCCAAAGAACGCCCCTTGCGCAAGGATAAAGCATAGAAATCCCCAATGCAGCGCAAAGGGCCGCGCTAACCGTGCACCAGTCCACAGGGCCGGTACAGTGCATTTGGGGGGTGCGCGGGATAGGCCTTGTGCGAGCGGGGTACGTGTATTCAGAGGGATGCGCATGAAGTTTCACACGCGATAGGCCTTGTGCGAGCGGGGTATGTGTATTCTGAGGGGTGCGCGGGACCTTTTACACGTGATTTCGCTGGGCGAGCGGGGTACGTGTATACTGAGGGGTGTGCAGGGAGAATCACACGCGATAGGCCTTGTGCGAGCGGGGTACGTGCATTCAGAGGGGTGCGCGTGAAGTTTCACACGCGATAGGACTTGTGCGAGTGGGGTACGTGTATTCTAATGGGTGCGCGGGACGTTTTACACGCGATTTCGTTGGGCGAGCGGGGTACGTGTATACTGAGGGGTGCGCAGGGAGAATCACATGCAATAGGCCTTGTGCAAGCGGGGTATGTGTATTCAGAGGGATGCGCGGGATGTTTTACACACGATAGGCCTTGTGCGAGCGGGGTACGTGTATTTTGGGGTTGCGCGTGAAGTATCACACGCGATAGGCCTTGTGCGAGCGGGGTACTTGTATTCTGAGGGGTGCGCATGAAGTATCACACGCGATAGGCCTTGTGCGAGCAGGGTATGTGTATTCTGAGGCGTGCGCAGGAAGTTTCACACACGATAGGCCTTGTGCGAGCGGGGTACGTGTATTCTGAGTGGTGCGCGGGGAGTTTTACATGCGTTTTCTCAGCCGCAGGAGGGTTACGTGTATTCCTGGGGTGCCCCAAAGTGAATTGGCAGTGTGCGTCCTCCCAGGTGTGCCCTCTCCCCCCTCCCCAGGCCCTGCAGGCAGGCCACAACACATGGGACTACCCTGCACCCCTGGCCATGCCCCACAGGCAGGCCATCCACCCTGGCCATGCCCCCCAGCCAGCCCACATGTCACCATGCACAAGTGAGCACCGACACCCCCACCCACCCAGCAGTGACAGGCACCTGCCAGCAGGCCCCGACTCATGTCCCTGCACCCCCACTCACCCACCCAGCAGTGACAGGCACCTGCCAGCAGGCCCCGACTCATGTCCCTGCACCCCCACTCACCCACCCAGCAGTGAGAGGCACCTGCAGTGAGCACCGACACATGTCCCCCTGCACTCCCACCCACCCAGCAGTGACAGGCACCTGCCAGCAGGCCCCGACTCATGTCCCTGCACCCCCACTCACCCACCCAGCAGTGACAGGCACCTGCCAGCAGGCCCGACTCATGTCCCTGCACACCCACTCACCCACCCAGCAGTGACAGGCACCTGCCAGCAGGCCCCAACTCATGTCCCTGCACCCCCACCCACCCAGCAGTGACAGGCACCTGCCAGCAGGCCCCGACACATGTCCCCCTGCACCCCCACTCACCCACCCAGCAGTGACAGGCACTTGCCAGCAGGCCCCGACACATGTCCCCTTGCACCCCCACTCACCCACCCAGCAGTGACAGGCACTTGCCAGCAGGCCCCAACTCATGTCCCCCTGCACCCCCACCCACCCAGCAGTGACAGGCACCTGCCAGCAGGCCCCGACTCATGTCCCTGCACCCCAATTCAGCCAACCAGCAGTGACAGGCACCTGCCAGCCGGCCCCGACACATGTCCCCCTGCACCCCCACTCACACACCCAGCAGTGACAGGCACTTGCAAGCAGGCCCCGACACATGTCCCCCTGCACCCCCACTCACCCACCCAGCAGTGACAGGCACTTGCCAGTAGGCCCCGATTCATGTCCCCCTGCACCCCCACACACCCAGCAGTGGCTGGCACCTGCCAGCAGGCCCAGACTCATGTCCCCCCCAACACGTCATGACGATCCACAATCATGGGCCTTATGGCCACCCAAATCACACCCACGCCACCCCAGTCCAAACACACAACCAGGTATTACATCCACCCCACAATGAAATCCCCATCACATGATACATCCCAAATGGCAAGTATGCACATCAACACATTTCCGTCACACCCACACAATGGGTGCATGTGATAGAGAAAACACACATCGTGACATGCATGAAACCAAAGAGAGAATACCACACATTGAAGTAGGAAATAAAAATGTATTAAACACAAAAGCAAGGGAATGAAATGAAACACACCAGACAACCTCTCCATTCTGCATTCTGGGAAGCTGCCATAGGGGAGCTGGGACTGCAGGGTGCACCACGGGGGTGGGGGCACGCCGCTCCGCTAGTGTCCGCAGCCTGGAATAACGTTTTGCTACCCTGGCAAGCCCCCCCATGCCCGCCTCATCAACAGCATCCGTCCATAGTGCCTAAATACAATTTAGAGTGACATTGACCACATTGGTAGCAGGCAGATTCCCCCAGCTCTCTCCGCCCACTGTGTCTACGGCTGTCACAAACCATCTGTTGTGCCCACCAGGGTACAGCCCCCAGGGCCAATCATACATTACCGCTCATCCACCACCGCTATCTAGCCTCGAGCTGGCCACTCCCAACTTGTTATGGCAAATATCTGCACATCAGGCATGGAATATCTACATGCCAGAGTCGCTGGCCAGCTACCACCCACACTGCAAAACTCCGGCTTACGGTCACCACCGCACATGTCTAACTAGGAGCTGCTCTTCACCATAGCAATGACCAACAGGTCACAAGGATCTAGCCAGATGAGCGCCATGGACAAGTTTACCAAGGCTGCGCCGAGGGCTGACCAATCGTCCTCCATGGCACAGAAAGATGGCGATACTCTGCCGGAAACCCCCCAGTTGGCTCTAACCACAATGATGGAGTCCATGGCCAAAAACTTTGCAGCCTTCCATGAGAAATTGGACGATATCAACGCAAACGTGGCCTCCCTGAAGGCTAAGCTGGACCAACATACAGCCAGAATTACGGAGGCAGAGCAAAGGATTGGAACCAACGAGGACACCGTTCACACCCTGCAGGGCAGAGTCACAGAGCTTGTCCGCGACATGAAACAGATCAAAGCGAAGTGCGACGACCTCGAGTCGAGGTCGCGAAGAAACAACATCCGCATAGTGGGGGTCCCTGAATCTGCTCTGAAGGGCCGTATGGAACTCGCAGTTGAACAACTTTTCAAAGATCTCCTTGGCAACCCTGAGCTGTCACCATTCTTCATGGTAGAAAGAGCACATCGCTCTCTGGCACCCCGGCCTAAACCTGGAGACTTCCCTAGACCAATAATTGCTAAACTGTTAAGCTACAAGGACAGAGATCATATACTCCGCCTGGCCAGAGAGAAGGGGGAGCTAAGGTTGGACTCACAAATCATTAGGATTTTCCCTGACTTTTCTGTAGGGGTACAGATGGAGTGACGCCAATTTGGAGGTGTTAAAAAATTGCTGAGAGAAAGGAAGATTGAGTACGCGATGCTCTTCGCGGCTCGCCTAAAATTCACTTATTGCAACAAGTTATACTTCTTTACGGTCCCAGATGAGGCGGTCAAATTCATTGAGGCACAAATTCCACTAGCGGATCCCGCAGACGAACCAATGAATGACGATTAAGATCGGGGCTCTCATGGCCCTACTAAAGGCCTCAGTAGCTGTGCCCTATCTAGAGAAAGCCCACACCGGGGTGAACTGTCCCCCCTTCTCTATGCTACACTGGGCCACGTAGCCCTAACATATCTATTCAAGGGTACTCCCATTGGAAAGGAGTACACCCCTAAACTGTCCGACCACAATGGCACACTCTGGGCTCGTACTGCGATACCTAAGCCTTACTGTTGGGCACTGTACTATGCCAGTATTTGCTCAGTTATCACAGTTTAAAAACATACTTGCCTCTGTGTAACCTCAAGTTCTGTCAGCCGTTTGAAAATTAATGATGTATCTTCATATTATGTTTACCAATTGTGGGTCTACGGCAGCGGTAGCCCGCACTGCAGCTGCAATGCCTTCTAAGTAGTGTTTATGTTTGAGCCCCATTTGGGCTATTGGTCAAGCGTTGCCGAGTTGGGTATGGCACGCTGCTGGCCACTCCGTGGGAGGGTACCAGGGTACCATTACACTGCTAGTTCCTTTTGGGCAGTTAGGGTGGGGGGTGGTGAAACGGGAGAATGTTACCAAAAAATCGTCAGGAAAGGTACGACTGGGTTTGAAGAGAGGCGTATCCACGCCACCGCTGCACATAAGATTGTGAACAGAGGCAGATTTGTTAGTTGGGATGTTCCATAAAGGGTTAGCATGGCTATTAAAATGATGACATGGAATGTTCGTGGATTGACAAACTTTACAAAATCCCGCAGGATCACAGCATATGCACAAAGACATGGGATCAAGGTACTCCTTTTGCAGGAGACACACGCTCTGAAGCTTCTATCATCCAACCTTGCGCCGTCATGGGGCTCCAATAGATTCTATACCCAATTCTCCACTCAATCCAGGGGAGTCCCGACTCTCATCCACAAATCAGTAAAATTCATGCTCCACATGTCCCATATCGACACAGAGGGCAGATATGTAATTCTCCACTGCACTCTGGCAAACGAGGAATGCCTGCTTGTGAACTCATACGGTTCCAACACTGACTACCCTGAATTTATAGATGCCGTGGCCGCCATCCTTACGAGATATGCGGAAGTTCCCATCATATGGGAGGGAGACATGAATCTTATACTCAACAATATCCTGGACAGAACAACCACGACCCGAAGGGTCACGACCCGAGCCGCCAAACAACTCCTTACACACATGAACTCCCTCCATTTACACGATGTGTGGAGAAAGCTCCATCCCCAAGAAAGAGATTACACCTTCTATTCCACAGTGCACAGCAGCTCCTGAAGAATAGACATTTTCCTGCTGTCGGGGAGCAGGATGGGCAGGGTGACAGACATCAAGATTCTCGCACGCAAGCTATCAGAAAACTCCCCCGTTCTACTGCAGATCCAATTGGGTAATACACTAGCCGCCCGCCCCGCCTGGCGCTTTAAATCCGAGGCTCTATCTGACATTGGGGGTCATTCCGAGGTTGGAGGTAAGGAATTACCAGCACCGGTAAGGGTGCCGATGCCGGTAATCCCTTACCTCCGTATTCCGAGGTCCCTTTGCAGGTCCTTCCTTACCTCCTGCTTTTAGCAGGAGTTAAGTACAGGACCCGCAAAGGTACTTCTGAGGTAATTACGGTACTTTAACTTACGGTGCCGTAATTACCTCCTTCCCCATTCCCATTGAGCCCTATGGGGCAGAAATGGGAATGGGGAAGGGCAAAAGGTGAATGGGGAATTACCGGTCCCTCGAACCCTGGAATGGACCGGTAATTACTCCATTCACCATGCCGGATTTGGGACCGTTTCGGAGGCAACCATGGAGCTAATTACTCCATGGTTAGCTCCAAACCCGGAATGAGGCCCATTGTCTTTAAAGCAGATATCTTATCGGACATAAACACCTTCTTTGAGAGCAACAACACACAAGACACTTCCGAGGGGACCCGTTGGGAGGCATTTAAAGTCTAAATCAGAGGGATGTGCATTTCTAGGGAGGCTGGGGTCCTAAAAGCCATAAGGCAGGCCCTGAATAGCTCTGAAATGAAGCTCAAAACTCTAGAACAGGAGCATGCCTCCGCCCCAGCCCCGGCAACCCTTGCAAAAATCGAGCGGAACTGGAACTTTTTGAATCTCACGCCCTAAGTGAGGTGCGGTATCTGGCGCGCCCCGTGGCTGCCCGGAGGTACGGTGAGGCTTTTGACTGACGATTCGAGGGGTGATTCTCTGCATTGTCGGCGTAAATCCAGAGGGGTCTCGGTCCAGGAGTAGGTCCCGCCATTCCTCTGCCTCTTCGAGGCACTCACAGAAGCGCCGGCATTGGTCGCCTTCCCCGTCCGAGGACTCCACCCGTCGGCTTGTCCCAACAAGCACTCCACTCCTGCGGAATGGGATTCATTCCGGCAGGAGATGTTGGCGATTTTTCAGTCGCAGGGCTCCGTTGTGTCCGCACCGTCAAAAGACGCTGGCCGTGACCGTACTAGAGACACCACTCGCACGCCTTCGGGCTCGAGCAGTCGTCGCGATCACCGGGCACCTTCGAGGTCCCGGTCGGACAAGGATGGTCGCTCTAGACATGCCTGTTCCAGGTCCCGGTCCTCAACACCCTCGAGACTGTCAGAGCCTGTGAGGTCTTCAAAGAAGACATCTGTGCCGAGGGACTCTCTCGAGGCTCTGCCTCAGAGGAAGCCGTCGACGCCTTCGGCGCCCAGGCTGTCGAAGGACACGCTCGGGACTCCGCCATCGAAGGACTGTGTCGAAGCCGTTGGCGCCACGCTCGACGTCGATTCCATCGACGCCCTTGACGCCTTTCGAGGCTGCTTTGTTGGAGGTACCCCGTGGCACGGTGGAACCCCCTAGAAAGGCTCTGGCCAAGACTAAAAATTTCTTTGTCCCTTTGTATGTGCCCTCATTCCAGCCTCTGGATTGTATTTCTGAGGTGGATGAAGGGTCTGAGGAAGGTATGGTTCCTGAGGAGGTACCTGACGAGATTTTGTCTGGTCATAGCCAGATTGAAGACCTGCGTCAGTCGTTGCACGACGCCAGTGGTCTGGACACCTCTCCGGAGGTGGAGTTCTGTAGGCCTGAGCCTGGCACCCATGCCAAGTCCTCGTACCGGCGCCTTATGTCGAGGGTCATACAGAATACTTGGGATGGTCTGCGCCACCAGTGGATTTTCTGCAGGATGACCTGACGGATATCCTCAACCAAGGTCCACCAACTGACCCGGTACTGCCATTCCCTATGGCATTGCAGAGAAGGGTGGCAGCAGCTTGGACTGCTCCGGAAAGTCTCCCGGCAGTGAGCAAGTCTTTGCCACGAAAATGCCGCCCAGCCAGTAGCGACCCCTGCTACTTGACCACGCACCCCATTCCGGAGAGTTTGGTGGTGCAGGCGGCTACGGCCCCAGCAAAGCAGGCGTCGTACCCTACCATTCCTCCTGATAGGGATGACAAGCGTTTTGATGGCTGGGCGAAGAAAGTGTTTTCTTCAGGGGGTATGGCTTTACAGGCAGCCAACTCCGTGTGTGCCTTGTCACGTTTCACGCACACTCTGTGGAACTGTATTTCGTTAGCGGCTGAACATATTCCCAAAGGGGAGGAACGGGATGGTTTTCTTGCTATTGTGCAGGATGGCAAGGATGCCATGTGTGAGTCCGTTCAGTTGGGTTTGGACATGGCAGACTGTGTCAGCCGGTCCATGGCGGCGAGCACCGTAATACGCAGGTTTGCGTGGTTGCGGAAGTCGGGGTTTGCTCCGGATGTGCAAGCCTAGCTCCTCAACATGCCCTTTGATGGCGAACATCTTTTTGGCAGCAAGGCTGACGAGAGCCTTGAGAGGTTGCAGACCTCCAAAGCTGCAGCGAAGTCGTTGAGCGCTGCAGTTCGCCAGCCTCTGCCTTTTCGTCCTAGGGGACTGTTAGGCAGAAACCTGTGCAGTTCACTTAGGGACCACTGCAAAAGGCTTAGAACTACAGGTGTTGGCAGTAAACCCAATTGGTAGCAGTCTGTACCACCCAGATTTACCTGGTAGCTGTGACTGAGCAGCCAGACTTCTCTCAAGAAGAGTTAGACAGTATATAGAGTATACAAAATAGGTACAAAGATACAGTAGTACAAGCAAAACTGACCAGAGCTTTGGTATCAAAGTATATAATTATTTATTTAAAAACACACTTATACTAATATGGCAAGCAAGTTCAAACACAGTCACTATCAATATACATAAATCCCTGATTACTTATTGAACAAGT
The DNA here is from genome assembly GCF_040938575.1 of Ambystoma mexicanum. Classification (NCBI taxonomy): domain Eukaryota; kingdom Metazoa; phylum Chordata; class Amphibia; order Caudata; family Ambystomatidae; genus Ambystoma; species Ambystoma mexicanum. The sequence continues at coordinate 231,477,785 of NC_090929.1, forward strand.
CTTAGTTAAAACACCACTTATTTGCAGAGGTGAGCGCTTAACCTAAGATGGCACTCCAATAAGTTAGTTAAAAACTACAGCAAGTCAGAAAAAGGCAGAGTCTACTGTTAGAGCAAGAAAGTTCATAGGCCAGGCCCACTCTTGGAGAGAGCAAGGCGGAATGTGTCCAAGATCACACAGTTGAATAATACTTTAAAAGTCTTTGCAGTTAGTTCAAAAAGGGTTGCATCAGTTCAGGAAAAGTTAGTTAGCAGGTCCCAAGTCACCCCAGGATAGAGAGTCAAGGATTTACGGGACACCTTGAACAGTCTGTTGCAAGGGAGACCAGGCGGGACACAGTACCTGAAATGGTGAGAAAGCTCCAGCGGGGGCAGTTGTTACTGGCAGCGGGTGCAATTCGGTGCTTCGTGCAGGGGAAGAGAAGATCTCGACGTGAAGGAAAGCTGGAGGTCGTTGCACTGCCAGGGAAGAAACCGGCCGCAGAGTTTCCCGGTTAAAAGGTACTACCCTTTTATTCGTGGTAGTGGTGAAGCGTGGCTATCCGGCCGCCGGGGTGCTTGGCACGGGAGACTCGACCACAAGACGATCCAGGAAGGCGAAAAGAGGGCGAACTGGTTATCCCGACCAGTTCAGAGGAAGGAGACTCTCCAGGATGAAGATGATCTTCTCTGTCGTTGGGAAGTGGTGAGACGGTTCAGCAGGGCTCCAATGGTGGTGTCATCGTTGCAGGTCGGCTCAGCTTCTCCCTCTTCAGATTCTTTGGTCCTGTGGCGACTTCTGAAGTTCCAGTCCCCAAAGCCCTGCTTTTATGCAGAAAACCCCCATTCATCAGTCCTAGCTGTCACTCAAACATGCCAAGTGGTGAGCCGGGCGGCTCACCACTGGGCCAATCACACAAGAGTGCGACTTGAGTTGCCGAGGCAACTTAGTCCAGGGTGCCTAAACCCCCCTCCCACAAATCCTGTAGACCCAGACAGAGTGGCACCACTTTTGGAGGCTTCTGTGTAGAAGCCCGCCAAAAAATGGAAATAAGGGCTCGACTTGGGTTGGAGTTACAGAGGCGAACAGAAACGCCATTTTAAAACCGAGTCCTGGCAAAAAGACCCAACCGGGGAATAAATATTAAATAAATAACCCAGCGGTATCTTTAACATTGCACCAAAAAAGTGGTGCGTTTAAAATGAACAGGAAATCCCATAGGAAATGTACCGGTGGGATATTTCGCGTGGTAACCACTGCCACCAGCCAGAAACTCGACGAGGGGGGACTGCACAGTGCCCCCTTGAAAAACAGACCCAGGGGCAATCTAATTACCCCTACCAGTACTTCCACAATATGATGGTTTGTACTGGTTCTGTTCACAATTTAAGACTAGTAAAGTCAATGGTGACTTTACATGCCCTCGGAGACAGTAGTCAGTCCCAGGGTATGGAGTCTATGTTTGGGGGTCACTATGACACCCCTGTGTTACTGCACTGAGGGTGCTGTGTAACACACTTTCCAAAAACCACATGAAACCCTATCAAGTTAAAGACCCCATAGCCCATAAAACACATTACAAAGTCAAAGGATATCTCAAATCATGTCTAAGAGTGGGAGAAAAAGAGTCTCACTCTTAGCAGGAGAAAAAAAATCAAACCCAAAAATCCAGCAAAGCTGCTGGGGGACTCACTAGGTTTGGGAAATTAGCCTATACAGAGAATTCTCCCTAACAGGGACAGCAATGGAGGGGGGGTTCCTTTCAATATTACTCATCCTTTGGTAAATCGAGAGGAGCTGCAAGTCAAAGGGGCCACCGTAGGAGTGCCAGAGGTGGAAAACAGGGTACTCGAGGTGCCAAAGCCGCTCGGGCAGTTGCCTCTTTCCCCTTAGGCACTGCCGCAGCTGTTTCAACTCAGTCATGAGGCCATGTCCCATGGTTCGCCGGTTGGGGGAAGGCTGGCGCAGCATCTTGTAGAGTGGCGTGCCATTACTTCAGATGTGTGGGTTCTGGAGATCATAGCCCACGGCTACTGTCTTCCTTTCCGGCAGAGGTCTCACGACAATCCACCAGGGAATCTCTCGTTGAAGTGTCCGGATCCGCTCCTTGCGCAGGAAATACAATCCCTGCTGGAGAAAGGCACCATAGAACTGGTACCTGTAGCAGAGAGGAACAAGGGATGGTATTCCCCTTATTTTTTGATTTCAAAGACAGACGGGGGATTGAGACCCATCATGGACTTGCGCGGTTTGAACAAGCTCCTCAGGAAGGACAAGTTCAAGATGGTTACTCTTTCTCAAGTCCTCCAGGCCCTTCAACTCCAGGACTGGTTGGTGTCTCTTGACCTCAAGGACGCTTACTTTCATGTGCCGATTCATCCCAAGCACAAGAAGTACCTGAGGTTTGCGGTTGGCGACTCGCACTTTCAGTTTCGGGTCCTGCCGTTCGGATTGACCTCCGCCTGAGGGTCTTCACCAAGATCATGGTGGTGGTGGCAGCGTATCTCAGGAAAGGGGGGATTCACGTCTACCCCTACCTGGACGATTTGATCAGGGCACGCTCTCTCGAGCAAGCCCTGGATCATCTGTCCATCACCTGCCACTGCCTTCACAAGTTGGGCTTCTCCCTCAACTTAAAGAAGTCCCACTTGACGCCAACTCAGCGGCTCCAGTACATCGGAGCAGTGCTTGACACGTCCCTGGGCAGTGTATTCCTCCACAGGTGAGGGCTCATCACATTCAGCAGATGGTGCAAAAGTTTCAGCATGCCCAGAGTCTCCCAGTGTTCGAGTTCTTGATGTTGCTCGGCCTCATGGCATCCTGCATTCTTCTGGTGCCAGAGGCCAGGTTGTGGATGAGATCTCTGCAATGGGCTCTCAAGATGCAGTGGTCACAGTCCTCCGGCAGGATGTCGGACCCCGTTCAGGTGCCACCCTCGGTCGCTCAGGACCTCCTGTGGTGGGTCATCGAAGGCAATCTGATGAGGGGGGCTCCATTTTGGCTGCCCTGGCCGGAGGTGACGATTGTGACGGACACATCTCTCACGGGATGGGGAGCTCATGCCAACGAGTTGATAGTCAGCGGTCGTTGGTCTCTGTCGGAGTCCACACTCCATATCAATCTGTTGGAGCTGAGGGCTGTCAGGCTTGCCCTGAAGGCTTTTCTGCCAACTGTGCGAGGGAAGAATGTCCTGATTTTGACGGACAACACAGTGGCCATGCACTACCACAACAAAAAGGGGGGGGCAGGGTCACTTCCTCTGTGCAGGGAGGCGATGCAGCTCCGGTTCTGGGCCATCCAGCAGGAAGTTTCGATCTCGGCAGTTCATCTGGCTGGAGACGAAAACAAGACGGTGGATGCTCTGAGCAGGCAGAGCGCGATCTCTCATGAGTGGGAGCTGGATCAGGAGATTCTCCTGGAGATCTTTGCCCTTTGGGGGTCCCCTCAAGTGGCTCTCTTTGCCTCCAGTATTAACCGGAAGTGCGAAAGGTTCTGCTCGCGGGAATTTCCTCCAAGAGGAGCCTTAGGAGACGCGTTCATGGTGGAGTGGTCCTTCCCACTGCTGTATGTGTTTCCTCCAATCCCCGTCATCCCGCAAGTGCTACGGAGGTTCAGTTCCCGGATGATCCTCATTGCTCCCGCATGGGCCCGGAGAACGTGGTACCCGTACCTTCTCGACTTGTCCATCTGCCCACCACGTCGTCTTCCCTACCGAGACGATCTGCTCTCACGGGAGGGGGGGTCAGGTTCTGCATCCAGAGGTCAGATCCCTCAACCTTCACGCTTGGCTTCTGAAAGGTTGAGGTATAAGGATTGGGACCTCCCTGAAGACGTGATCGAGGTGTGCTTTCGGCCAGACGGCCTGCAACCAAGTCCCTGTACCGTTGCCCTTGGAGAAAGTTCTGCGACTGGTGCAGGGTTAAGAATGTTGATCCTTTTTCATGTGACATTCCTATGGTTTTGTCTTTTTTGCTTTCGTTAGCCCACAAGGGCCTGCAAGTGGGTACCATTAAAGGTTACCTGGTGGCGCTGTCCATATTTAAGCGCTCGTCTGAGGAGAGTTATTTCAAAATTCCTTTGATTTCTCAGTTTCTCAAAGGGCTCACTAATGTGTTTCCGCCGTCACCTTTCTAGGTGCATGGTTGGGATTTGAACCTTGTTCTAAAATTCCTAATGGGTGCTCCATTTGAGCCTTTACCTTCTTGTCCTTTGAGACTGTTAACCCTTAAAACTGTATTTTTAGGTCACTTCCGCTCGCAGAGTGAGTGAGTTGCAGGCACTTTCAGTTAAGCCACTCTTCACTGTCTTTCATAAGGACAGGGCTGTCCTTAGAGTTCGTCCTTCCTTTCTTCCGAAAGTGGTGTCGGAATTTCATTTAAGCCAGAAGGTCATTCTTCCGGCATTTTATCCTCCTCCCCATCCTGGTAAGGAAGAGGAGAGGCTCCATAGGTTGGATCCTAGGAGAGCTTTAAGTTTCTACATTTCACGCATGTCCCGGGTCAGAGTGGACGATCAGCTCTTTATAGGTTACGCTGGAATGCGTTTGGGACAAGCTGTTAATAAGCAGACTTTGTCTAGATGGATTATCTGGACAATTTCTGAATGTTACCGCTTGGCAGGTAAGGACCCTGTGGTTGGCTTACGGGCCCATTCTACTAGGGGTATGGCTGCCTCTATTGCCCTGCAGAGGGGTGTTCCTATTCGAAACATCTGTGAAGCAGCCGCTTGGGCTTTGGTCCATACTTTAGTACCACATTACTCCCTAGATTCTATCCATGGGCAGGATCTGGCCTTTGGCAAGGCGGTCCTTTACTCTGCAATTTGATTGGACATCCTAAATTTCTATATTCTAAATTCTTTTTCCTCCCTCCATACGTTGGTACTGCTTTGGGAGTCTGTCATAGATATGGAATAGGTTGGAGGACCCAATCCCCTCAAAGAACAAGTTACTCTCTTACCAGGTAACGTTCTTTCGATGGGATGGTCCGACGACGTATTCCATATCGCTCCCTCCCTACCTGCCCAGCTACAGAATTTCTTATGCGATTGCAGTTTACGTTTCCGCAAGGCTTTCTGTGGTCATACTGGCAGTAGTTTGGTACCACATGTTCTGGGGGAAACTACAACTGAGGCTACGGGCGTTGTGCGTCCTACTTATAACATCCGGTGACGTCGGCCCTCGAGGACAGCGTATCAACGTCATTGACGCAGGACGCATTTTCCGAAGCAGCACAGCTGTGGTGATTACTGTCATAGATATGGAATACATCGTCGGACTATCCCATCGAAAGAACGTTACCAGGTAAGAGAGTAACTTGTTCTTCTGTTTGATGACAACTACTATCGCCAAATAAGAAGGATTGCGATGGGGGCTACGTATACCCCAGCAATTTCCACTTTTTTAATGAACTACTCCGAACAGGTCTTTGCTTTGGCCAACCTGGATTTCAACTGTCACATTTTTAAATGGTACTGGTACATAGACTACGTTCTGATGATCTGGTCCATTACACCAGAACAGCTTGCAGACTTTGAAAACTATTTGAATAACACCACCTTTGGAATTCAGATGACTGGAAGTCACAGTTACGACACAATTGACTTTCTGGACAAACCAATTACAGTATGCCCGACAGAATACAAACAAGAACCTACAGGAAACCGACCAAGGTTAACTCAGTACTATTTGTCACGAGCTGTCACAGAAATACAGTAATAGAAAACATCCCCAAAAGATTAGTTCATTCGAGCTAGGAGGAATTGCAATAATTAATGCGTATACCAATCGGAATGCAGACTGCTCAAAGAGAGAGTCACAGCCAGAGGATACCTGGAAAAAACTGAAGAACAACTAGTGGCATCACCAGGGACTCGCTAGTAACCCCAAAAGAGACCAAGAAACAACAGGGACGCCACGCTAAAATAGGCAACCCAATATAGTCAGGACAGCTATAAGCTCCAGAAAATCATCAACAAACACTGGCACCTACTTGCAATAGACCAAGACATCCAAAAATGGAACCCCCCCAAACCACAATTCTCCTTTACCAAGGCACCAACCGATCTCAGACAACGGCCAGAATAGGCGACAGCCTTACAAACTGTCGGGTTCCACAAATCCTGGGAGGATAGCTCAGTGGCAACATGCTCGCCTTGGAAGCAAGACGACACGAAGCAACACAGGTTCAATCCCCTGTCCGCACTTAGAAACCTCTGGGTATTTAAGCGTGTTATAAATATGCAACTAACACAACAACAACAAAAATGTATTCTGCAACAGCACCTCGATGCCCCCGGGCTGTGCGAGTGCTTTAAAAATGCAAAATAAATAAATAAAAATGTGGAACATGCTCCATGTGTCCGTTCGCACAGAATGCTACACACATTAACTTGAATGATAAACAGTGCCACAAGATCGACCAACTAATTAACTGCAAATCGATGGAGAACTGAGGACACGGATCCGTGAACATCGGAGCATGCTGAGCTCCCAGGATGCAAGATATCCCCTGGCCACGCACTGGCAAGAGAAACACCAACTACAGAACAAAAAAGACATTCGATTCATGGGCCTGGAAATAGTCACATGTGAAACAAGCAGGGGATTGCGAGCTATGACTGACAAAGAATACAGAAGTGTGCCTACCAGGCTCAACACGGAACATGAACTCAATGCATTTTTATAACTTGTCTCCACCACTGTTGACCATTATCTTACTATGCTTTTGCAAGCACATGCTCCATGATAACCATGGCTTTACCTAAGTAACACCTGTGTCAATCAGATGCTGCACATTCTTCTCCGCCTAGCCAAGCAACACTGCACCCACCACAGGGACTGCTCCTGCCACCAAATGTATAATAAATACCATATATAATAAGCCCTGGACCAACGATACAAACAAACAAGCCTACAGAAACCGACGCCCTATGTGGGCTACACCACCTATCAACATGCCACCCCCACCGGGGGTTCTTACGCATGACAACGCAGTTAGGCACTATCCCCATCAATCAGTATTCATCTGTTCAGCCATGTCCAAAGTTATGTATTGGACCCTTTCTAACATGCTAACATAGCTTGGATCCACTTATTGGAAATTACACTAGTTACTCTTCATCACTAACTTGGTAGCAACACGTCACAATGTAAAAGGCTCCCCTTCACAATAGAATAGAAGATTAACTGAAATATGAATCTCTCCTGAGGAACCATGGAGACCAGTCCATGGAGAAACACGTGTTGAGAGAGAAAACAATAGTTGAGAGAGAAAATATTAGCCAATGAAGCTATTAATTGACTAATAAAGAAGCTAAGTAATTAATTGCAAAAAATAAAAATAGGCAATAACGTCACAATAAATTAAGTGAAGAAAAAGAAGTACTTAGTGCAATTAAAAGAATAAACAAGAGTCAATGAAGTATAAATTGACCTGAGAGCAAACGAATTTCGCCAAAAATCGAGAGTCAATGAGGTAGAAATTGATTCAAGAACTTGATCTGAAGAAGATTTACATTTGGTTAAAACTGACATCTAATGACGTTTAAGAAAATCTTTGACTTGTGGAAAGAAATTGATTTGTTTGTATCAGAGTTACTTTGAAATGTACACATTTGATTTGGAATTGGAACTATGACAACAATAAAGCATAATGTATAAACAATGAAAAATGTCTAATACATCAGGAATCTGTACTTGAAAATAGTTGGCGCACTACAACAGGGTTCAAACTAAAGTGACAAAAGTGAATGTATGTTTTCGTTACGGTCACAATGGGCCTCATTACGACTTTGGAGGCAGCCATGGCTGCCTTCAAAATCGTGCCCGGGTCCGGTCTGCCCGGGTCCGGTCTGGTGGAGAGGGGACTTACCGGGACATTCCGCCCTAGGTGGACCCGGTAAATCCCCATTCCAAATGACATTCCCCATTCCCATTTGAGCCCCCATAGGGCTCAATCGGAAGGCGCTAATAAAGGGTCTGCTAATTGCGGGCCCATTATTAGCTTCTAGGTCCCTTAATGGGTCCCGTAAAAAACGTGTGGTCAGACCACATGTCCTTTACGGTTCCTGCTAAGGGACCTTGGAATTGGGTGGTAAGGGATTACCGGCACCGGTCTCCTTACCGGTGCCCGGTATCCCTTACCGCCCACCACGGAATAAGGCCCATTATATTGAGCTCAAGCGTATTGACAACTTAAACAAACAACATAAACAAATAAAGGACTCGCCCTGGAACAATACCTAATACTGGCCGGAATCTTTTCAAATACAATGCTCCCCTTCACAGACTTGACGGCTGACCAAACATAAGACTGCCCTCGCCCACAATGGCCCCACTAGCCCTCTGTGCAGACCCAAAGATTCACCTGCGCTGGCGCACTACCAGGCCAGCACCAATTAGTACTGCGACCCGCACACTAATCTCTGTGCATCACTAATTGACATGCACATACCTGGACACAAGAACATACTTTCAATCATATCATCAGACGTTTCAGAGCAGGCTATATCAAAACCTGTTTAACTATAAACCTCTATTGAATGATGTGGACCACATGCAACATTATACAACAGTGTGTATACACTTAGCAATATTCAACACAGCCTCCTCTTATTATAATTCCATTAGCAGCACATCATGACGGTAGACGATCACTCCTACTTAAGCACTTCCAAGATGGCAGCCAGCATCGAATGAACGCTGAGACCGCACACGGCCTGACAGGTAAGAGCCCAATACTCCCCTCTGCTGTCGCACACACGAGATGGGTATTTTGTGCCTCAATACTGCTAGCAGCAGCAGGACCCAACCCAGCGCGGCACACTACCAAAGTCTGACCTTGGGACGCTGTTGCACTCACGGGTGCTGCCCGGGCCATCACCCCCCACTTGAAGTGATGCATCCCACGTGGCTACTTGACAATGACTCACACCACGCCCTCCTACTGCCATGGGACATCAAGAAACCACCAGACCCATGACCATGTGGCACTACGCCCCACCCCCTCACCATCACATCACCCCGGGTGCTCAACCCACTACTATCCTATGTCCACTCATCCACCGGTAGATCACTGCCACTTCCCAACGCTCCCTGCACACCATGCTCACACAGGCGCCAACCACATGGACCCATACAGACCACCTAACATTCATCGGACTATACACTCATCTCACAGCCCCTGCCAACTGGAAGGGCTGACCCTCTCCCACACCATACACCACCCGGTCATAGGGACTTGCCACTTGCCGCTCTCCAAACCAGTGCCTTGAACATACATGTACTTGCCCCTTAACACCAATATGGCTATACAGCCACATTTTGCACTGACCACCACGACAGGACCGGATACAAAATAACAACGCTGCTCACAAGGCCTTAGGAACATGTGAGCCACACTCACTACCATTGCCACAAGCACTACTGCCCCTGTAGCCGACATGAACACTAGCATCCCTTTAGAGCTGGTACAATGCCCCTCTGGCCATTGTACGGTCTCACCACCATGCCACTGCAAATTTGCTATACAAACAGGGCCCACCTCAGGCTCCACATTTATGCGTTGCTTTTATATATTTTAAACAGGGTTGCAATCCACCTTGTGCTCATCTAATCAGAAGCTCATTGCCCATCCCGATGTACCGAATATCCACAACACGGTAAGACCTCCCTTACCCAACCTGCAATCTCATATCCACTGATGGTTTAACAGGGCCATCCCACAGGGTACTAACTCCAACTCTCTTCGTTTCTCCCTTTCCATTGGTGCATATTGTCGGTAAATACTAATATATTAATTACTCCCAATGGGACTATAACATATGCTTATGTACAATTTTGGATACAAGTGTAGCATCAGAATGACCAATGCACTTTATCACCATGATGTTCCATAAGCACATATGTTCCACTGAACCCACACCATACACCACATTCATGGTATTTACAAGGATATAATGGTAACACTCGGGGGCTTGCCGCTGCTGAAAGACCGCAGCATAGGGGGAAGGTATTCCATTTCATTTTGACAATCCCTCAAGGCCCAAAGCCCAGCCGGGACCCGGACGGGCACAGACAGGCTTGCCTTTGGCGCGCATCATGCGTGGCCACTGTGCCGGCGTGTCTCCCGGGACACAAGTGCTAAACGGGACTTTCAACTGACTGGCCTCATGATCGCGATTACTAAAGAGTGAAGAATACTGCTGTAAGCAGCCAAGCACGGCTAGCAAATAGCACCAGTAACAATTTATTCAGCACCCAGACAAAATAAAAGGAAACTTTGGAAAAGAGGTACTTTTAAAAGCCAAGATTGCTAAAACTCTAAAACACAGTCACGCATAGCATAAATTAAGAAGTCTCTAAAAGTAGTCAGCTCCTTACTTCCTGGTTCATAATGTCCTGTTTGTGACAGTAGGTATAGAATTAAGATGGTGAGTTACTTTTTTAGGGCTGGCTTGTGACTTGAATTTTTGGCCCCGGGGCAGCTCTTTGGGGGTTTGTGTATGTAGTGTTAAGGTGCAGTCGGTTAGTCGGGGGGAAAGGCAGAGTAGGCCATACATGGCAAAATAACCTGCAAACCTCCATTCCTACACCTAGCCTTTTGTAGACAGGTCTCATTGTTTGAGTTCACATTGTCACCCATCAATCCTTTCTCGCTCTCTTTGTCTCAGAAAGGTAGATTGCATCAACAAAAACAAGCATCTGCAAGTTAACAAATATGGGGAAGTCTGCAAACTCCAGAAATTCCATTAGATACTGCTAAGGGTTATGGTGGTCAAGACCTTTGGTTCAGAGGAAGGGCTGCTTGTACTTCTGAGGGTCACAGTCACCCATTTAACCTTCCTTAGTATGTTGGCCAGAGTAGGAACTGCTCCTGAATAGAAAGGTCTCAACTCCTCAAGTATATGACATTTTGACACCTAAAGTCACAGTGCATTAGACAGAGCTCATTGTCAGAAACACTCCAACAAGCATGGTCCCAAATCCTCTTAAGACTCAAGTGCCAGAATTACAATCCCGAAGTAAAGGACATGACAGAGTAAAAAGGAACCTAAGATTAGATGCTACATTAGAGAGAAAAGACTAATAGTCTGAGTCCAAGCCCTCCAAACTAAGAAGGGCTCGTCAAAATAGAGCTAGGGGTCCTTATACTAGGAGTGTTAGGCTTTGTCTGGCCAGAGGATACATGTGTCGCAGCACCTTAGATTAAGAGGATGTTGGTGACCCCTCAGTCAAGGAGTTACTGAAATTCTAATAAAGCGCAAGAGCCTTTTCCGACTACGGGGGTGCCAGCAGTGATGTGGCTTGCAATTCCTATGCACGGCACATAAACATTCCTTTTGGAGGAGAGCCTGTGCCTTCTTTAGTTCAAAAACTCTGTTTCCCCTTTCCTCACATGATTAACGGGGCACTCATCGTCCTCCTCTCGGCCTTGTCCCTTGCTTCCTACCTAAATCAGTCTGTCATCTGAGGTCCAAACCACAGCTCACAAGGCTTCTCTGTTGGAGTCATTTTGCTGGGGTTAAGGCTGAAAACTGGGTGTTGTGGTAGATCAAAAGAAGGAGGTGGACAAAGGGGTGGCCTTTCTACCTGCGATTTTAGTAAAATAATAAACAAAAGGCATATCTATCCCTACCAAAAAGGGGTTTACCCGGGTGCTTGTCATCAGAGAGGTAGTTGAAATCAAAATAGTCAGTCCTCTGTCCAAAAAAACTACCATACGCTGACCCTACCATTAAGGGTTGTATCAAGCAGCAAAACAAAATTGGGTTCCAAGAGAATGACTGCCTTCTTCTGGACGTGACTTCTCAGCCTGTATAGTCTATCTTGAGTTCCTTCTGATGTAGTTAATCGGTTCCTTTAATTCATCTTCCACCTTCTCTCAGGTATCTCCTGTCTTGACTTATTTACAGTTCCTTGTTTCCACACTCAAGGGTCTTGGCCTCCACTCCTCTAGATTTCTTTTGCATCAATGTCTCTCTCACTTGTACTTGTTACACAGTCCACATTCCACAGAGACCAGTGTCCCAGGTCCCTTTTAACACTTTGTTATCTTCTAAGCACTTCCACTTATGGGAACCAACATGTAGGTTCTTCTGCTCCTCTTTGCTAATGTCTTGGTCTTTGCAACCACTGTGACAAGTATTACTATCTTTTGACTTTCTTCACTATCTTGACTGCTTTCGTAACCACTGTAACGAGTATGAGGAGTCCCTCTGTATTGGTTATATACTCTGCTGCCTGCACGGTTACTTGGACAAGTATGATGAGTCGCTCTGTATTCTTTATACCCTTTGCTGCTTTCACAGTTACTGGAGACAAGTATGAGTCTCTGTATTAGTTATAGTCTCTGCTGTTTAGCACCTGCCTGTGGCCCCTCCTGGGTCTCCCACTATTACAGTTACCTCTAGCTTGTCGGGTTGGCGTCACCGGTTCTTCCTGTGGGTGCGGGATCACACTGTCTCGATAAATGCTTCCAGCGCCTTCCTTTCCTTCTCTGCTTTGCTCTTGGCGACATATTCTGCTGGATGGTCTCAGTTGTTGTCGGACTATGTGGTCCACCTCCCTGAGGTCATGCCACCACCTGGCAATGCTTGACAGACACACACAGTCGGCTCCCTGACTGCTCCTGAACTGGTTTCCTCTTTTGTTCTCCAAGTCCTCTCGACAGAGGACCTACTGGAATGCCCTGGCTTCTCTCTCCCAGGTTCGACCGTTGCGGGCATCACCTGCTTGGTGAACACAACTCTCTAAGGCAAGTACTTCTTTGCTTATTATGCATCTGAGCTGGGTCCTCTTTCCCTGAAGTATTCTTTCTTACTCCATAATTCCCACCCTTCACAGTGGTCTCTACTTGCCGTGGAGGAGTGATTAACATTACTCCGCCACTCTTCTTCTCAGTGGATTTGTGTTGGGTTCAAATACTGGACGTGGTATTACAATAGCAAACAGTGGTTTGTTCATGTTGTGACTTTTGAGGCAATGATGGTCTGAGGGGTACATCGTAAAGTGGGGCACGGAGTTCCTTCATAGAATCAGAGTCCTTGTCCCCAAGAGGAGAGTCTCTCCCTGTGAGGTCCCTGCTTACTGCCACCCTGAGCGGGAATGTTGCATTGCAGACTCATCTCCCCAGCCTCCCAGGGAAGGGCTCCCCTGCGGGGAGAAGAGACAGGATCCTGTGCATCGACAGTGTACTTTCGGTAAAGCTGCAGAGTCAAAACATCTAACATGCAGCTGCAGTCTGTGAAGAATTAGGCCTGACAAAGGAGAGCATGTATTCAAATACCTTTCTTTACAATGTTCTCCATCTCTTCTTCAGTTCCAGGTTCCATCATCCGAATCCCTGCATGGTGGTTTCTTCCCTGGGTTTGTATTACATAAGAGATTAGTTACGCTTGTCTCTCACTTCTGAGCCTCCTTTGGACAGGAGACCAATCCCAGGCAGCAAGCATGGTGCAGATTGTACCTTGCCAGTCGTTCTCCTCTTTCAGCAAAGCAGGGCTGCCAGCAGACGACTCTCTGGTCCCCACTGCAGCAACCGAAACAGCATTGCTCCTGAAGAGCTATCTCTAGACGTATGCCTCTTCTCCACAGGGATCAAAATTGCTGGGAGTCCTTTAGTTCCTGCTTAGTGGTAAGGAGTCTGGCTATCTTCACATGAAGAGTTCCTAGGTACTACTTTGGATTACCCAGGCTGGTGCCATACAAACATAGTTCAGTTACATTAATTTGTGTGGCAAATAAAAATGGAGCATTAGGATACATCTAAAAGATATTAAAGCATAATGGGTCTCATCCAATAAACAAAATATAATACGTTGCACCTTGTGAGGCACAAAGGTATGAGGCACACAGTCAGTGCTTAATTTGTAAAAGAAAAAAATAAGTGCGAGGGCTCAACATTTCTCTGTCGGCCACCGGTGCTTTATAGAGCCCCACCTACAAGAGGTCAGGAAGGTGTTGAAGACTTTTTAGGTTGGAAACCTGTAGGTAATCATTTTGATCATAGTAAAAGGCAGTGACAACTGGTAAAACTGAAAAAAGATGGATGCGTAACTTGCATGAGCGAGTGAAGTGAGCGAGCAAGACACTTCATCCATGAGGTTTTGAGGGGGTTCAGATCCATGCAAATGTATGAAAATATGGGCATAATCTGTGATTTTATAGTATAATTTTCTAAAAAATTGGTTACGTGGGTACATGTTTTAAGGACACCTATGAAGGGAACATAAAACAGATGCAGAACCAGCAATTTAAATGCAACCTCCTTTCTAAAGAATAGATAAGATGCAGGTGGACCAGCTCACTCATCCATTTTGGGGTATAGAATAGGCACCACACGTGCCTCAGCAACCCAGACTTCCCACACACGTAGAACACTTCCAACAGCAATTAAAGTTTCCTTAAAAAATAACAGGTAAAGTTGCAGGTGCAGAAGATCAATCTTCAAAGAACAGGCACAGCATGGTCCTCAGCAACTCAGGCTTTTCACACATGTGGAACTCGTCCAGCAGCATTGCAAGCTTCTGAATAATTCTCTCACCTCACCTCAGGCTCGGACCATGGCGCTCCCTAGTTTGGGCTCGGACCATGCAATCTCACTTTCTATGTTTTCCTCTTGATATCAAAAAATCAAAAACATTCGAATGTGCAATGGGTTTTGCTTAACCGTCGCAGGACCATTTTGATTCACTTCACACAATGTTCTTACTTTCATTTCTGCTACTTCTTGGCTGGATACCTTTACAGATCTTCAATTGATCACCAACGCTGCGCCGGACCACTCTGTCACTGGTATCACATCTTTCCTTCTCAAAGTTGAAACATTCATCAGCAATTTAGCTTTACTCACGCCTTTCATCACACGCGTTTAACAATGTTCGTTCCTGCACTCATTATACAATGTTGCCACTTGCAACCTTGACTTCAACACAGATCGGTCTTGCATCGGCCTCCCCCACTCACCGGCTGTGTTCATTTCCATGGCGCTACTTTGTTCTTGGAGCCAGAGACGATACCGCGGCTGCTGCTCCTTCCTGACTTGGTCAGCTACACGGGAGGGGCTCCGCTTTCTCCGACACACAATGCAGGATTCTTTAGCCTGGTTTCCTGGCTTTACGCTTTCTGATCTGCCTGGTTCTTGAAAGTAACGGTTTCCTGCCAGAAAGGTCAAGGGTATTTCCCCCCTTGCGAACCCTTCTTGGTTTGCTGTCTGTCTCCCCTCATTTAACTGCCTTCTCGAAACTACTGTTTCTTCGTGTATTCTTCCTCGCTTAGAGTGTAGTCTCGTGCTCTGCCTTTTATCCGTGTGGGGAAGTTTAATGTAAGTCAGGTGTGAATGATTACCATCAATTGCCTGACCTTGCCTGACCATAGTAATGGGACATGTCAGGTACAATGCTCAGGTGTGAATCAGTTTTCTCCCAGACCAGGCTGTCTGTGAGAAAGTGTTTGTGAAGGGAAAGGGGGGGGGGTTGAGTTTCTAAATATCGTATCGGGTAGGAAGGGGTAAAGGTGTTACAGGGATATACTGCGTCTCACCATCAGGTGTCCCACTCCCCGAAGACCCCTCACCCAGGTGATCCTTCCGCACTGGTCCACCCACAGGAACTGGATCCAAAAGCGATGGCCGTGTCCTGGCCACCTGGATGACAGATCCCCGAGGACTAGCGGGTGAGACACCTTCTGGTTCCTCACACTACCCAGCAGAGCCACCACTGTGGAGCTCATCATCCTACCTTGATCCATTAAAATAAACACACGGTAAGACACCACATCTAACCTCCAACCCTCACCCGGCTCATTACAGCCCTTACTCCATCTCCCGTGTTTTACGCATTTAAATTTTCTTTCCTCTTCTTCCCCACTTTTTTCCTTGGTGTTTGTCTCGCCCTTTTTGACGTAACATTTATTTACTGTTCTAATTATCCAATACTACAAATGAGGTTAATGCAAATACTTGTATCTAATACATAACAACAATTTCCGCTCTTTTAAATGCTACCTATGCATATATTGTTTGCCAACACCTACTGTCCTCCATACCTTGAATATGATGCAATAACTCTGTCACTGATATAATTATGGCTATGACACATCACCTAATATACCACAGGCATGCCACTGCCCAAATGTCACAACGTACTACCTTCTTATCAAAACAACACATGCATAAGTATGTAATATGCCTATCAGTGTCAATCCATTTTCAATGTATATGCCATTTTAATTACGACAATGCTACTTTTCATGGGCACACCAACACTTCACGATGCTCACCCATGATTACAAATGGGTCACCACTCACTCTGCCTCCTCACAACCTCATCATGCACAATGTAACAATCTATACCGCACAATATCTGAACCTATTTACGTAACCGAGATTGAAGAGCACCGTCTCTTAAGAACCCCCCACCGGCAGCAAGATCCACTCATAAATACTATGATCAGCAGAGTGATCTGCTTATTCTAGTGCTCTACTCTCTACCTTTGCACAGTGGTATAAGCAGTGGCAGTTAAAGCGCTGCTTATATAGAACATGCATCCGGGTTGTCCAACTCCAGGCCTCGAGGGCCGGATCCATGTCCGTTTTTCAGGATACCCCTCATTAATATTCATGAGGAATTTGCATACAATGATTTTAAATGTATGCACATTTTTGCTCATGGATATTAATGAGGGCTATCCTGAGAACCTGTCAGGTTTCAGGCTCTCGAGGCCTGGAGTTGGACAAGCCTGCATTTAACAGGCATAACATGAGTTTCAGCAGTACATTCACTCTTCATGTAGAATACGCACTGCACAGGTTTTAGCAATTCAAGCTGCCCCATTGTAAAATAGACACAGTATGGGATTCTTCATTGCTCCCTTCATGCATCCAGGTCCTCTGTAAACCTCCTCACATCCTGCTGTGCGCCAGTTTACCACATATAACAGTCACAAAAGTAGGCCTTGATAGTGCCTGCTCTGTCACATAAAAGGGTCACACAGCATGGGGCTCTGCAGTGATCCCTTCATTAGACACAAACCACTTGTTGATCCGAACATAGGAGGAGGTTGGCTGGACCCTAAAGAGTCAAAGATTGGGCAATGTGCCGGGCCCAGGGAAAGTACCGGTTGACTTTGTCGGATTAGAACCCCATATTTGGATACCTTACCCATACATGCCAACATTCTGTGATCAAAAATCTGTAGGAATTTTAAAGTTTTAAAAATAGTAACTAGCTGATGGTATCACATGAAATGATGTCACATGAACTTTGACCTTATGTCATCACAAGAAATGACCTGAAGTGACATATGGCCTTGAAGAGATCACAGGAAAAGACTGCCTGTTGTGGCCTATCCCAAATCCTCTGACCCATCATTAGGAAGAAATGTACCAAATAAGTGAGCTGTGAGCAGTGTGACCAGCTTCTTCCTCATCAACACATATTTTCCTCTTCAAACCTAACCGCTGATAATCACGAGATGGCCAGCCAGCAGGGAGCTGAACACACAAAATACCCACTGAAAAGCTATAAATCCTGATATTTGAACAAGAGCCTGCTGTGGAGGATCCGGTGTGAAAAAGCAACAAGGTGATACCACTTCTATATACCCAAAGGGAAGTGATAGCCGCAAGGACTCCTGCAAATGCAGCTTGTAAGGCAAGCCCCAGAACAAAAGTAATATAGAGAAAAATATATTGCTCTGTTATAAAACTGCTGACTGGCAACATGTAGCAGTTGCTGGGGGCCTCCCTCAGGCTCATGGCCACTTTCAACTGACAGTTTGAAAGGCCCTGATGCCGTTCATGACCTTGACACATCAAATATTTCAAAAAGTTACTAATTAAACCTGCCTCATCCTAAGGAAGTGACAGCTACAAGGGCTCCCACAAATACAGCTTGTAAGTCAAGCCGTATCTGAACAAAAGTAATATAGAGATAAATATATTGTCAGGTTATGAGACTGCTAAAGGACCACATGGGGCAGTTGCTGGGGTGGGGGGTTGCTTGGTTTTTTGACAGTTTTTCTCATGTCCCCCTCAGGGTCTCCTGCTCTCCTTTCATCTTTCTCATCCATCTGCTCTCCTTTCATCTTTCTCATCCATCTGCCTGTTTTTTCTCCTGTTTCCTCAGTACCTCCTGCCTTCCTCTCATCTTTCTCATCCATCTGCCTGTTTGTTCTCCTTTCCCCTCAGTACCTCCTGCCTTCCTCTCATCTTTCTCATCCATCTGCCTGTTTTTTCTCCTGTTTCCTCAGTACCTCCTGCCTTCCTCTCATCTTTCTCATCCATCTGCCTGTTTTTTCTCATGTGCCTCCTGCCCTCCTTTCATCTTTCTCATCCATCTGCCTGTTTTTTCTCCAGTTCCCTCAGTAGCGCCTGCCCTCCTTTCATCTTTCTCATCCATCTGCCTGTTTTTTCTCCTGTTCCCTCTGTACCTCCTGCCTTCCCCTCATCTTTCTCATCCATCTGCCTGTTTTTTCTCATGCGCCTCCTGCCCTCCTTTCATCTTTCTCATCCATCTGCCATTTTTTTCTCCTGTTCCCTTGGTACCTCCTGCCTTCCCCTCATCTTTCTCATCCATCTGCCTGTTTTTTCTCATGTCCCCTAAGTGCCTCCTGCCCTCCTTTCATCTTTCTCATCCATCTGCCTGTTTTTTCTCATTTCCCCTCGGTGCCTCCTGTCCTCCTTTCATCTTTCTCATCCATCTGCCTGTTTTTTCTCATGTCCCTTCGGTACCTCCTGCCGTCCCCTCATCTTTCTCATCCATCTGCCTGTTTTTTCTCATGTGCCTCCTGCCCTCCTTTCATCTTTCTCATCCATCTGCCTGTTTTTTCTCCTGTCCCCTCGGTATCTCCTGCCTTCCCCTCATCTTTCTCATCCATCTGCCTGTTTTTTCTCATGTCCCCTCAGTGTCTCCTTCCCTCCTTTCATCTTTCTCATCCATCTGCCTGTTTTTTCTCATTTCCCTTCGGTGCCTCCTGTCCTCCTTTCATCTTTCTCATCCATCTGCCTGTTTTTTCTCATGTCCCTTTGGTACCTCCTGCCGTCCCCTCATCTTTCTCATCCATCTGCCTGTTTTTTCTCATGTGCCTCATGCCCTCCTTTCATCTTTCTCATCCATCTGCCTGTTTTTTCTCCTGTCCCCTCGGTATCTCCTGCCTTCCCCTCATCTTTCTCATCCATCTGCCTGTTTTTTCTCATGTCCCCTCAGTGTCTCCTTCCCTCCTTTCATCTTTCTCATCCATCTGCCTGTTTTTTCTCATTTCCCTTCGGTGCCTCCTGTCCTCCTTTCATCTTTCTCATCCATCTGCCTGTTTTTTCTCATGTCCCTTCGGTACCTCCTGCCTTCCTCTCATCTTTCTTATCCATCTGCCTGTTTTTTCTCATGTGCCTCCTGCCCTCCTTTCATCTTTCTCATCCATCTGCCTACTTTTTCTCATTTCCCCTCGGGGCCTCCTGCCCTCCTTTCATCTTTCTGATTAATCTGCCTGTTTTTTTCTCCTATTCCCTCGGTACCCCCTGCCTTCCTCTCATCTTTCTAATCCAGCTGCCTGTTTTTTCTCATGTGACCTCAGTGCCACTTGCCCTCCTTTCATCTTTCTCATCCATCTGCCTGTTTTGCTCCTGTTCCCTGGGTACCTCTTGCTTTCCTCTCATCTTTCTCATCCGTCTGCCTGTTTCCTCTCCCCCCACTGCCTCCTTGATCCTTTAATTTTCCCCATTGCTTTGCTTAACATCCGCATTTGTTCTCTTCCCCCTCTCTTGAGGCTTCTCTTGTACACACACTCGCTCACTGCCTTCCTATCGACCCCCTGCTTACCTCTCTTACCCCCCCCACACTCGTCCCATCCCCCATTTGTCCTTACCTGCCGCCCCAGATCACGTTGCTCTGCTCTTTCAGTCAAGCTTTTCCTTCTAAGTTTCAATCTGCATCATGGAGTTAATGGGACAGGGCGAGCCCCGGAGGGAAGGCAGCACTGACATGAGTCTACCCCTTGCCCCAGACGACAGGACACTGGGCTTTTGGACGTGGCCCCCTACACAAAAGCCTTGCTATTCAAGCGTCCAGGTGCCTCTGTTCATGAAGTTGCTTCTGCACAATTGTGGGGCATTCTTGCACTAATCTAAGTCCTTTTTCCAACTCTAGGTCAGGAGCCAAATCACATTATTGAGAGTCAGTGATGTGAGGCTGTTGGCTCGAAAACATGTATAGGGAAAAGCAGCCTAACGTGTGTGTGCGCGCGCGCGAAATTGTTCCACACGTAAAGAGTTGAAACACATTTACTGCGGAGAGTGTGGCCTTTTTCCTTTTTTCGTGCATCTGAAGCCTGACTGCACATGGTCATGGTCGCAGTGCTATCCTTTGATCTGCCACTCTCATTTTTGCCTGAGCACTTACAAAGTAATAATTCACAAATGTTACCTGCAGAAATTCGGGAGAAGACGGGTCTGCAACTAGCAGCTGTATGTTTACAGCTCAGCTGAGCAGAGACCGAGACCAGCAAAGAATTTCTTGTGAGAGACACCGGCTCGGAGCTCACAGCACGACAATGAGGCAGACAGCAGCCACTGCCCAGAGAATGTCCCAGGATGCCGATGGCAGACATCTGACGCTGACAGTGACTGCCTGGACTTCGGGGTGCACATGGCAGAGTAGAGTGTCTCTTTCACGCCTGCCAGGCAGCGCAATAATGATGGGCCATTAACACGCCCTCCAGAGGATGCTGATCATGCTGTGCCGGGCCTCAGGCACGCAGTCCTATATAAATCGGTAAGGTGTTGACACTAAATCGGTAGGCGGTAGGACTGCTTAAAAAGCGGTATCTTACCGCTTAAATCAGCAGAGTTGGCAAGTATGCTTACCTAATGAGATTATTTAACACGGTCATAAATCGAGATATTGTGCCACCTTCTTAGGTCTGTGCTGGGTCTGTGCTGAAATTGGCCCGATTTTAAAAAAAAGGGAGCTAAAAATGCCCCAGGTAATTACCGCCCATTTCCCTTCTAGATGTTGAAGGGAAGATTTATGCGCGTTTAATTTTAGAACATCGGGAAGCATGGGTGCTAGAAAGGAGGCCATCAATCATCTAGAGGCAGGTTTTTGGGGTGGCATTAGTACTAATGACCAAAACCTCTGTTTACGTTTAATCTTTGAACAATATGTCCTGCTCAGGAAAATGAACGTGTTTGCAGTATTTATTGACCTTCGCACTGCGTTTGATGTTGTTCCAAGGGTTAGACTTTGGAAGACATTAATAAATCTAGGGCTAAATTTTTCTCTCCTAAATGCAATTAGGCGTCTTTATTCAGGAAACATAGCAACAGTGAGCTGTGGCTTGAATGGCAGGACAACCAAGCCATTCAATGTAGAAATGGCAGTCCATCAGGGTGGTCCATCAGGGTGGTGTCTTGGCCCCTAGATTGTTCTGCGTGTTTATTAATGGGGTAATTGAAACATGATTATCACTTCACTAGCTAATGAAAACCTTCCAAATTTGATGTTTGCGGGTGATGTGGTTCTCCTCCCTCTTACTATTACGAATAGGCCTAGGTGCATTCGTTGATTTTTGTAACATGAATGGCCTTTCGGTTGATGTGGCCAAAACTAAATCTATGATTTTCCAGGGCCGTAGAAGATAGAGGGGGTTGCTGCATCTGCAACTAAGTAAAGGTTCTATTGAGCAGGTGGATCAAAATGGCTGAGAATGAGGGCGAATTCCCACTGGGATGCACACATAGCCAAATAGGCTGAACTCTCATTGGCAAGGTATAGCTGTGCACTGACTAGGTTTACTAGGGAACATGGTGACGGGGCTGTTCGTGTATCTATTGAAGCCCACAAGGCCCAAGCCAGGTAGGCAGCCACTTTTGGGACAGAACTTTGGGGTAACACTAGCCGTCTCAAATTGCCTATCCTTGAAAATAAATATCTCAAATATTCTTGCACTCCCGCAATGTGCACCCAATTTACCCGTGCATTCAGAAACTGGACTGCAAAATATAGAATGGTTCCGTGGAACCCGTCTAGTTTACTGTTGGGTAAGGCTTTAGTCGACCGGTGAGTTGAGCAAGTTTAGGGAAGCTGCTATGGGCCTACTGATGCAAAGTGGAGGGAAGTCTCTTCCCTGGTTCATTCATGTTAAAAACACACTAGTATCACCGGGGCCGAGTAATGTTTGCCTCAATCCTTCCAGCATATCTACTGGGTTGAAAATGATAGTTAAAAGAGCCTATGACCCTAAATTTGAACAGAGCACTTTATCTGAAATTGAAAAGTCATCCTTGCTGCAGTGATACTGGCATATTAAAGCAGAGCCAGGATACGAAGCATATTTAGATTATGTTAATTCACAATCTGAACGAGCACTGTATATCAAACTTCCTATAGGGATCCTCCCATTGGCAACTGGATGTAATAGATGGAATGCATCTACCCCTGCCAATTGTCCATTCTGCCCGGACAAAAATTAATTAGGAGATTCTTTTGTGGATTTGTCGCAAATGCCTCTCACTGAGAAGAAAACTGTTGAGACCACTGTTTAGGATAAGAGCTA
The DNA here is from genome assembly GCF_040938575.1 of Ambystoma mexicanum. NCBI lineage: Eukaryota > Metazoa > Chordata > Amphibia > Caudata > Ambystomatidae > Ambystoma > Ambystoma mexicanum. Next base: position 231,500,313 of record NC_090929.1, read on the forward strand.
TCACAAACAGAGGTAGCACTGGCATTGTGTCTCAATTCGAGGGATGTTCTCGCTATTTTTTGAACTACAAAGTATACATTAAATGCGTGGTGCATCAGGCATAGAGTTATGGATAGACAGTAACCATAAATACTGCTTCTGCTGAGTGGCGCTCTCCCATATTCTCTGTACTTTCTCCATCTTCTTCATTAGCGTCTAGCAGTGAAATCTACTAATTTATTTGGGGGACTTTTTGTTTACGATGGCTTAGCTTTTTTAACATTTATGCTATAATGAATATCAATTATTGTTGTAAGAGAGTTACCTAAAGGTTTGGCGCGCTTTATAAATTAATAAACAAACCAACCATGTATTGTCCTTCCTTTTTAAATTGTTTATCTATGATGCATTTTAAACTGTATTCTGCTTTGATATTATCGAAATAAAGCTGAACGAAACGATCGCTTCATTTATTTGGGTCCTCTGCAGACCCCATTATTCCATTGTGCAACTTGTCTTCCCAGGTTGCTAAATTATGTCGAGTTATCCAGTCGGGGATGCATATTTAAACAAGAGTTGCATATTCTTAGCTGGCCTTTTACTATTTCCAGCAACAGCACGTGTGGATAATTGATTAAAAAAAATTCTTAAAGCTTTCCTAACAATACACATGCAAAGCACTTTAACTGGCTTTGAACTCGTTTTCTTAAAGCAAAAATCTACCAGTAATGAGCATATGTAAACCTGGGGAGCTTAATTTCGGTTTCATTCATGGAACTCAGCAAAAACATGGAAAAAAGGTTACTTGTGGCATTTATTTGTTAATATGCCTTTGCAAATTGTTTTGAAAATATTTAAGGGGGTAATTGCTGTCATCATTACACATACAGTGCCTTTTAAATCATTGCTCCCGACTCTGCTGAAGCCAGCAGGCCCAGTATCAATCCTTATAGAAGAAAGTATGTTCATTGTCTGCCAGGCTGCAGAGAACTGATGATGGAGGAAGTTATTGGGGGTTAAGATGGCATCACTGTCCCTGTTGGGATCCTGGAGCAGAGCTGCAGATCCTCTCTGACTGAAGTGTCAAGAGGGGAAGGAGCGGGAAAGTGGGGCATGGGTGGGAGTCGGCAGGAGACAGGCCTGCGCGCTTAGAGGCAGATGCAGAGCGCATGCAATGCACACTTTAGAAGTGCCGGTGCTCAGCGCTGGCTATAAATTATGTGCCAGGGCTTGACTCCGGCAAACACTGGTACAAATTAAGCACCGGAGAACACTATGCATTCGTGTATCATTCACCAGACGTACCTTTTGCTTGCTGAGTAAAGCTTGATATCAAGAATCTGATTTAACTCCTGCACATCAAGTCGTCATTTTGATCCCTCTAGCTGCAAAGCCCACATTTCCTCATAAGAGAGCCAGCCGCACAAACCCAATGGCTTATTTTATCTCCTCAACCAGACAGACAGACAGAAGCAGATTCCACTCCGCTACAGATGAAGAGGGGCGGGGAGGGAACAGTCTTTCGTGTAAAACCTCATATACCCCGGAGGAATGTTCCAAGTGCCTTGTGGCCAGAAACTGCATCACCCACCTATCTGATCTATGCAATACGATCTCTCTCAACTCAGCTCTATATTTCGTGTCTGAAGAAAGTGAAAAAATATTATGTAAAAATTCAAATGTTTCAGCCATGTGTTTTGGAGAAATCACTGGGCTAGTGCTGGTTTGGCATTGATGGGGATAATGCTGCATGCAGTGTGTTGACATACCACACCTGTATGCTATGAACATAAGATGTTCCTTTTTTATTGTATAAAGCACGGACTTGCCTCCGCAGCGCTGTACAGAGTGTGGGTAGCCAGCATTTGGGCTAGCATCTTTTTTTTGCCATTTAAAGTTTACTGAAACATATTCTGCATTGTACGAAAAACAATAACAACAATGTGTATCGCCATGCAACAAAGAAAAGGGTGCTATGGCCGTACACTCACATTGAGCACAATAAGAACCTTGAGAAGTCGTCAGGTACAGTTCTGTAAATAAGCCACTGTTAATTTGATCAAAACCCAAATCAAAATCCAACGTAAATAATATATATTCAAAATCATTCACATCAAGTAGAGAAACCGACGTACAATAAATACAGTGTGTGGGGAATTTCCTGGTACGGTTGACCATGCTCACCATTCAGATTATATTAAAGAGAAGGATGACATCTCATGTGGCTTATGGTGAATGTTGGGATTATCATGATCACTCACAAAGGTTATTAGTGGGCCCCAGTCCGACAGGAATTGTGCCATTTTCCCTCTCAATGCCCCATCAATCTTAGGCATGGCAGCAACAGATCACACTTGCGCCCACCACTCTTTCATGTCAGGAGCTTCCTGGGATTTCCAATACTTAGCTATCAGTCAACGTGTCGCAACTAGAACATAAGTGACCATTCTACAGCTTCTGGCAGCCAACTTGTTCCCCAAAAGTAATGCCAAGGGGTCCAGTTCTAGTTCAAACCCACATATTCCCCTGATTTGGGCAATCACTTCCTGCCAAAAGCCCTGAATCTGAGGGCAGCTCCACCACATATGAAAAAAGGAGCCTAGAGGTGTCCTGCATCTCCAGCACTGGGGGGAGAGCGGATCGTTCATTTTATGAAGTCGTTCTGGGGTAAAGAACCAGCGACAAAGTAGCTTAAATCTGTTTTCCCTAAGCTGCACGACCTGGAATGTCTTGTCCACCCTCATCCAGATGTTATATCAAGCCAGGTCGTCAATGGGTCTCCCCTACGTATTGTTCGCATCTAACCATATACCCTTGGAAGTGTTTGAACCTGGTCGCATGTAATAACTTATAAAAGGACGCATGTTTGGCCCCCGGGGGTATCCTATAAATAGGTCCTCAAAGTGGGTTGTTTCCTTCCTCCCCTGGGTTGCTATGTTCGTCTGGATCACCCAATGCCGAAGCTGCAAATACTGAAATCTATCCACTTCTTCAACCATGTAGGCCTGTCTGCACTGCTCGAATGTGAGGTGATGATGATCCCTATACATCTGGCCCAGACTATATAGCCCTCTCTCCTTCCACTGTGTAAACAGCTCAGTGTTCTTCCCCGGAGGGAACTCTGTAGTGTTCCAATTATCTGTAATTGCCGAGGGGAAGGTGGTTGTGGCATATGTATGTGCCGCTTTGTCCCACTACTCCAACGCAGTCCTCGATGTCGGGAGCCCCTACCCACCCCGTTTCCGTGTCCCTGGGGAACGCCAACACCGATGTAAGGGGGTTCCCAAGGCATCCTGTTGAATAGTGATCCAGTGTTTGGGGGTGTGTGTATTTGTCTGGCTTTCTAGGATGGGCGCCAATTTGGCTGCATATAAGTAACTTTCAATATCAGGCACCTTGGTGATTTTCTGGACCAAATAAATCTAAACACATGCAACTGCAAGTCTTTCAGCGACGCCCTGGGAATCCAAATTGGTAATGCCTGGAATGCATATAGTTGTGGTAGCAGGGTCATCTTGACTGCTGTTATTATCCCCAGCCAGGAGATTTCTGAGTTTCCCCATCGCACCAAATCTTGCTTGGCCTTAGAAAAAAGTGGCAGAATATTGGCAGCATACAAATCAGTATAGAACATTCTTAAATGCACCCTCAAGTATTTCAGGGAACGCAAAGCTTATGAGAAGGGGAAGGTTGCCTTCAGCTGTCCCACTGCCTCCAGTGTTTCATATATATTAAGTATTGTAGATTTGGTGAAATTAATATTAAAACCCGAGACCCTACGGAATCTTTCCAGTAGCGACACGATATGGGGTAACGTGGCTGTAAAATCTCGCATATAAAAAAAGAGGCATTCTGCAACGCCAATTCATGTTGGTAGGCCGCTATATCCTCGAATATCTCCCGATGAGCGCACTAAACAAGGCAAAGGCTCCATAGACAGACCAAACAGGAGTGGGGACAATGGACACCCTTGTCGCGTCTCTCTATGCAAACTCACTGAGTCTGAAAGAACCCCATTCACCTTAATCCTGATAGACGGAAGCACAAAATTAGCGAGCGCCAACCTAAGAAACCTCCGGCCGAAACCAAACCCTTCTAGAACCTTGGACAAGTATGTCCAGTCAACCCGATCAAACGCTTTCTCAGCGTCGATCGAAAGCAGAGCCATTGCATGTTTGTGCTTCCGTGCCCAAGTCGAGATATCTATTGTGCGTCGAATGTTATGAAGCGCTTGGAATCCATGAACACACACTGTCTGGTCTGTTGTTACCAACTCAGGCAGTATTGCAGCAGCCGTGTGGCTAAGATCTTGGAGTATATATGTGAGTCATAATTAAGGACTGCAATTGGCCTGGAAGCAGGAAAATAAGGCAGGGATTTTATCACGTTTAGCAATTAGCGTTGGTGTGGATTCTTCCATGGTTGGCGTGATAGACCCTGTCTCGGCAAAATAATTGAACAACTCTGCAATTCAAGGAGAGAGCTCCCTGGAAAATGTTTTATAAAAAAGGGCTGTGAACCCGTCTGGCCCTGGGGCTTGTTGCCGGGAAGAGAGCGAATGGCTTGTGCGACCACCTCCGCTGTTATGGGCACGTCCATCAATTGCCTACGGCCTGGCGATATACAGGGAAGCTGTGCTTCCCGGATAAATGCTTCCTGCTGCGGGCCATTAAAGGAGTCTGCTGCAAAAAGGTCTGTATAATATTGCAACAATATACATATTTTCTCAGACTCTTCTTCGTGAAGGAGACCCTGCTCATCTTTCAGACCCCCTATTATGGAAATGTTCTTCTGGGCCTGGAGTTTGTAGGCTAAAATTCGTGACGCCTTATTAGATGTACTATAATAGAAGTGCTTTGTTCGAAGTAGTTTATGGGAGATATCATCAACCCACAGTGCCTTTAATTCCACCCTAGTCACTTGAAGTTGTCTGTAAGTTTTTCTGGCCCGTCCTGCTTATACTGAGCTTCTCATTCCCAGACCTTCACTTAGACTCATGCTTGTTGGGCTGTAAGGATCCTTTTCCGTGCTGAAGCTATACTGATCAACTCCCTCCTCAACGTAGGCTTAAGGGCCTACCACACCCCTGAAACAGATACCTCACCCGTGAGGTTTTCTTGAAAATATTGGGTGATCCTGTCTGCACAGATGGCAGCACATACGGCCTGATCAGCCAGCAACAAGTTGTTCAATTTCCATCTCGTGGCCTACCTACCCCCAAGACCAAACCCATCTAACAGTAGAATGATGGCAGAATGGTCTGAGACTAGCGCAACCTCTATGGTGGTTGAAGTGATTGCGGGGAGTAAGGGCTGGGAAACCAGGAAATAAAATCAATTCTGGAGTAGGTGCGGTGAACATGTGAAAAATGTGAGTAGTCGTGGTAGTGGGGGTGGAGGTGTCTCCAAATCAACCAACTGCATGCCCACCATAGCTTGCTTAAGGGAGATTGACTTTGAGGCGCCAGATAGGGTCACCAGGCCAAAAATATAATTTCCCTCCCTCTAACACCACAATAAAATATCCACCCACCACTAGTTCCCCCGGTTGAAATGTGCTATATGCGGGAAAATTTGGGCATAAAAACTGATCTTGCTGTTGATTAGGCCCATATACGGACACCAGGGTAAGATCTCATCCAACTATACGCAAATTCAGTCTAATGTATCTGCCCTGCCCCATCCTTCACAACTGTACCTCACTCAAAGTGTAAGGATCTAGCTATCAAGATTGCAACCCCAGCCTTTTTCATCGGTGTGGAGGCAAAATACCGATGGGGAAACCATCGCAACCGCAACCTCCTGGAGCAGGGCGATATCCGCCCTGAGGTCCACCAATTTTGAGAGTATGCTCTTGCGTTTTCTCTGAAGGTTTAGTCCCTGAACATTCAGGGACACAATCTTCACATCAGCCATTATAACACTGTGGCTCAGCTCCAGTCACCCCCCCCCCCACTCCCTCCAGACCATGCTGCTCCGAAACGGGCTGCAGTTATCAGAGATCCGAATCAGGAAATGCACAATTCCGATGCCCTACTAGTTCAGAACGCCCAATCCAGCGGTTCAGGAGCAGGGTTCATTCTTAGAACACTGCAGGCGCTGCTTAAGCTGCTTGAGTCTGCAGAGCTACTGGGGTTAGACCGCCATTAGCTCCCAGCCAGGCCACGCCCCCGGGCTAGCATCTTTTAACAGTAGCACAGTTGAAGTATGTGTGTCGGTATGTGCGCCCATTGGAATTAGTCCTTGGTCAGGTGTTGGTGAAAAAACCATGTTGTGGAAGATTTGCTTAATTGGAGAATTATGGGGGCATTACGAGCCAACACCGGAACCCCATATACCGGCCCACGTGTTGGAGATGTTCCGATGCTACGGCACCTATTTCCACTTGTGGTGGACATGCCCAGTCACACAAGTGTTTTGGAAGGAGGTGCTAGCTCAGATTAAAATAATTACTGGATTAGATTTGGTAACGGACCCTCTGTTGATAATATTAGGCGATGAAGATCTGCAGGGTCATTACAAGTTGGGGGCAAAGGAGTCTAAACTAATAACTAATTTTCTAGATGCAGCAAGCATGGTCATAGCAAGGAAGTGCAAATCCCTTCTCCCCCCGGATAACAAAGAATGGTGGTCCAGGATCTGGTATGTAGCGGCAATGCATAAAATAGATGCAGCGATTAGGGGGGAATCAGCTCGATACCTCCAAGAATGGACCCTTCTTATTCCTTATGTGAGCCAGTATGATGGCTCCGGGATATATCACAAGCCCCATGAGAGGACTTCCTTTTCACTGTTGTAATAGTAAATTATTTGTTCCATGCATTACAACCCACCGTACTTCCACACTCATATGTGCTCCTAATATTTATGTTTGCCTTTTTGTTATGATGGTTGCTGATGTGAAGCTGGCATTGTTTGATATTAGCAATATACGGCCAAGATGTGCCTGCGTTGCAGACAGTTATAGAAGCGAAGATGTATTACTTGCACTTGGATTTAATTTTGATGTTAAAACCTGTGAATGGCACACATTTGTTATTACAATGTTGCTCTGTTTGATATCTCAATAAAATATGAATGTGAAAAAGAACTTTATTTTGAACACTATTCATGTTGAGGCCGACATCCTTACACATTGTATTCATTTAATTGTGAGGGCAAGTATAGGTTTGCACACAGACTGACTTTTGATTTGGACTTCCTGATGCAGACTATCCTTCGTTTTCTTTAGGTAGGGAAATCTCACCTTAGCATAGGGCAAGTTAGGCCCTACCCCATCCTGACATTCAAGTTAAAATAAAGTTTAAGAAAACTTGAACCTGTTGTCTGTGTCTCACTCATGATGCATTCACATACCTTACAGGAGGGAAACGCTTGGTAAGTTTCCATTTTGGGAAGAGAACATCCCAGGTGGAACCAATAACCCACACCAAAGGTCCCCTATTTTGGCCGCCACAGCCCTGTATTGTGGCAAAGTCTTTAATAAGCATAGCATTATTTGCAATCATTGCATCATTTTGTACTGCATGTTTTTTTTAATATTGTAAAGCACTTTGGTGAAAGCGCTATAGAAGTCAAAATAAATACTAAAGGTGCCCTACAATCTATTCCCGAGCAGGACTGGCTGGCGGCAGGCTTTTGTAACTTTTAGATGGATGTATGCTGCTCCAGCAATTTTAACTTTTTCAGGGGACAGATGCTTGCTCACTGCACAACGCCCAAAAATGGAGACTGTTTTGGAAGTCCTGTGTGAGAATTGTCTTATATAAAGCCAAACTAATCCATAGATCGAGCGGAAATAAAAGAGAGGTAAAACCAAAGAGCAAAAAGGACTTGCAACACAGAAGAGGCTATCCCCGACATTAAAAAAAGCAAAACCTCGATTCTATTCTGAGAGACTATCAAAACCCAATAGCCCACAGAGAGGCATTCAAGATAATCTCTGAATTTCACAATCTTTCTGCCCGCTCTCACAACCAACATCACAATCCTCTAACCCTCTAGTTGTAGTCTTGCATCTGAAATAATCGACTCATGACACCTGAAGCAAACACAAGCGAACCACCCGCGAGCTCACCAAGGGAGCACACCCTCTTACTGCTGCGCCTGTTATGTTATGCTATGTTACTTTGCATTTATATAGCGCCTTATATACCATTGGTATGGTCTGAAGGCGCTGGTAGGTTGAAGGCCCTTGGGAACCGAAGTTCAGGTCAGTAGAGAGAGTAAAAGGAGTCAAAAGGTGCTTGTGAGCACAGGGTATGTGTGCAGCTCATGCAGTATTCATGTAATAGCTGCTTCATAGCGGTAGGTGTGGTGGAGAGAGATCAGGTGTATGTGTTCGCTCTGGTAGGATTTATCCAGACCGGATGTGGCTGCGTTAGGCCTGAGGAGAACGCCTGGCTGGGGGGTGTGTAACCAGCAGTGTTTACTTAGAATGATGTGGAGTGAGCGGCGGATGTTGGTATGAGAACAGTTATACCGAATGGTGTCATTGTATTCCTGTGTTCTATTTAAGTGGTGATGTAAAGGCGAGAGTAAGCATGGTGGTGTGATATGATGAGTTGTATGCTCTTTCAAACGTTCTCTGCATTCCAAACTGAACTATATCCGTCACGCAAGACTATGCGCTACAGTCCGTGCCATGCACTCCTATCCGCTCCATGCACCCAGTCTGCTCGATACACTCTGGTCTGCTCCGCGCACTCATGGATTCCAGCCCCCCCGCGTGCTCCAGTCCGCCCTGCGCACTCCAGTCCGCCCTGCGCGCTCCAGTCCGCCCCACGCGCTCCAGTCCGGCCTACGCATGCACCCTTGTCTGCTCCACGCATGTACTCTAGACTGCCCCACGTAAGTACTCATGTCAGCCCCACGCATGCCCTCCTGTTTGCCCCACGCTTGCATTGTCTGTCCTATGCTCTACTCATCCATTCTACTCATCAGTATTGGACGCAATCAGTGCTCGTTCGTTCTACGTACTCGTACTCTCTTAGCAAAACACGTCCGCTCACTCTGGGCACTCATTCGCTCCGGCACTCATCCGCTTTATGCCTCACACGTACTATGCATTTACCTGTTTTACGCACTCATCTCCTCTCTGCACTCATCCCCTTCTAGGCACTCATCCCCTCTAGGCATTCATCCATCTCTACGTGCTCATCCATCCCCCTCTACGCACTCATCCACCCCCCTCTACGCACTCATCCATCCCCTTCTACGCACTCATCCATCCCCCTTCTACGCACTCATCCATCCCCCTTCTACGCACTCATCCATCCCCCTCTATGCACTCATCCATCCCCCTCTACGCACTCATCCATCCCCCTCTCTGCGCGCGTCCCCCTCTCATCCGCTCCCCACCCTCATCCGTTCTCCACACTCATCCGCCTTAAGCATTCGTGCTTTTCACGCGTTCAACAGCAATATCCTGTTCTATCTAATTATCTCTTCACTCATCATCTTTGTACACTGATCCGCTCCATACACACGTCCGCTCCATACACTCGTCCGCTCCAAACACTCGTCCGCTCCAAACACTCGGCCGCTCCAAGCATTCGTCCCATCCATACACTTGACCGCTATAAATACTCGTCCGCTCTGTTTTACGCACTCCAGCGTTCTACTCGCTTCTCTGTATTTACGCTCTCATCAGCGGTACACGCTCGTCCGCTCCACAACCCAGCCGTTCTACACACTCATCCGCACATGTTTGTTCATTCTATACACTCACACATTTGCATTCTTCCACTCAGCGCATTCATGTATTCCATCTGCTTCATCCATTCTAACCATTTCATCCACGCTGTTCACTTTGTTTACTCCACATGCATTCTGTCAATTTCCGGAGTCAAAATCTCTTTAGTGTTTCCGTATAATTTAGTCTTATTAACCATTTCACTGCTTTGATCTATTTTATTGGATTATTAGCTGTCAATTTCTCGCATCAGGTAGTTTGTTGGGTTTGGTGTCATTGAGTTGCTGTTACACTGTTTGGGTTAGTTTGGTATGGCTTGGGTTTTAGGGGAAGAGCCAGGTTTTCAGCAGTTTGCGGAAAGACGTTAAATCCTCAGTTAGGCGGATGTGGGGTGGGAGTGAGTTCCATAGTGTGGGGGCTAAGGCTGAGAATGATGATCCGCCTAACCTGACTGAGTTTGTCTTCGGTATGACAAGGAGGCCGGCTGTGCTTGATCTTAGGGTGCGGGCGGGGTGATAGGGTTTTAGTTTGTCTTGAAGGTATTGGGGTCCGGTTTGATGCAGTGCTCGTTGAGAGATGCATAAGGTTTTGAAGGTCACCCTTTGGGCTACTGGAAACCAGTGCAGTGTCTTAAGGGCTGGGGAGATGTGGTCTCTCGGGCCGAGTGCAAGTAGCAATTTGGCTGCCGCGTTTTGTGCCCTTTGAAGTTTATTCAGTTGGTACGCATGGACTCCGAAGTATAGGGGGTTTGCGTAGTCCAGTCTAGATAGAACGATTGATTGGACCGCGGAGAGTCTGTTGGGAAAGGAGAGATATGGAAAGAAGCGCCTAAGGGTTTTAAGGTGGTAGTGGCAGGATTTTGAGACGTTGTTGACTTGGCGCGAGAGTGTTAGGTCAGAGTCAAGGGTGCATCCAAGATTTTTCACTGATTTGGAGGGGGTCGGTGAGTTGCCCATGGCGGATGGCCATGGTAGTGGGTGCGGAAGAAGTTTGGAGTTGCCACATACCATGATTTCTGTTTTGGAGGGGTTTAACAGGAGGTGGCTTTGGGTCATCCAGAGTTCTATGTCAAGGAGGCAGGAGGCCAGGTCAGGTCGGGAGTTGGGATTTGAGTTCAGGAGTTTTAGAATTAGTTGAGTGTCGTCAGCGTAGTTGTAGCATAGGATGTTGTGTGAACGAATTATTGGAGGGAGGGTGATCAGGTAGAGATTGAACAGGAGGGCAGATAGGCAAGCTCCTTGTGGGACTCCTGTGTCGACTGGTCGGGCTTGGGAGGTATAGGTGGAGAGTATCGTTATTTGGTACCTGTCTCTGAGGAATGAAGCTATCCATTTAAGAGCCGTTCCACGAATTCCTAGGGAGTGGAGGCGGTCTAGGAGGATTGAGTGATTGATTGTGTCAAAGGCGGCGGATAGGTCAAGAAGGATTAGTGTGGCGCATCCCGCGGAGTCTGCTGTCATTTTAAGGTCATCCCAGATTGAAGTTAGGGTGGTTTCAGTTCCGTGGCGGGCTCTGAAGCCTGATTGGGCGGGGTCTAGCAGATTGTTGGCTTCGACAAAGGCATTTAGTTGGGAGTAGGCGGATCGGTCAATGAGTTTGGCAAGGAACCTGGTGTTTGAGATAGGGTGGTAGTTTTTAGGCTCAAGAGGGTCCACCAAAGGTTTTTTAATTAGAGGTTTGACATGAACCATTTTGAATGCGTCGGGAAAGATACCAGAGGAAAGGGAGGCATTTATGATGGATCTTGCGTGTTCTCCTGCGCAGGTGGAAGCGAAAATTTCTTTGAGGGTTGAGGGTAGATAGAAGTTTGAGAAATTGCTTTGGTGATATTGGACTAAAGGATTCAAACGTTGGTTGCGTAGTGGTCGCAGCTGGTGGGTTGGCCGGTACGGGGGGCGAATTGCCTTGTGGATGTAAGAGAGCAAGTTTGGTGGCTAGAGTATTTGTTCTTTCGAGAGCCGTGGTGTAAAAATGGAGGGAGAGTGAGTCGCACAGTGATTATGAGGGGGTCGGGACGGTCGTTGTGCAAGCTGGATTGGTGAATTTGGCGATTGTTTTGTGGAGTTCCTTGCTTGGGTTTTTGCAGTTTAGGATTCGGGAGTTATAGTGGGTTTTTTTTGCTTTCCGGATTTCAGCCTTGTACTGATAAAGGTGTCGGGCCAAGGTGGCCCTGCTCTCCTGGGTTTTGTTTTTCTGCCATTTGCGTTCTAGATGTTTATATATTTGCTTAGTGATCTTCAACTCAGGAGTGAACCATCTGGGGAAGAGGCCACGGCGGGTTGATGGTTTGCAAGGGGGTGTGAGCCGCCACAGAGATGCATTGAGCCATGAGTCAAAGGCGTTCAGGGGTTAGCTGTTTGTTGGGATGGTAGGTCGGTGGTGGAGACTGGAGGAGTGCGTCGGCTAGGTCCGGAGTGATTGTTAGTTTTTTCCAGCATTTGTGTAGATTCGGAGGTTCAGATTCAAGTACTGCATGGGGGTCGGGTGAGCGAATGGTGAATGAGAGAATGAAATGATCGGACCAGATGATAGGGGTGGGGGGCTTTAAATGAATCAGGGTGTTGGAGCTAAAGATGGCATCAAGAATGTGTCCTTTATAGTGAGTCGGGCCATTTATGTGGGGTTGGAGGTTAATTGCATCTAGACCGTCAACCAGAGAATGTGTCATAGGGTTGGTGGGGACGTCGAGCCATATGTTGAAGTCTCCAAGAAGGGTGAGGTTGGGATGGTTTAGTTAAAGGGTGGCAACAGAGTCGCAGAGGTTGTTTGCAAATTGTCTATCGTAGCCAGGGGGCCTGTAGATTATTAGGAAGCTGTGTGAGACCGACGGGGAGAGGGATAGTTTAACAAGGAGAGACTCGCAGGAAGAAATGGAAGGTTGGTTGTCGATGATTGAGGCATGAAAGAGAGACTTGAAGACGAATGCTACTCCCCCTCCTCTGGAGGGACGGTTCAGTGGGATGAGGGAGTAGTCAGGGGGAAAGGCTTCATTAGCAATTGGAGCGAAGTCGTCAGAGAACCAGGTTTCAGTGACGAAAACCAGGTCTGGTTTGTCAGAGGTGAGGAGGTCATAGATGCAGTGTCTGTTTTTCGCTACGGATCAGGCATTAAATAGGATGCAGTTCACATCGGTAGGCGAGGTTGGTCTCGGAGCTTGCGCGGAAGGGGGCGGTGGCAGAGAGAGTGGAGAATGGGGCGGGAGAAGGGTATGGTGGGCGATGCTTGATGGGAATAGTGGGCGAGCATAAAAATTGACAGGCTTCGGGCGGGATTGGGTGGCTGCGTGTGTTAGGATGATCGGGTTTGGTTCGGGGGATCCGAAGGTGGGGTGTGAGCGGTTTGGAGTTTCAGTTGCAGTTGATGAGAAATCGAGGGAGAGGGGTTTCAGGAAAGGTGAAGCCGGGGGGGAAGGAGGTGATTGCGAGAATGAGGTGGTGGGACGAGATAGGGGAGGTGACGAGTGCTGAGAGATTGAGGGTGACCAGGTACGCTTCCTCTCTCGTTTCTTTGTTGCGATAGGAGTGTGAGAGAGGGAAGGGGGAGTCGGAGGAGGAGAGGGATGCAGCTTCGGTTCTTGCTAGGCCTAGGCGTGCAGTTTTTAAGGAGGGGAAAAGGTGCGGTCCGGGGGGGGACGTGGCGGGGGTTTGTGTGCAAGGCAGGGGGTGGATGATTGCAGGGCGGGGTGTGCCTGTTATGGTGGTGACGGGAGCGGGCATGGTTAACATTGACTGGTCGGTGGTGGGGTATGGGGAAGGAATGGTCTTAGGGTGGTTGGCTCGCAATCGTGCCCCTCTGGCTTGGTGTTTGGAGAGGGGAATGGTAGGGAGTGCGAAGGGTGGTGGGATGCTTTGGGCACAGGGGGCCCGCAGGGAAGGCAGATCGGGAAGTGGAGCCAGTCCCCGGTGGTCATTGCCGACCAGCACTGGTGGAGTGGGTGTACTCATGCTTGGTACGAGGTTTTAGGTGGAATTTGGGAGGGCTTTCTAATTGTAATTCTAAATTTAGTGGGGGGCTTTAGGCACACTTACAGGTTCTTTTGCACAGAGATGATATTAGACTGTTGGGTGTACTTCTAGGTTCGACTGTACATAGAGGTGATATTAGGCTATTAGGTACTATTCTAAATTCAACTGTACATGGAGATGGTATTAGGTCTACCTCTAGAGGGTAATAGACTATTAGGCACACTTCTCTTAATTCGACTTTATACAGGGAGGGTATTAGGTATGATTCTAAGGTTAACTTTGTACAGAGCAGATATTAGGGAGATTAGTCGATTCACCAGGGACAGTATTAGACTAATAGGATATTGAGCACACTTCCAAGATCGACCTCCTGTGGAGGAGACTCTTCTTTCATTCCTCACTTGCTCTGAGGAATTTATCCATTAGTTGCTGGAACAGCATCAACTGGACTGCTGGCCCAACCCCATGAAAGCTAATCTATACCCGACTGAAATTCATGGGATTGGGCCTACATTCAATTTGTTTTTAAGAGACACCTACCAACCTGGAAGCTTAAATCATATAGCTTTTGTAGTGCTTCCGTTTTCCAAAAGGCAGCTTCCCCCCTACTTCTTGATCATACTACCGCAGATACATATTTCTCTGCATAGATATAACAGATATTGCTGAAAAGCCTGCTATAAAAAAAGCGAATAAAAGTTGGCAGTTTCCATACCAAACTTCTTCCCATAAATGTAGGGAATTTTAGGAATTTCTGGGGAGTTTTTTTTGCACGATTGCGTTACCATGGAAAGGAACAATATGAATTATGTGTCTAAAAGAGCACCTTGGTACATTGTATTAATGGTATAGAACACAACAGGTTTTCATTCAAGAATGTCATGTCTCGCTCACTATTGTGCTTTCTTGTTTTATTTTATAATATTTTTGTTATGTTGCATTAGCTGTAAATGTTTGTAACATATTATATTTACAGAATAATTGTAACCTTTTTCTGCCACGTCCCTTTTTTATTATTTTTTTTAATTATTTGTTTTATCTTCTCCTATCCCCATTTACCCTTGTGCATTCAACAAACTGCAATAAAGGTAAGTGTTTTGACTCTCACAAAGGACTCAAAAGATGTTTACAGATCCATGTCACTCTCCCCTTTTGGTTCCACAGGATTCTTATTTCTGAATAGTGGTTTTCAAATTAGAATATTGCTTGGACAATTTACATAGCAACTTTTCATGGATCCAAAAATCTACTAATAATCCAACAGCGTCACTTCAGTGCACGGGATGTATCAAAAAAGAAGCCTAGTGGCAAAGTAAATTCCCTCTCAATGACAAATGTTACTCTACTAATTGGCAAGGGAAGGCGCTTTAAGTGGTTAAACAGGGAACACAAATGCAAGTTGCATGCTACAAGCCAGCCATTAAAAAATGTACTTGCCACCTCAATTCTCTACATACACACACCACACGATTTCTTACTCACTAAGAGTCAAATGTCACAAGCCAATGGCTAGTGGCAAGTGCACATTTTGCACCCTGCTATAAACCCTTTATAGGATGTTAGGCATCTCACAAATGGACCTACCAAATGGTAGCATACAGGCAATGATGACCTTTAGTCGCAGTTTCCAGGAATCTTAAGAGCCTACAACACATAGGCACCTCATCTACTTTTATTATTCTTTGGATACATTTACCATAATAGATATTGTTCTATAAATAAAGATAAAGTGCAAAATGAGGACTTTTCCATTTGTGTACATAATTCCATAGTTTCCTGCTCATCTTTACATTTTTGATAGAATAACCATTTAACAACGGATCAGAGTTGGTTATACTTGCCGGTGCAGAAAACCAATGAGAAAGATCAGTAGCTTGCAACATAGTCAAGCTATGTTTAAACCATGGGAGGTGTCTAGCATGTGCTTTGTAACGTTTCTTGATAGTGAAGCGGACAAATTCATCCATAAGGAGAACCACAACAGAAGTGACCAACTAGCAACAAAATCACTAATAACTAAAATGTATCTTGTGATGGATTGCAAAGTTTGTTGGTGCAAGTGGAAGCCAGAATAAATTATTACCAGATACAAAACCTTGTTATTCTGAGCCAAAAAGTGCAATGATAGGCAAGTTACCTCTTCAAAATATTGAGGATTATGATAAAACGTTTGGCGAAGAAACCCAACTTCCCTAACCTGTTCTGTATGACCGTCAAGAATAAAAACATTTTTCCAAGTCTAGCCTAGACATGGACATGTGTGCCCCAGAGTGAAAGGAGTATCCTATAAGTTGGGGGTTAAGTGCTCTCCAGATGTCAACTAGGCCAGAAGCATCCGCAAACCTGGGTAGTTTCGACCTTGGCGCTGTTCTACCTCCCCACACCCAGAGTCTGTCCATATCCGGATTCATGACATCATTGAAATCGCTGCAAATAATCCATAATTCAACAGTATATTTAGTAAGCATGGGGCGTGGCTGACAGGCCATGGAGTAGGTCGTGACTGAGGGGCTGCTCCTGGAGATCCGACATAGATCCGGCGATTGCACGCAGAAAAACAACCCACTGCATTCACGAATGGAGGCGAGGATGTCGGAATGCGAGCCCTGTACTTGCTGAAAATTATAAAGGAATCGGAGCACTCTAAGAGGGAATAATTTGCTTTTCGGATTGGGGCTGCATTTCCATCGGGACCCAAAATGGCGGCTAACAAAGGACCGACGCCTAGCGGAATGGAGGCTCTCATTCAGATCTGAGCAGCGGGCTCCGGAGCTGGCAAAGCGGACCGGAGCATGCGGAGGCGGCTGCTCTTTAAGCTGCGCACTCGCCGCGGGGCACGCCACATCACTGTGAGGGCGTTCGCTCGACACCACGGACAATACGCTTGGGGAGTGTGAGTGCATCGGGAGAGGAGCTCGTGCTGCGCGGCGCTCCGCAGGGCACTGGTGCACCCGGTGCGGTCTGCGTGAGACGCTCCAGCTGCTGACATAAACAGCTGATGAACGGAGTTGAAGAGGACAGGTTGATTCATTGTTGCGTACAGCAGAAAGGCTGCCCAGTAAATGTAGCGCCTGGGCGCCCGCAGGCACCAATTAACTGTATTCCTACAGGCGGCACGGACTGGTTCAAGCGCAGCAGGAGCCAGCACAGTTCCTAGGGTTGAACAACCCATTTGTGTGATCGTGGATGAGTAGCGCACTAAAGGCTTGGAGGTGCAGACTGCTATATAGCACCACCAGGAGGGATAGGTCCTGCAATGTGTCAAGGGCGGGTGCGTAAGAAGGTAGCCTGAGACTTTGTTTTGAGAGGAATCGGTGCAATGACCGAGCACGGGGAGCCAATATAAAAGGGCACTCATAATAAAGAAGAAAACAGACACATGTTGGAAGGTGAATTAAGCTGATCCTGCACGGAAGCACTCACAGAGGGTGCAGACAGAGCTCGACAATAAATAAGGGGCACTGCAGGATTGGCACAGGAAAAGGGATACGGGTCATATGACCAGTTGTCAATGCTGGTATATACAAAGACATGAGCCTAATAAAGGAAGTTTGGGATCAACAGCAGCCAGTGAATGATGCACCCAGAAAGCAGAGAGTAATACAAATGTGGTGGAATCAAAGTGCGGATGCTTGAACCTAACATAGTAGAAAGAGAATACGCCCGGCACCCACACGGCAAGGGGAGGAGGAGCATTACAACAATAGCTAGTATATTGTTTGAGAGGTGCAAGAATCAGGCGCTATAATGCTTCTGGCACTGAGACATATGTAAAAGGATCCCAATAGTGGGCCAAATAACAGAAAGGACAGTGGCATAGAACCAGTCGGTGCAACGTCGGCTCCCACCGGAAAAGAAAACCGGCATTGTGGGCGCTGAGGGATACTCGCCCCAGGTGGGTTAACAGAAGGCAGCGACGGCCACGACCTAAGTAGACCACAGAAGTGTACTGCGGTGTGGACTGAGGAGGGCTAGACTCCACGGAAGACACCGACCATTGAGATGTCCAGCAAGCCCTTGAGAGCGAAGGCTAAGCAACCCACGCTGGATGAATATACCAGAACGCCGACTGGCCCCGAGGGCGCCAGGAGCAAAGACAAGACCGCAGCAGGAGAAATGGCAGCTGTGAGCACGAACCGGGAGGTCCTCGAGGCGATTGCGGACTTGAAGGCAGCTTGGGAGTCCAAGCTTCAGTTGGCGGTGACGGAACTGAAAACGGCGATGGAGCTCCAAGTTGGGGCAGTACAGGAGGACGTGAACCTCCTTAGGCAGGACGTTAGAACTTTGGCGGAACGCACGGAGACCTTGGAGAAAGAGATGGCCCCAACAGTTGCGGATTGTGCTACACACAAACGGGAGCTACATGCCCTGACACAACGAGTAGGCAATTTGGAAAGCAGAGCAGAGGAGGCGGAAGGGCGCGCTCGGAGGAATAACATTCGCATCATTGGACTGCCAGAAGGGGTTGAGGGTCACAACCCGACGGAGTACGTGGAAAACATGCTACTGCAGGAAATTGCCGGGGGAACCCTCTCTCAAGGATTTGCTGTGGAAAGGGCGCACAGGGCCCTGACAAGGAGGCCACCGCCAGGTAACCCGCCCAGGCCAATGATCGCCAAGATTCTCAATTACCGGGATCGCGAGAGAATCCTTGAACACTTCCGTAAAGGGGGGACAATACAACGTGGGGCGGCGAGTATAACTGCTTACCCAGACTACACCCTGCAGGTGCAGCGAAGCCGCATGAACTTTGGAACGGTCAAGAGGAGGTTGCGAGAAGCTGGCCACAAATATATGCTGCTCTACCCGGCCAAGCTAAAGGTTTTTCATAAAAGCAAGACGCTGTTCTTTGATACTCCAGAAGACGCCATGGGGTGGCTAGATATGCAAAGCTGCCCCCAAGAGCCAAACGTTCAGAAAGAGGACGGGGCTGGATATGATAAGTAAAGTGGAGGAACTGATGGTACTGTGGTATGTGGGACTTGATTATAGTCATTGATGCAGCTGGACAGCAGGTACGCTCTGGCTGGTGGGGAACGAGCTTTGTGCACGGAGATTGCGAGGTAGGAGCCTCCCGGGGCTGATCTTTTTACCCCCATTTAAAGTTTAGTTAGGTCACTGTTAGTGAGGTGACACCCCGCTGGGCTCTCAACTGGGGTTGCCAAGAGAGAGCCAAACGTGGGGATGCCTGAGATCCAGGGATGGAGCTGGGCAGTTAGTGGGATGGGGAGAGTGGGGTGGGGGGAGGGGTCGGGTTGTGTGCAGTGGTGTTTGGGGGTTTTGTTTGTAAATTGTAGGAAAAGAGCCGGAAAACAAACAAGCAACGGGAGCATTGAGGGGAGGGTTGGGATGGGAGTAGTCCGAATAGATGGCGTTGGGTAATCTCAGAGTTGTGACCTGGAATGTACGGGGCCTCAACAGCTACCTGAAACGGAATAAGGTGATGCTGTATCTAAAGAGGATGCGCATAGACATAGCCCTGTTGCAAGAGACCCACCTCACGAGGGAGAAGCTGGAGGTGATTAAGAAGAAATGGAAGGGCGCTGTTGTGGGTGCTGCGTATTCGGCGTATGCTAGAGGGGTCATCACCTGGGTGGCACCGCATGTGCCGTTCCGGGTACTTGGCTCTACGGTAGACTCGGAGGGTAGGATGGTGGTGGTAACGGGCCTCCTGGAAAACAGGGAAGTGCATATCGTAAATGTGTACGCCCCTAATAATGACACAGCAGCTTACTTTAGGACCCTTTACAATAAACTTGGCCCCCTGGTAGGGGGCACGGTGGTGTGGGGGGGGAGACTTTAATTGCACCCTGAATCCCAAGGTGGATAGGTCAATGGACAGGACAGGAAAAAGGGCGCCGGCAGCTAGAGTGCTGGGAACATTATTGAAAGACCTAGGCCTAGAGAATGCGTGGAGAAGGTTGCACCCTGAGGATAGGCAATATTCACACTACGCAGCACCATATGACTTGCATACTAGGCTAGATTACATATTTGTGACGGCCGAGATTGTGGGAGACATGGTGGGGGCGGAATATAAAGCCCGAGTATTATCTGACCACTCGCCCTTGGTGATAGAGTGGAGACACCAGTCCCCAAGACAGCGGATCCCAACATGGAGGCTTAGGACTGAGGCGCTGCAGGACGAGGGGTTCCGGGAGGGTCTGCGGGATGCGATCGAAGAATATTTTGATATAAACACGGGAAGTGTACGTTCTGTGGGCACTCTGTGGGAAGCGTTCAAGGTGGTGGTGCGTGGGGTAGCCATCTACAAGGCTAAAGGGCTCCAGGGGGGTTTAGAAAAAGAACTCCGAGCAGCGGAAAGGGAGCTGGAGGATCTCACGCGTCGTGAGAACACCGCTCACGACAAGAGAACTAAGATAAAAGAGCTACAGGTGACCTGCAGTGCACTCTGGGATAGGCTGTGTAGACTCAATCACAGGAAATATACGGAGAGGATACATGCAGGAGGTGACAAGCCGGGCAGGTTGCTGGCCTGGCTGTGTAAGAGTGAGACCCCCCGTTCGGTGATCAGTGAGGTTAAGGATGAGGAGGGTTGCATGCGCAACACCCAGGATGAGGTGAATAAGGAGTTCTTTAAGTTTTATGGATACTTGTACGAAGACACAGGGGAGGATATGTGTCAGGAGATACTGGACACATTGGAGGACATAGAGTTGCCCACCCTGGATGATCTAGAACGCGCAGAATTAGACGCACCAGTTACCTTGGACGAGCTGGAGGTGGTGATTCAGAACCTGACCACATGCAAGGCACCCGGTTCAGATGGGTTGCCTAGTGAGTTTTACAAAACATATAGGCGGGTGCTGCTCCAGCCACTGCTTGCCACTTTCAACGAGGCCTATGAGCAGGGGGAACTCCCGTTGTCCCTCCGCGAGGCCGTGATCATCCCACTCCTGAAACCGGGTAAGCCGGCCGCGGAGTGCGGGTCTTATAGGCCGCTGTCCATGCTCAACCAGGACAGTAAAATACTTACCGCGGTGCTGGCTAACAGGTTGAAGAGGGTGATTGGGAAACTGATACACCCTGACCAGACGGGATACGTTCCGGGCAGGAACATTACTGATAACCACAGGAGGTTGCACCACATCATCGACCAAACTGAGGGAGATATGGGCGAGTTAGCCATAGTGTCATTGGACGCAGTCAAAGCTTTCGATTCGGTGAGATTGTCCTGGTTGAAGGCGGTCCTGAAGGGGTTTGGAATGGGACCTGGATACCTCAGGTGGGTCCAGTTGCTTTACAGCGCCCCGATGGCGAGAGTCAAAACGGGGTCCATAATTTCAGACACCTGGCAACTTAGCAGGGGGACCAGACAGCGGTGCCCCTGGTCGCCCATGCTATATACACTAGCTTTAGAGCCGCTAGCAATATACCTGCGTTACCAATACGGGGAGGTGGGCATAAGCACAGTTAGTGGTAGGCACCTGATATCTCTATATGCGGATGACATGCTTCTTTACTTGCGTTACCCGGAAGAAAATCTGCAGTATGTGTTAGAGGTAATGAATAGATACGCTGCCCTTTCTGGCATATCGGTGAATACCAAAAAATCTTGTCTGTTCCCTCTGGGCAGATACAGGAATGTCCCGTCGCAGAGGCTGCCCATCCTGCCAATTCCATGGCAGACAGAGACGTTCAGGTATTTGGGAGTGAACATATACCACAAAATAGAGGTGGAACACAAACACAATACAGAACGAGCGATAGAGGGGATTAAGAACAGCATGGTGTTTTGGGCCAGACTGCCCCTGAGCATGATGGGGAGGGCGGCCTTGCTTAAGATGGTGGTCTTGCCTAGACTTTTACACTTTTTCATGAATGTCCCGTTTCTGATACCCAGAAGCCTATTTGTGAAACTTCATAGCGTGTGCAGGGGTTTTTTATGGGGTAATTCCAGGAACAGGGTGGCCCTGTGGAAGCTTCAGAACCCGTGTGACAAGGGGGGCATAGGCTTGCCAAATTTTGAACTCTACTACCTGGCGGGGCAGCTGCTGTATGTGGCAAGGTGGCTCTCAACGGAAAACTCGGCAGAGGCGCTCCTCCTGCGCGGAGATGCGGCCCCATACTTTCTGAAGGAAGTGGTGTGGTAGCGTAGAGATAGAATGGTGGGCAGGGGGCGGCTGCTAAGGCTGGGCTGGGAAGTTTGGCAGAGGACTTGGAGGATGATGGGGGATCTGGAGCCGTACTCCCAGCAGGCCCCATTGGTGGCCCTGTGCGGGAGTGACTCTCAACTACTCGAATCGGTCCGGAGATACTGGGAACAGGTAGGCCTGGCCACCCTCGGAGATATATGGCAGGATGGCGAGGCGTTGGACTTCCAGAGGTTGCAGGAGGAGACGGGGGTGCACGGAGGCCAATACATAACTTACGCTAGGCTTATGAAAAAGACTAGAGAAAGATGGCCCGAGACAGCGCTAGCGGGGGAGCCTGACGCCTCCCTGGAGACCATGTACGATGTGTCGGAGGGCGGGCACGAAATCTCGAGGATATATGAACTCTTGCGGGTGAGGGCGGGGAAGGAGTTGCTCCAACTAAGACAGGATTGGGAAGAGGAGGTGGGAAGACCTATGACAGACGGGCAATGGGAATGGGCTCAGAGGTACCATAAAAAGGTGTCCCGGAACGCGAGATTCCAGCAGCTTCAGCTGTACGTTACCCACAGGGCTTATCTGACTCCCGGGAAGATTGCAAGGTTTGGGGGTCTAGCCGCGCAGCAATGCCCCACATGTGGGGAGGTGGATGCAGGGCTGCTACATATGTTTTGGGCTTGCCCGGAGGTGCTCAGGTTCTGGGATGAGGTTAAAACGAAGCTGGCTGGTGGGGGTGTGGTGCTGAACGTGGAATCGGCCTGGTCATGCATGCTAGGGCTCTTCCCCAGACCCAGGCATTCTAAACACATGAGCAAGATGAAGGACTTGGCTTATGTTTTGGCCAAGCGCAGGATCGCAATGGGCTGGAAGGAGGCCCATAGACCTAGGGTGGAACTATGGTGGGCGGACCTCTTGAAGTGGGCGGAAGCTGAATCTGTAGCTTGCTTTGAAGCTGTCACCAGGGGGGGAGAGGAGGAAGTAGGGCCCCTGCTGGCCTGGCGGCAATTGATAACGTCTATGGCTGATCCCTACCAGGGTAACAATGAAACAGAAAACTTGGATGATGGCCGCTTAAGTATTGGGCCACCCGATAATGCTCCAACATAAGATATACGAGAATAGGCTCTAGTTCACGGGGGGGGGGAGTTGGGGAGTTCTAAAGGAAATGTGATTGTCTAATGATGCTTTTGCGTATTGAAACAGTTGTAATGTTTTGTTTGGTTTTTGAAAACTTAATAAAAAAAAAAAAAAAAAAAAAATATTTAGTAAGCATAGCATCTATTTCATGGAGCAAATTCGATCCAAGAGTGGGTAGTGTGTACACATTGAGGAAACCCATAAGCTTCCCACAGAGTGTGCAGTAAATCAAAACAAATCTACCACTTGGATCCATCACAACATCTTTAATCTGTATAGTGGCGGATTTCCTGAAAAGAATCAACACCCCTTGTGAAACCTGCATTACCCACCAAGGGCCAATTACAGCTCCTAAATAAATTACATACATTACCCATTAAGTGCATCGCCTGTAGGAACACCTTGGGCTTAGGTCAATTGACATATTGAAGCACCATACTGTGTTTCAATTTATCACACATGCTGTTAACGCTCCAGGAGAAACATTTAGGGCCACGTTCACTCTCTGCAGTCATGGTGGCCACAAGACCTCTTTTTGTGGGCCATAAACTATATTGGCCCTGGATGAGCTACCATACACTGGCTGTTAATCAAACGGACATGGCCTGGACAAAACTATCCGGATAGGAAACATCCCGACTGCACAACACCCCCCTCCTTATACTACAAGTTAGCAACAAGCTATGGGGATAACGCTAGCCCGGTTTGTGGGACCCCGAGGACTCATCATAGTGGAGTATAATCAGCTGTTTCATGCATTCGATATTGGTCATATAGGCTAAACGTGCCATAAGATGTGCCAACATAGGTAGAGCAAAAGGATACCAAAATGTTCTTTGCTTGGGATGCCATGTAAAGTACTTCATGTGATGTCTTTTGGGGCTGCGTTTGTGTGATCAGCATCGTTGCGAGGGCCATTCTGTGATGTTGAGGAGACCTTTAGCAATCGACTTTTTCGGGTCTCAGTCCTGTCGTTCGACTGTCTGATGTCACCGGGATGTTTGTCATTGTGAAGTTTGAACCAATCCCAGGCTTGTTGGGGGAGTCAATGAAAACAAAAAACATGTTTTACTTGCAATACATTTTTAAAGTGCCTGTGAAAAAACATAGCACATTTAATGCTGATCGATTGGAGATTCTTCTTTACATAGCCAAACGATAGTCTAGCTTTTTGAACTGCCCTCATGAAATCAGGGAAGATGCAACTTTGGAGCCCTCCAAATCAAGGAATGTTTTCTTCCGTGCAGCTTGAAGGATAACGTCTCAAACCCTGTTATTTAGGAGTCTGGCCACAATTATTAGTGGAGGTGTACCCAGGGACGAGGCTTGAGCCAGGACAATATGTGCTTTCTCAACTGAGAACTCTGGAAAGGCCCGTCAGACACACAGACTGAAAAATCACTTCCACAAACAAGTCTTTGCGCCGTCCTTCACTCTTATCAGGGACACCCACTATGCAGGCGTTATTCAGTCAAGATCTTCCCTCCACATATCTCGAGTTATTTGGATCTCACTTGTAGGTCAGCACTTTGTTTTTGCACTCTAGTGATACCTTCGAAACTGGATATCCTCTGTTCCACCTCACCCACCCTGGATGAGATTTTGTAAAGTTCTTGATGTAAAAGATTTACATTGATGCCAAACGCACAGATCTTAGTTTCCAGGTCAGCCCTTGAGTCATTGATTGTGCCCATCACACCAGATAATGAAATGGTCAGTCTGGGCACTGGACATATTCCCACAAGACTTCACCAGCGCCTCTGGAACTTTAGAGGTCATTGGTATAACAAATGTTTCAATTTTACTCTGACACTGCTTTATAGATTGGTCTTTAGACATTATGAGGTGGGGGTCGGATGTCCAGATAGGCGGGTCCCCGAAGGGGGTGGTGGGTTCCCTGATGGCCCGGCAGAAGTAGCAATATAGTTGAAGCGGTCTAATCCTCCACAAGTTGATCCTTTCCCTTGGCACATAATGTCTGTCTACCGCCAGAAGGATCAAACAATTATCTATTTGTTTCAGACACTCTCCCCAGTTGCTCCAGTAGGGGTGGTTGAAATCTGTATACCCATATAGTGGAAACCCAACCCCAAATTGATCAGTCTGATCCCCTGTCGGATCTGTAAAGGTAGTATTGCTTGGAGTACAATGTCTTTTGGGGGGCAAATGTTGTATCGAGCACAGTAATCAAAAGATTATGCTTCACCCCTCCCCCACTGTGTTCAGCTGAGGCCAGTCACATAGGGCTGCATACTGCCACTATTTCTCTACTCGGTAGCGAGTATTCCGCAAATCCACCCTACACCATGCGACAGGGAGGGCCGGCTCCAGGATGGCACAGGTTCACTCTCACTGAGTGACTCTTGGGTCCTGGCTGCACTCACTGTCGGGGTGCGTGGCTGCCCCTCAACACCCCCATCGCCATGGCATTGCCAGTCCTTTCTCGCTACTTGTTCTTCAAAGTGCTGTGTCCCTCTCCCCGCCTAATTTTCAGGATGTGGACCGTATTTAGCCATCACTGCTGTGGGATTCAGATGTTGTGTAGCGGCAGCACTGATCGCCAGGTCTCCGTTGTCTGCCCTTGAGTATAGGCCACAGTTCACTGGTGGACGTTGCCATGAGTCGTACCCACAGACCGAAACAAGCTTGAGCCTCCCAGCGCCTTTTCTCAATTGGCATACAGTGCATGTGTAGATATATGATATGCTATTTATAATGCGCTTAATACCCAGAGGTTTCTAAGCGTGGACCCGGGGATCAAACCTGTGTTGCTCCGTGTCATTTTGCTTCCAATGTGAGCACATTGCCCCTGAGCTATCCTCCCTAGCCAATGAAACCAATATTTTTAGGATTTGGGTGAGTTTGTTGTGGAACGAGGACAGAGTGTGACTACATCGCCGGTGTTGTACTCTAGTCTGCCGTCAATTTTGTTGATTTGGTAGAGCCATGGCATTAAGTGGGTCGTGACTCTGACCCGATTTCCTCAGGTGAACATTCACTGAAAAGATGTGCGATAATACTGCTCGTTGCCAGTAGAGGTCCCTACCTTTATGATATCGAATGGTCTGAAGGGAAGAAGAATAGGCATTTCATGGTTGGATTTTTGTAACTCATTATATTGAAGTCTTGATCTCTGTCTCAATGCCAGTAAGATGGAGATCCGCCTCATCGGGACACCTGTGCCCTAGTGTCCTCCTACCCTCTGGCCACCCTCTTTAGGCCCTCTTCCCCGACCATCTTGTGAGGCCAAAAACCTTGGGCTCAACTTCGACTCAGCTCTCTCCTTCACATCATAGACCTTACCAAGAAGTCCCACTTCCAGATCCTCCTCCTCAGAAGCATTCTTCCTTTGCTCACCTTCCCCCAGAGGCTCAATATCTCCAGAGCTCCGGTCCTCTCCAGGCTGGACTACTGTAACAGCCTCTTTCTCAACCTCCATCTTTCCTCCCTTTACCCCCTCCAGCTAATCCAGAGCAGGGCAGCAAGACTTATCCTTGGCCTCCAGCCCAGGGACCGCATCTCTCCAGCCCTGAAATCTCTCCACTGGCTCCCAGTGGCTACAAGAATCAAATTAAATACCCTCTGCATCATCCACAAGGCCTTCTGGGGCCTGGGACGACGCTATCTCCAACTTTGCCTCCCTAAATATCTCCTGCTAGAGTCCTTTGCTCCTCTAACTCCACTCTCTAACTGTAAAAATGCTTCGCCAAGCAGAGTGGGGGCAGGTCTCTCTCCTCAGCTGGTTCCTCCCTTTGGAACAGCTTCTCTGCCCCTCTCAGACTTGAACCGGACCTCCTTAAGTTCTGGAAACTGTTCAAAACTCTGCTCTTCTCAACCTCTTACCTGCTAATCACCCCCCACTGCCGCCCACTGTGTCTGATGGCTTGAGCCTCACGAATCACACAGGATCCCAGGCCCTTCGTACCAGTCAATACCAGCACCCCTCCTCCCCCACTGCACTGCGGGACCCTGCTTGCTGGCTCACATCCCACCTAGAGAGTCGCCTGTACCAGCACTTAGCCCTACGTTCTCCTCCTTGGCTCCCGCTTAGCACTTCCCTCGCATGCCCTACTCCACCACTTGCCCAATCCCCGGTTCCCACTTCCCCTGCATTTCTCCTCAATGCACTTGCACAGCCGAATGCCACCAGGCCTAGTAGGACCACAACTGTATATTAATGTTTGCCTTTGTTATTATTTCCCCTGTTCCCTTCCCATTTAGCCTTGTGGCGCTTTGAAACACAATTTTACTCCATTTCATGGCCGGCAAAAAAGAAAAATCAGACTGCGACTGGAGTAAATAACGTCATTCAATTGGCCATGGACAGTGACCCCATAATTTCCCTCTTTCATTTATGCCAAAGTAAACTTTGGTAATCTCCTGCAGTAACATTCCTGCAAGCATCATACACATGCACCAGGACATAACCTTCTACTATTATTGCGTTAATTATTTCTGTGGTTACCCAGCGGTTTCCAATTACAGCGGTATTCGGCAGAGGCCAAGAAATGAAAAAAAGTATTTCTCCATTCACACTGCCACTCTCCATGTGCAACCTTCCTCCTTTTGAGTCCCCCAGCTTTGTAAATATAGGTCAATTGCATAATTGCGTCGGAAGCGGCTGCTGTCGTTTTCTGAGGCAGTGTGGCTTGCCACTTAACATGTGCATTGGTGCTTTCCTTCAGTGTCCGGTTGCTGTTGTAACACAGAGACTTGGAGAGATTCCGATGAGACAGGGGCAACGTGAGAGGTAGAGCGGTTGTCCTGCTCGCCCTTAGGTGGTGAGTTGAACTGACAAGAGGCAGCCTCCCAGGGTGGTGAATTCCGGGTTGGTTGCAACATCTCACCTGCTGCCTCGCATTGTCTGTATTTCTAACTAAACATTTACGCCTACTTTATCCGCACAGCCAAGCTTGTGGGGGGCCTAACGAAGAAGATAGTGTGGAATTTCATTTTTTTTAATGCCCACATAGGGCTCAAGTACACACAAAGGTGGGCTGTCTTATACTCGTGGTATTGGGCAAAACGTGAAAACGCACACAATATGTTTGCAGTAGCTGCCACTGAGGAGTCTCTCTCTCACCATCAAAACCGCCTTGGGGAACGGAGCGAGCAGAGTGTTTCCGGTGGCTCCTGGGGTGGCAGGTCCTTCTAACTGTAAGTACTATCAGCAATATAAGAACGCGACCAGCACGGGTGAATCACCTAATTGTAAACATGCAGCTGGTTTAAGGAACAAGTTACTTACCTGTAACTGTTGTTCTCCAGCATGGGTCTGGCATGGGTTCACATGCTCATTAATATTCCCCGTCGTCAGGATGGGAATCCTCGGTAAAGACAAAATCAGTTTCAGTTTAGTTTCGGAACTGTCTTTCTACTAATAACCAATCACTGGTCTCTGGGTCATACTGCCCCCAGCCAATGACTGCCCTCTACCTAAGCCCCTCCCCTGGCAGCCATCTTCAGATTTGGTAGCACGTAAAGTGGCAGTAGGACCAAGAGAAGAGCCGCACAAGGGTTGGAGGGAGGGTTCGCATGTGAATCCATGACAGATCCATGCTGGAGAACAACAGTTACAGGTAAGTAACTTGTTCCTTCTCCAGCATGGGGTCTGGCATGGATTCACATGCTCATGAATACAAGAATGCATAGCAGTACACACATAAGTGGCAAGGCTTAACATTAAGCATTTAAAAAAAACCTTCAACATTAAGCATCTCTATCCTCCACACCAGGCTCACCTTCAAGCAAACAGGTTGCGCAGCACTGCCTGGCCGACTCTGGACTTCTCCCTAGAATCCCGGTCGACGCAGTAGAATCTCGTGAAGGTGTGTGTCGACCTCCATGTAGCAGCCCTGCAGATGTCCAGCAGGGGCACACCAGACAGGAACGCCGTAGTAGCAGCGATCGCTCTGATTGAACGGGCTCTCGGACGGCCGGGCAATGGTCGGTTTACCAACCGGTGACAGTGCATGATGCAGCCGGAGAGCCATCTGGAAATGGAAGCCTTCGAGAGGGCCTTCCCTTGGTTCACCGGGCCAAAGTTCACAAACAGCTGTGATGTCTTCCGAAAACTCTTTGTGCGGTCCACATAGAACTTCAGCGTTCTAGCCACATCTAGCGAGTGCAAAGTCCTCTCAGCTGGCGACGAAGGCGACGGGAAGAAAACGGGTAACACCAAGGGCTCGTTGAGATGGAAGTCGGATGGCACCTTGGGTGTGAAGGAGGGGTGCGTCCTCAGCACTACCCTCATCTCGTGGAATGTCAGATATGGAGGTTTACAGGAAAGGTCCTGGATCTCTCGCAGTTGTTGTGCGGAGGTGATGGCCATAAGAAACGCTGTCTTCCACGATAGGAACCGAATGCAGAGGCTCGAATGGCGGGCCCATGAGCCTGGTCAGCACCACGTTGATCTCCCACGTCGGGAACGAGCGGAACAGTCCTTTCATGAACTCCTTCACCAGGCGATGAGACCACAGAGATGACCGCCCCAGAGTTCTGGTGTAGCAGGAGATAGCCGCCAGAAGGATTTTGATTGAGGCGTGTGCCAGCCCCGCCTTGGCCAGCAACAAAGTACGGCAGCACTTGAGGGGCCGTAATCCGCAGAGGGTTGATCTTCTGTGCACGGCACCAGACGGAGAACCTCTTCCATTTGCGTCCTTAACACTTAAGAGTCGAGGACGCCCTGGCCTTTGCAAGCACCTCCTTGCAGTCCGCCGGGATATCGTACCCTCCGAACTCTAGTGTTGCAGGAGCCAGGCCTGCAGGTTCAGCAATCCCGGGTCGTGGTGGAGGATGGCGCCTCCTTCCCAGGCGAGAAGATCCGCGTCCGTCGGCAGTTTGACTGGGGGGGATGCTGACATGTCCAGAAGGTCCAGGAACCAGATCTGCCTCGGCCACGCTGGTGCAACGAGGATCATCCTGCACCGGGACCGATGAGTCACAGAAGCAACAGCGGGAACGCATACAGGAACAGGTCGTCCCAGGGGAATGAGAATTTGTCGCCCATGCTCCCCGGCTGGGGAAACCTGCTGGCGAACCTCCGGCACTTGGTGTTCGTCGCCGTCGTGAATAGATCGATCTGGGGATTGCCCCATCGTCGGAATAGGGGGTCCACTTGATCCTGTCGAAGCTCCCACTCATGGCAAGAGTGCAGCTCCCTGCTGAGTGAGTCGGCGATGGTGTTCTTTATTCCTGCCAGATGGAAGGGTACTAGGAAAATCCCGTGGGCAACGGCCCAGTGCCACAGATCCTGCGCTTCCTTGGATAGGGCTGGGGATCTGGTGCCCCCCCCTGCTTCCGGATGTAGAACATTGTGGTGGTGTTGTCGGTGAAGACCCTCACCACCTTGCCCTTGAGGGACGGGAGGAACGACCTGAGGGCCCAGAGCACGGCTCGGAGCTCCAGGACGTTGATGTGTAGTGACCTCTCCTCCGGAAGCCAAAGGCCTCTTGCGTGGAGATTTCCAGTGTGCGCTCCCCATCCCTCAAGAAAGGCGTCCGTCGTCACCATTTCCTGATGCGCTGGGGTCTGGAAGTCCGTGCCCGCCGCTAGATGCGCGCGGCTGCCCCACCACCGGATCGCTTGGCGGACAGTCTCGTTGAGGGAGATCTTGTCTTCGAAGCTGTCCATCGCTTGCATCCAACGGGTGTCGAGGAGCTCCTGCAGTGGCCGCATCCACAACCTGCACAGACACACGAGGTAGATGCACAATGACATCATGCCGAGCAGAGACTTGATGGACTGCACCCTGGCCACTTCCATGGTCAACAGCTGTTGTACCTTGCCCAGGATGGCTTTCGTCCTCTCCTCTGATGGTGATCCAACCGTGCCACTGTGTCGAGTCTGGCTCCCAGGAACAGGGCGTCCTGCAATGGTACCAAGTGGGACTTGGCAAAGTTGATCGAGAATCCCAGTTCCGTGAGCAGGTGGACGGTCTTGCTGTGTGATCGACGGCGAGTTCTCTTGACTTTGCTCGGATGAGCCAATCGTCCAGATAGGGGTATATGCGGATCCCCTGCAGGCGCAGCTGCGCTGCCACCGGTGCCAGGCACTTGGTGAAGACCCTTGGCGCTGACTTCAACCCGAAGGGCAGGGACTTGGACTGGTAGTGCCGCCCTTGGACCACGAACCGTAGGAAACTTCAATGTCCTTTTCGTATGGGGATGTGGAAGTAAGTGTCCTGCAAGTCCAGCGACGACAGGAAGTCACCTTCCTCCAATTGTCCCAGCATATGCTGAAGGGTAACCGGAACTTCTGGGACTTGATGTATTTGTTGAGGCAGCGAAGGTTTAGGATGGGCCGCCGGTCTTCTTTCGGACAAGGAAGTACCGCAGTATATTCCGGAGCCCCGAAGCCTCTTTGGGACGAGTTCTATGGCGCCCTTCCTCAGCATTGCTCATACCTCCAGAAGCAGCTGTGGCACATGGTTTTCCTTCCTGGCCACAGGTGGGAAACGAGGAAACTTTCTTTGGAACTCCAGGGAGTGCCCGTTGGCTAGGGCGTCCAGCACCCAACGGTCGGTGGAGATGGACTCCAAATGAATTTTGCCAGCCGGCCTCCCACCTGGGTGCTCGGGTGGGGGCCCAACATCATGGCCGGTTCAGTCTTGTTTCGCCGAGGCCTTGCCACCTTGGCAACGACGACAATGTCCTCCTGTTTTGTTGCGGCCTCTGTATGCTTTCTGCGACGAAGAGCGGGCTGCCTGGTGGAATGATGAGGCACTGCCGCCGAATCCTTTGGAGGCACCTTGTGACTTGCCTCCGGAGGTCCGAAAGGACGGCTGTCGCTGATGGAGCAAACCCAGGGCCCGGGCTGTCTCAGAGTCCGCCTTGATGACCTGCAGTGACTCGTCCACTGCCTTGCCGAACAGGTTGTTCCCGTCGAAGGGCATGTCCAGTACCCTGGTCTACACGTCCTGACGGAAATCAGTGGCCCCGAGCCAACCGCGCCGGCGAAGGCAAACACTGTTGCCCATCTGGCAAAAGCCGGTGTCGGCGATGTCCGTGGCCACTGTGATGGCGTGGTCCAACGCCACCTCACCTTCCTGCAGGATCTCATGGGTTTCTTCCCTCTTGTCATCTTGGAGGAAGTCCAGGATGTGAGCGATCTTGAACCACAGCTCCCTGTCGTAGCGCGCCACGATTGCGAGGGAGTTGGCTGCCTTGATGGTCGTCGCTGCCGACGAGATTACCCGTCATACCATGGCATCCAGCTTCTTCCCCTCAGCATCCGGCGGGGAAGTGGAAGTTGATGCCATCGCCCCTGCCGATTTCTTCTTGGCCGCCGCAGAGACCACCGAATCCGGGGACGGCTATGCCCTGAGGCACATAGGAGCGGAGTCGGGACCCGGAACTTCTTCTCGTAACTGTCCCTCTTCGCCGGGGCCGTGGACGGGTTCTTCAGAAGGGACAGTCCTTCGTCCCAGATGTCGTCCATTAAGGGGACTGAGAGGACGGTCTTCCTCTTGGCATCCTGTCGTTTGTAGAGGAACCCTTCCTTCTTCTGCTCTTCGGGGCATAGCTGGAAAAGCTCCGATGCCCTGGCGATCATGGCGTGAAAGGAGCCAATTTCGTTGGGTGGGGAGATCCGTCCCGTCGTCACCACCGTCGTCGTCCGTCTCCGTCTCTTCCCTCGGAGGAGGGGATTGGGGTGAAGGCTGGCAGGGAGGTGGAGGATGAACTCGCCTCCGCTTGTTCGGTGGGCTCCCCAATGGTCCAGGTGCTGCTGGATCGGCCGCTGGTGGTAAGGGCAACCTTGTCCTTATCTCCGTACACAGGGTCTGCAAAGCCATCAAGATTGCTCCCGAATTGTCTTGTGGCATCGGTTACAACGGGAGCGTAGGCTGGGGTGTGGGTTCCTCCGCTTCCTCGACGGTCTGCGGTTCCTCGTCGGCCCCACCATTGCTCTCTACATCTGCCTCGTCGGGATCCCTACTGTAGGCACTGGCCTCCTTGAACTTCTTGTCCAAGATCTTTTTGACGCCAGCCAGCTCATCCTCAGAGGTGGTATCTGTGTCAGTTAAGGCTACCGTGCCCCCACTCCCCCCTCTTTCTCCTCCCAGGGTTTCACGGGGGTCTTCTCGATAGGCTAGGTGGCATGGAAACTCTAGGCCTGGAGGTCGTCTCCACTGGGGTAGCCTCCGCTGGCTGCGCCAGGGCCGCCTCAACTCCTTCAATCGAGGCCTTAGCGGGTGAATCTGGGCCTTCATGACCTTCGAGGCCTTCACTGTGGGGGTGGACACTGCCTTGCTCCCTCCCCCTTGGCTGTGTCTGTCGGGATCGACCGCGGCTTCTCCCGAAGCTTACCCGGGTTCTCTGACTTCCTTTTCCCCGAGCCAGAGCGTTGGCTCGTGGATGATGGCGTCGGTGACATTGCGCCCTGCCTGGCAGCAGAGGAGCCTGAACCAACGGCGCTCCTGGTGCCCGCAGACTCGCAGTGCTTAGCCTTTTGTTGGGCCCCCATCGCCGGAGCACCCTAAGGTCTTAGAAGACCGCTCAAACTTCTTCTCACCAGCTGCTGGGCTCTTCCCTTCCAGCCAGTTGGTGAGTCGAGTAGGACAATCCTTCATTGTCCTGACGGACATGTTCTTACAGAACGCACAGTCCTTCTCCACGTGCGATTTGTCATCGTGAAGGAAGTAGAGGACCGGGAGTGCTCATCTTCCTTGAAGACATTCTGTAATCCACATCCAGGGCAAATCCTAAACAGCTTGGATCCAACAGGCGTCGTGTCTCCTTTGTCCTGGGCCATGACTATGCGAGGTAGGCCTCAGAGTTTTCGGCATCCTCCAAGAAGTGAAAATTAGCCCTTGAGGGGCATAGAAAACTCTGAAACGAGTCACCGTTGATCAGAAGTAGAATCGGTGGAGCTTGAGGCTCGATTGACTGAAAAAAATAAAAGTAAACTCTTCGAAAAAACGCAATACTCAGTAAAAGCTCGAGAGCTACAGCACAAGGACTCCCAACACTTGAACGTGTGGTAAAAATCTGAAGATGGCTGCCAGAGGGGGCTTAGGTAGAGGGCAGTCATTGGCTGGGGGCAGTATGACCCAGAGACCAGTGATTGGTTATTAGTAGAAAGACAGTTCAGAAACAAAACAGATTTTTTCTTTACTGAGGATTCCCAGCCTGACGATGGGGAATATTCATGAGCATGTGAATCCATGCCAGACCCCATGCTGGAGAAAACACTACTATTACTATACCAAACTGTTTGGCTAAGCTACCAAGACTTTGGTATTCGTGAATACCGGGCAAAACACTAAGTAAAGTGAAAGCAGTTAGAAAGCGTCAGGTAAAGCCCTATGTTGAAATGCCCACTACTAGATTTGTATCAGGTAATAATGTCCCCATACATAATGTCACCGGGAAAGGCCAATGGTGACATTATGTATGGGGATGGGTTGCAGGGATGTCTGCAAAAAACTGCGATATTTTTGTCAGGAGACATTTTTTAGGGGACATTATTACATAGAACTACTAGATCACAAGAAACACTTACTGAGCCTCTGATGTTCTTCTGAGGTACAAAGGGGGAAGGAGGCAGACACTAAGGAAACCAGGTGCATTGCTCCCTGTGGAACGATTAAATCTTTTTTTTTGTCAGTAGAGACATTGTTAAGAAATTATGGGAAAGTTAAAGAAACTGTTAAAGCCTATGATTGGCTGGAAAACAATGGTGTACTGCTGAGCTCAAAGCTATATTCACAAACAGTTTCCTACTGGAAATGGTTTCTGAATCCGGAAAATTATATAGTAAAATATCCTTCCAGGCGGTTCAGGAATAGAATGATGCGATTCAGATTTAATGTTCTGAATTCGAATGAAATCTTGACCACTCGTGGTCTAAACATGGTTGGATGTAGATTTTGTAATCTTACTGAAGAAAAAGAAACTCTGATGCATCTATTATTGGTTTGTCCTAACTTAGCTCAACAAAGAATGGATTGTTTTTCAAAATTTGTAATGGATCTATCCAATGTAGATCTAGTTAAGCTGTGGAATGAAATGCTACATGGAAATTCTATTGCCCTGAAAATTAAAGTGCATTCATTTTTGTATAATATTTGTGCGCTAGAATGAACAATAAGATTGTAATTGCCGCTTAGCAGTGTTCGTCGCCAGAGGTCTAATAACAACATGCAAGAATTGGAAGCCTAATTCTGACTGATGTATTAACAGCCCAAACTGTAGACATGACGCAAGAAGGATCTGTAGACATGAACGATTATCATGCTAGTTGATTCTGTACAAAAAGTATTCACTCCTGGGTAATGGTCACTGTAGAATATATTGTAAAGCAATATTATTATCACTTTTAAGAAATATGTTTAAATGACTTTTAGGAATGTTTTTTTGCTTTTATTGTCTTATTGATGTAAATATATGAATTTTGGAAATTTTATAAATATTTGCAGATTCTTGTAAAATTGTAAAGGTTTATATAAACCACAACAATAAAGACAATAACAAAGCTCTTTTTTCACTGGGAAGCAGGGTCTGGTCTGAATAACCGAATTTCCAAAGAGCCTGAGCAGGCTATCCAGAGAGTGAGAGAAAATCTCGAGCACACATCCACAGACTTTGGAGGCATTGACAATAACTCCTTACTGGATCTGTGCTACACTCTGCATGACACCTTGCAAACTGGGCTCTATGATTCTAAGGCACCCATGGAGGGGGTTACCACAGGAGGGCAGTCAGCCAGCCTGCCCTTGCAGGCTCCATTACTCCTCCCGTTTGTTTGCCACTGTCGGTCTCTGCACATTCACAAAGAATGTCAACCACTCCTGTGCTATTCACATTCTTTGATGGCTCTGCGAGCACTGAGACGCAAAAAACTACAAGTTTGAATTTAACCACTGGCAGTCTTCCGGGTTGCACTGACGACATTAACTCCTTACAGTTTGCTGTAAAACTCCTGTTAAAGTTGTTTGGTACGATGCTGCAAGAGCTAAACTTGCAGAGTGCCACAATTCAATTTGTGGCAAAAGAATTAAAAAATAAGTTAGCAGGAACAGATAATGCATGAAAAGTTGTGGCGAGCACCGTCATCAGCCACGGAAATAGCCGGTTCAGACCAGGTAGCCCATGTTGGTGGGTCAGAGACAATAGACTACGCAATCTTCCAGATGCAAAAGCAACAAAGAATGGTCAAGGGACGACTCAATGATCTCAGGAAGCAGGTAGATAGGAAGAAACCTGGCCCGCCTCTGCACCTTCTTAAACCCGGTTTAAATGACCCTTTAAACTTAACCAAAATTAAATAACTCGACCCCCAAGACACGGAGAACATGAAGAAAACACAGGCAGGCGAAAACTTGCTGAAGATAAACGGGGGCTGGATCGTTATTACACAGGAAACCGCATCTATTGGTCAGCTGCAAACTTACAAAAGGCATCCCAAGTTGTTACTCGGGTTTCTAATTGTGAAATGGAAACTGTGGTAGACCTAACCCCTGATGAATTTGAGGACTAGTTAAAGGGATTGGCTGAAGGAACCGGTACGATTAAAAGGTAGTTGGTTGGCAATCGTTGCTGGCAAATTCTTTAAAACCTTTGATATCGCCATTCCGAAATGCCATTTGAAAAAATGTCATAGGGAAATAAGGGCTATCAAAAGGTCCAAACTGAACTTACAGGAACAAATAATATCAGTTAAAAGGGAGAAAAACAAATATCGAAATTAGCTTAGACATTGGAAGGTCTCAATTAAGAACGCCCATTGGCAGCAAATGTTGTGGGCCCTCACATCCAGGAACTTTCGTTCCATATGGCAGATCTTAACGCAAGCCAAGGGCAGCAATACCAAAACGACCCTTAACCCGATTAAAAGAGAAACCTGGGCAAATCATACAAAATCTGGGGAGATCCCAGGGCTCTTAGTTGTCCCAGTGGATCCAGCCCCATGCAGGAGTGGCCCCTGAACATCACGCTTGAACTTATGATTGAGGCAATAGTGAACCTTAAAAGTTTGCGAGCACCCGGTCCAAACAGGCTCTCTAATTTGGTCTTAGAAAATTCCCCGGAAGCGTGGGCTATCATCCTTCTGTTATTGTAACAGAAGATCTGTGTGGGACATCAGATACCATCTTCATGGCAACAGTCTGTGTTGGTACCGGTTCACAAGAAAGGTGACAAGAATGTCCCGTACAACTGCAGGCTGCTGCCCATGTTAACAAAACTTGTCAACAAAACTTTCCCCAACCAACACCTCTTCCTTCTTTTTTAGGCAGAGGTGGCCCAGGAGGCAACCTATGGGGACCACCACAATGGGGAACAGGAGGAGGCAGGTGAGAGACAAGATCCCGCAGGAGGAGATACCAATGCTAAATGACTCCAATAACGTACCAATATTTAACCTGGCAGACATTGAACTGTCTCAAGCCGAGACCTGAGTTTTAACTAAAGGCCTGTCCTTCGTACCTACAGCACACACAGATTGGTACAGCTTGGAAATGGAGGTATGCTGATTCCTATGCTCCGTAGGTTCTTCCAGGAACATATCACCCAAGAAGCGGAGCAAGACTCAGGACTTCGTATACCATCCACTTTTACACCCTCAGACAACCAAATACCAGGGGATCTGCTCACATTTGAGAAATGTATTCTGCCGTATCTGGACAAGCTAAAAACCAGAAGAAGTAGGATCTACCAGAATGTATCCAAAAAGGAGAGGGATGCACTCACTTCCCTTGAAGGCAACCAAAAGGTTGTAATCAAGTCTGCGGATAAAGGTGGGGGCATAGTTATCATGTCCACCACCCAATATAAAAAGATGGTACTGGCACTAATGAACGATAAGCTACAGTGTCCTCTGTAAAGATCCAACAAAGGAAATTAAACAGGCGATCTCAGATACAGTAGCATATTCTCTACAAAGGGATTGGATCACTGAGAAGGAAGAAGACTTCCTGACCAACGCACAAGGAGGGACGCCATGTTTCTATGCAATACCAAAGATCCACAAGGACTCCCTCAATCCACCTGGGAGTCTGATAGTATCGGGATGCAGGTCCATTCTTGAAATAAA
Organism: Ambystoma mexicanum; assembly: GCF_040938575.1. NCBI lineage: Eukaryota > Metazoa > Chordata > Amphibia > Caudata > Ambystomatidae > Ambystoma > Ambystoma mexicanum. Next base: position 231,538,234 of record NC_090929.1, read on the forward strand.
GTAAGTATTTGGCTTTTACTGTTAACAGCTGGTCTAGTGGGCGACTCCTTAATATTCCTTTTTGTTGTTACAAGTCTTAATTCTGAAAATCAAATACTATAATTTCCTCATAATGTCGCAATTCCTCAGAGTTGACGGTATAAAGCCTATGCTGTTAAAGTTGCATTGTATCAGGAAATAACTCTGTGAATCTGCGCCAATTTGTTTTAGTAAGTTTTGTGTTTTTTTTATTGGGTCAAAATTTAATCAAACCGCCCTGTATGACAAGTGTTTCGGCTCAATAGAGCCTTTCTCAAATATGGGCTACTCTGATATACTCTTAATATATCAATCACATGATTTGTCATTAAATATTTAGTTCAAGATTCAAATAAGTCAAAGATTACAACAAAGTTTTTGTATGATTAGAACATTCCCCAATAAGCGCCCCCCCCCCAATATTATTGTATATTCCAATTTTTAGACAGAGATTAAGGATGCGTAGCGGGGAGGATTGTATAGGTCATAAGACAAAAAACATTTGTGCATGTAAATTATACAAAGCATGAGGAAGAGAAAAAGTAGGTAAACAAGGAATTAAACAATCAGAAAAAAGAAGAATTTGATTCCGTCGAATATACAAAAAAGAAACAAATAAAATGGAGAGAGAAAAAACAAGGTTATTAGCAATGATTGCAAAATATTAGAATTAACTCTACTATATTCTCGACCACATAGTGACTTACATAGAGATTCATAATATATCCACTGATTGTGTTGCTCTGGTTTGTCTTATACTGGGCTCAATCCCATACTCCTTTTCTGCCAATTACATATAGTAAAATATATTTAATCCCCTTCTTTCGAATTCAGAAAAATAAAATATTTATTGTTTATTTAAGCTGCCTTGTGTATCAAAGATATTGACTATGGTCACTCATATTTTTGTCTCATTTATAGACGTATATTCACAACCTTCAAAATTGCCCGAGTATTATCCTGAATTATTATGTACGCATTATTCCTATGTGCCGTGTTTATTAGTAATGAAAAGAAATATATCAAAACCAACAATCGTGCACATCCACAGTTCACTATTCTACGTTGTCAACATGACACTCCCTAGGTTATGTGTGACTAGTGACGACTTAAACATACTCGTGTTCCCGATCTCTTTTGCCAAAACAATCTAATTCACTCTAGATAGCGTTCATTCCTTTCACGTAGGTATGTAATTAATAGCTGGGAACGCCGTCGTCATCCTGGAATCCCTTTTCACTGGGATTTCCATGACGATGCAGCGTGCCCACCCATCATTTTTATTTGCCTCGCAATCTGAGCATAATGCTAAGAACCATACGCTTGTTTTTGACGAGCTTAAAACTCACTTAATTATGTACGATTAATAATAGCTTTGCAGTTCAATATTCCTGATCTCATTTTACCAAAAATCACAGTCGCATTGACTGTAGACAGTGTTTGCTTACCTTCTGACCGCTAATTCACTCGCGTTGGCATTGCTGGGAACGCCGTCGCCATCTTGGAATCCCTTTTTATGGCAGTTTCCATGACGAAGCAGCACCCTTCCCTCCATTTTCTTTTCGCTATGGTCTAAGCAAAATATTACTGACTATGCGGTATCCTTATCATGATTATAGTCTTGAACTGAATACAATCCAAGTAACAACAGTTATTATGTATTTATAACGTTTATTAGAAATGAATTGTTATTGTCATGTATGCACAATAATGCGGGATACCCAATGACCAATTCATAATATGGTAATATACATATATCATTTTTTAGAACAGTAAGTAAATAGGAAGGGGGGAGAGGACGCTTCGTCGTCATGGAAACCTCCATACAACAGTTATTCCAGGATGGCGATTACGTTCCCATTAACGTCACATATTTACGCGGGACATTTAACAATTAATTTCTAATAAACATTATAAATACATAATAACTTTTGTTACTTGGATTGTATTCAGTTCAAGATTATAATCATAAGGATAGCGCATAGTCAGTAGTATTTTGCTTAGACCATAGAGAAAACAAAACGGAGGGAAGGGCGCCGCGTCGTCATGGAAACCGCCATAAAAAGGGATTCCAAGATGGCAACGGCGTTCCCAGCAATGCCTCAGCGAGTGAATTAGCGGTCAGAAGGTAAGCAAACACTGTCTACAGTCAATGCGTCTGTGATTTTTGGTAAAATGAGATCAGGAATATTGAACTGCAAAGCTATTATTAATCGTACATAATTAAGTGAGTTTTAAGCTTGTCAAAAAATGAGCGTATGGTTCTTAGCAGTATGCTCAGATTGCGAGGCAAATAAAAATGAAGGGTGGGCACGCCGTGTCGTCATGGAAATCCCCGGGAAAAGGGATTCCAGGATGACTACGGCGTTCCCAGCTATTAATTACATTGCTACGTGAAAGGAATGAACGCTATCTAGAGTGAATTAGATTGTTTTGGCAAAAGAGATCGGGAACACGAGTATGTTTAAGTCATCACTAGTCACACATAACCTAGGGAGTGTCACGTTGACAACGCAGAATAGTGAACTGTGGATGTGCACGATTGTTTGCTTTGATATATTTCTTTTCATTACTAATAAACACGGCACATAGGAATAATGCGTACATAATAATTTGGGATAATGCACTCTCCCTTCGAGTGAGGAGTGGGCTGGAGCCCTCCCCTCCAACAAACTCTGCCACCAGAACCCAGCCTTGTGGGTATGCCTGGAAAGAACGACCGCGACGCGATGGCCACTCTGTGCATTCTTTGGCACTAGGTGAAACCTCTGCCAGCAACGCACCACCCCGACACGGCTGCCAAGTAGCCACCTTCAGGAATTCGTTACCGTGTATCCTGCAGCCTCTCATGAGCTTCATCGCTTGAATTCTGCTGCCAGCTACTAAAATGGCGACCTCCCGCGTTGCCTAGCAGCCATCCCGCATTTACAGGAAGCCGTCTAACCGGCAGGCGGAAGTCGGCCCGTTAGTGTTAGTGCAAAGGCCCGTGGGGTTAAGGCCCTGTTCTGCGCCCCCTTGGGTGCACTCTCCCTTCGAGTGAGGAGTGGGCTGGAGCCCTCCCCTCCAACAAACTCTGCCACTAGAACCCAGCCTCGTGGGTATGCCTGGAAAGAACGACCGCGACGCGACGGCCGCTCTGTGCATTCTTTGGCACTAGGTGAGACCTCTGCAAGCAACGCACCACCCCGACACGGCTGCCAAGTAGCCACCTTCAGGAATTCGTTACCGTGTATCCTGCAGGCTCTCATGAGCTTCACTGCTTGAATTCTGCTGCCCGCTTCTAAAAAGGCGACCTCCCGCGTTGCCTATCAACCATCCCGCATTTACAGGAAGCCGTCTAACCAGCAGGCGGAAGCCGGCCCGTTAGTGCAAAGGCCCGTGGGGTTAAGGCCCTGTTCTGCGCCTGTTCGGCACATGGAGGCGCGGTGCGGCCCACCTACTAGGCACTATTAACTTATCCTCTTTGAGCCATCACGAAGGAGCAACTATACTAAGACTAACTCATACACAGTACTTGGAGGTATACCACATGATCTTTGCACCCATCAACCCCAAGGTGCAAACGTGGGACTGCACTGTAAGTACTCTATCTGCTTGACAAGACTCACTACCAATATAAACCAACGTGCTGCTACAACACTTCATATTAAGCCATGCTTAACTAAATTATCCCTCTTTGCGGCATCTACGTTGGATTAGGGACAGTTAACTCTAGATGGCACGTATGCATTTTAGTGTACTGTGCTTTAGAATTGTCAAATCTAGATAGTAATTGCATTTAGGTTGCCTGTCCTAGTAATTGCATTTAGGTTGCCTGTCCTAGTAATTGCATTTAGGTTGCCTGTCCTAGTAACTGCATTTAGGTTGTCTGTCCTAGTAATTGCATTCAGGTTGCCTGTCCTAGTAATTGCATTTAGGTTGCCTGTCCTACTAATTGCATTTAGGTTGCCTGTCCTAGTAATTGCATTTAGGTTGCCTGTCCTAATAATTGCATTTAGGTGGCCAGTACCCCAAGCCAACTACAACTGCCTACTATGTATCTACCACTACTCTTCACAGTTCTACTCAGAACCATCCTCTATTTGACCACCCTTCAGATCTCGATTTTATCCCAGCCACAGACCCAGCTACCTCACGGAAGTGCACCCCAGGAGCAAACCAACATGGCCACCATTCCTTGTAGCCTCCAACAGCGTAACCTAAGACTCCGCGCCAGACTCCCAAGAATTTATGACCCGCTATCTAAGGCCAAACCCATCTCCAATCACAATAGGCACACCACCAACACCCCACTACACTTAGATAACATTGGCCAACACCGACTCCAACTCAACAGTCGAATCTTCAGAGATCCCATCTCCCCCCCAAAATGCCAACACAAAATCCTGCCGCCTTCTATCCCAACCACCTTACCTGGATTAAAAGCCGCCCTAATAAACGCCCGCTCCATGGTAGCCCATGCCACTGAAATAGCGGACATCATCCAAAATGAGAACCTAGATCTCTTGGCCATCACAGAATCCTGGCTGCATCCCGCAGCTGGTCCAGCTATCATGCTAGCCATCCCAGATCATTACACTCTTATTCGCATGGATCGCACCACGTCTAGAGGCGGTGGCCTTGCTATAATTATCAAAAATCTCCTAGCCCTAAGACCTACCTCACCCCACAATACCAACTCCTTTGAATCCCTCACAACCAAACTATTACTATTCACATCATATACCGCCCACCAGGCCCCTTTGGTTCCTTTGAGGAAGACCTTATGAACCTATTATCTGACAATCTAAAAAATTCTACCCAATGTCTCACCTTAGGCGACTTCAACCTCAGATTCAATGACCCACGTGACCCCAATGCACTACAAATTAACAGCACCCTCGAGGAACTAGGATTTTCCCAAAAGATTACTGATCCTACACATATCAAAGGAAGGACCCTCGATTCGATTTCTGCACATAACTGCCCAATCACCATCACTTCTATAGAGCCTTTGTCTTGGTCCGACCACCACATGGTATCTTTTACCTTAGATGCCACCACACCCACCACCAACAGTATCCTAGCCCCCACTGCACCCACTGGAAACAAGAAAAATATTACCCCTGAAAACCTCATCCCCCTTATTCTACCCACCCTAAATTCCATCTCAGATCAGTCTGACCCTGCCTCCATGGTAGAAAAATACAACAAAGTGATGCTGGCCTCTCTGGACACCATCGCGCCACTGAAAAGTAGGAAGAGCAAACTTCGCCAACATTTAAACACCTGGTTCACTCCCCTACTGAAAGACATCAGACAAAAGAAACGCCAAAGTGAAAAAACCTGGAGATCAAACCCCTCCAACATCAATAAAAAGAACTTGAAGAAATTAGCCACCCTCTACAAAAAAGAAATCATCCTTGCAAAACAAACATCCTACAACACCCGTATCACTCAAGCCAAATCCAATACCAAAGAATTATTCGCCATCATAAAAGAAATAGAATCCCCTATCCAAGCTTCCGATTCCTGCCTCAAGGATAAAGACTGGTGCACAGGCATACAAAATGCCCTTGCTAATAAGATTACTATGCTTCAGGCGAAGATTCACAACAAAAAAGCTTCCATAACCATCCCCAATACTGTCAACATAGGCACCCCCCTCAAGACTACTACGAATCCATTACCAACTCCGAAATCCACTCCTCCTCCACCTACACCTGCCACCCCGCCCTTCCATTTCCGCAAAGTTTCCACCAAAGAAGTCGAGAAAGTCATCCTCACGCTTAAACCCTCTAACTGCCAGGGTGACCCATGTCCAGCCCAAATCATAAAAGACGCTGCTCGTGAACTCTCACCCTTCATCACAAAACTCATTAACGCCTCCTTCACTTCAGGTACCATACCTAGTAATCTGAAACATTCCTGGGTCCTCCCCCTCCTCAAAAAACAAACCCTGGACCCCTCCATCCCCACCAATTACCGCCCCATAACCACTGTACCGTTCTTACTGAAAATCCTGGATAAGGTAGCCTACCTACAAATTCAGCACCACTTGGAACTTAACCACCTCCTTGAAGTCCGACAGCCCGGCTTCAGACCACAGCATGGCACCGAGACTGCACTCCTAGACCTCAAGGCACAAATAGACACTCTAAGAGATAAAGGCACGACCTCACTTTTACTACTCCTCGACCTCTCTGTGGCATTTGACCTGGTGGACCACGCAATACTTTGCAACCACCTGGTCACGGCAGCTTGCTTCTCCCACGAAACAGTCGCATGGATCCAGTCCTTCCTAGACAACAGGACAATGCGAGTTTTCTCCCCTCTAGAAGCTGCAGACCCTGCACCTATCTCATGCGGCGTACCCCAAGGATCATGTGTATCTCCTACCCTCTACAATATTTTCACAAAGCCCCTTTTCGATGATCTAGACGGTCTTGGTATCACCTACACTAACTATGCAGATGATAGACAGATCCTAATCCTGCTGACGGAAGATTATGACAAGCATTTGGCCTTTGTGAACAGAGTCTACCTCATCATCCAGGCATGGATGGCCTCCCACGGTCTATGCCTGAATGATGACAAAACTGAACTCCTCATTCTAGGCACTTCTTCCAACATTAAAAAACTAGGCCCTAGCTACGACGCCTTCACAATTGATAATAACATCATCACTGTGGCCAGAGTAGTTAAAACCCTTGGCTTCTATATAGACTCTACCCTCACCTTTGGCAAACAAGTGAATGCCATGACCTCAGCTACTTCCTACACCTGCAAGCTAATCAGAGCAGCCAAGCCTTTCCTCTCAGCTAAAAACTGTGTCATTCTAGCAAGAGCACTAATCCTATCAAAACTAGATTATTGCAACGACCTCTACATAGGCAGTAACAAATACATCACCGCCAAAATACAAACACTCCAAAACAATGCCCTGAGAGCCGCCCTAAACTTCCCTAAGAGCGCCCATATATCAGACCTCAGGAGATCTACGAACTGGCTCACAACTAAAGACAAAATCCTCCTCAAAACAGCTTCACTGACACACAAATGTCTCAACCATGCAGCCCCGCAATACCTCATAGATAGATTCACCAAACAAACAGCCTCTCGCCCCTTAAGAAAAGTTAACTCCAACCTTCTGGTAGTACCCAGATTCAAACTTACCAAATCTGGCGGCAGCAGCTTCGCTGTCAAAGCAGCTCAATTTTGGAACTCCCTTCCCCCTGCTCTAAGGGAAGATCTCCCCTGCCGGCAATTCAGATACAATTTGATTCAATGGCTAAAAGATCATGATGTCTAAATTCTCATCTTATTGACTTCCAGGATCTTACGCATATTTTGTATACTTGTTCTGCCTTATTTATGCCATACCTGCACTATTGTAACTTACTGTATATACCTTTGTGATTCTGTAATAATACCTGTATTTTTAAACTCACTGTATATAGACCTATGGCTCTCCGACAATACATACCCACAGCAATGTAACCACCGCTGTACCCCCATTTCTAATCTGTAACCTGTAACCTAAGCTGAACAACCCTCTTTTGCCTTCGCGCCTGAATACCCCTGGGTCTGGTACGCAATATAAATAAAATAAACAAACAAACAAACAATACTCAGGCAATTTTGAAGGTTGTGAATATACGTCTATAAACGAGACAAACATATGAGTGACCATAGTGAATATCTCAGATACACAAGGCAGCTTAAATAAACAAATATTTTTATTTTTCTGAATTGGAAAGAAGGGGATTAAATATATTTTACTATATGTAATTGGCAGAAAAGGAGTATGGGATTGAGCCCAGTATAAGACAAACCAGAGCAACACAATCAGTGGATATATTATGAATCTCTGGGTAAGTCACTATGTGGTCGAGAATATAATAGAGTTAATTCTAATATTTTGCAATCATTGCTAATAACCTTGTATTTTTCTCTCTCTCCATTTAATTTATTTATTTGTTTCTTTTTAGTATATTCGACGGAATCAAATTCTTCTTTTTTCTGATTGTTTAATTCCTTGTTTACCTACTTTTTCTCTTCCTCATGCTTTGTATAATTTACTTGCACAAATGTTTTTTGTCTTATGACCTATACAATCCTCCCCGCTACCCATCCTTAATCTATGTCTAAAAATTGGAATATACAATAATATTGGGGGGGGGGGGATTTCTTATTGGGGAATGTTCTAATCATACAAAAACTTTGTTGTAATCTTTGACTTATTTGAATCTTGAACTAAATATTCAATGACAAATCATGTGATTGATATATTAAGAGTATATCAGAGTAGCCCAGATTTGAGAAAGGCTCTATTGAGCCGAAACACGTGTCATACAGGGCGGTTTGATTTAATTTTGACCCAATAAAAAAAACACAAAACTTACTAAAACAAATTGGCGCAGAGTCACAGAGTTATTTCCTGATACAATCCATTCTTGAAATAATCTGTAAATTCATGGACACCTTCCTTAAACCCTTAGGTGCCCGCACGACCACCTTCTTAGGTGACACCATCCATACTATAAAAGTCTTTGAAGGACAAGAATTTGAACCGGAGAAACAACTGTTAGTGGCAATGGACATTAAGTCACTTTACACGAGCATTCCACAGAATGCAGCTATTGAATGCACCAGGGAATGGCTCACAACTGATGGTTTACAGACCAGGTTTCCAATCAACTTTATACTGGAACTCATGATAATAGCCATGTGCAGGACTTTTTTTCATCTTTAACAACCAGCTGTATCTGCAAACAAAGGGTACCGCAATGGGTACAGCCTTTGCACAAAGCCTAGCCATTCTATACATGGCTAAATGTGAAAAGAACTTTGTTCTCTCGAATGCCAACCCATGGAGAAAACATGTTAAACATTTGTATAGATATATTGATGATGTCAATTTCATTTGGGACGGCCCGAGGGATGGATTGCAAGAATTCTGGATATGGATTAACACCTGTGATGGACACACCCAATTCACTATGGAACAAAGTGATGCGCGATCAACTTCCTGGATTTGACCATTAAACATAAATATGGCAAATTAGAATGGAATCTGTATCGTAAACCATCCGACCGGAACACCTTACTTCATCATTCAAGCCATCACCCGATCCATGTAAAAGAGAACTTGCCATACAGTCAATTCCTTTGCATACGCAGGAACTGCACATCTTTGGACGACTATTGCCGTCATGCTGGGACTCTGTCCACAAGATTGTAGTCACAGGGTTACCCCAAGAAACCTTTAAACCACTCTAAAAAACGAGCCAGGTACACAGGCCGGGAGACATTATTACAACCGAAAGAGGCTAGAACCACAGAGAGCAATGAATGTCTGACTTGTGTGATTACACAAGGGACCCACACCTTTCAGGTAAAGAAAATGATACGCAAATACAGGCCACTAGCCAGACTCAACCTGCCTGAGGAACCTCTACTGCGCTTTGCCTTTAAACGGGCAAAGAACATCCAGGAACATTTGGTACATTCTCTGCACAGACAACAGACCTCCAATACTGGACTCTGAAACCTACGCACTGTGAAAGGTCACTTCCCATGCGGAAACTGCATAGCGTGCACATTTACTTCAAAATTGCAAACATTTACAGTGGGTATGCGACAGTGGACACTAAAAGATCTAACCAACTGCAAAACCAATCAAGCAGTATACTGCATACAGAGTGCCCATGTGGGCTAAGGTACATAGGACAGACTATGCGCATGGTCAGCACAAGAATATCAGAAAACCGATAAAAATAATTCACTGTAAAAACATCACAGCACCACTTATGGGCAATTACATCAAAGCCAAACATACAGCAAATGATGTCTTTAGGTGGATAGTGGAACAAGTAAAAGGAGGACCCAACGTACAGAGAAGCCATATCTTAAGGCAGGGATCGAAATGGAGGGGAGCTGGGAGTTATTTAGTTCTCGCTTATAGACTAGAAGAACCTGGTTAGCTTAAAACCAACAGCTACCAGGAGCTACTTTTGGCTCGCCAGGAAAACGGATGACAAACAAGCACAACTATGTGAAGTTAACTCTGTGCATTTGGGACAATCTATAAAGAAACATTAGGAGGCATCTATATGACATTTAAAGTATATGGGTCAATAAATAAGGTATCACTACATATCCCCACCAAAAATATCGCCGTACATATGGTCGTCTGGAACGGCCATAGGCGATATTTTTGGGGGGGATAATTTTTGGGGTTTTTAGGAGCTGGGGTTGCGGGGGTGTCCCCCGCTGCTTTAAAAATAATGTGGGGATTGCGGGGGTGTCTCCCGCAGGTCCCATGCCTTAATCGCCGCAAAAATAGGGCAAAATTTTTGCAGGATATTAACACATGGAACCATATATAATGGATACAATTATATGTTTGCATTTTATGAGGAAGTTAGATTTGTTCAACGCAATGCCCTAGCTCCTTGTACCCCAGTGGTAGCTCCTGGTGACTGGTTTCTGCTGGATACCCAAGAGCTGCTTGTAGCTCCTGCAATCCTAATTTTGAGCCCTGTAAGGTCTGATTACCTACCTATAGCCCCTCTCACTCACTCCGCTTAAGCACATAACTACTCCTAACCAACAAAATATAAAAGTGTAGTCGTCCTGGTGGCAGATCTCTCCAAACTGCAGCTTCGGTTTGGTGGAATGCGCTACCACAGTGCCTGCGCCTGGACTCCAGTTTTGCCTCCTTCAACAAACACTTGAAAACTCACCTTTTCAAAGAACACTTTACATAATTCTTTTTTTTTTTAAACATGTTTTTTTATTTACCAAACAACTATAGACCAGTGTCATGATGCATACCCCCCGGCATCCAGACCACGTCCATCAGCCCCGAGAGCAGGCATCATGCCGCCTTGAGAAAACCCAGCAACCCCTGCTAGGGGCTGTCTGGGTTCAGTCTTGGCACCTATGGCACCTATGGCGCCAGGCTCATATGGGACATCAGTCCTGGTGCCATAGGCGCCAGGCTCATAGGTGCACACTTACCTGATGCAGACCATGCTGCAAGAAGATCCAAGCCCATGTGAGGCCTGGGGACTACTTTACCTTAGGGACTATTTTGTTACTCGGGTGTGGTCGGGGAGGAATACCTACCTGGGACTACTTTGGAGGCTATTTAAACCACACCCGAAGAGCAGCACACGCTTCGCGTTAGTCTACATCCAGCAGCGTAACGCTCACCGTGCCAGCAGCAGCATCCAGCCTTCTGCCACGCCCGCCTCGAACCTGGAGCTCCTAGAAAGAAGGAAAGAAGCAAAAGTTAGAACAAGAGTATTACCTGATTTCTTACCTGATTCCGGATTCATCGCATCTTCAAACCAGAGGAAAGACTTTGTTTTAAACGCGTCGCCAGCAGCAGCGCCGCGCCAAACTCACCGTTCCACGCAGCATCTCTTCGATCCGGCGCTGTCTCTATCTTTACATCGCCGAATCCCGGCACCTAACGGGGACAAGAAACAACAAGGTGAGCAGAGAGAACAGACAGAGACAATCTCCTTAGCCGCCATATGCCACCTGATTTTACCGCCAGAGGTATAATTCATCAGCGCCCCACATCATCTTATGCCGCACCTGTAAGATAAGGAGAAAGCAGCAAGTTATTCACCGGACGGTGTTGGGTAACACAGACTTTTACCGGAGCGCTTTCAGCTGTCAATCTTCTTATTGGGTCAAAGCTGCAAGATAAAAGAGGAATTGGGCAGGAGTGAATTCCAGACATTTTGAACTCTTACAAACTATATACTTATGGCTCTTTCGGAGTCAGGATTCACCTACAACTCTTGCAATATCTTCAAGCCAGTGAAGTAACTGGTCATCAACGCGCCCATGCGTGCTTCGCAGGATGGAGGGCTCATCCTTCAAGAATACAAGGTGAGATTGCTGAGAGGGCGCTTCAGAGGTGATTAGTGGGGAGGACACGTGAATCCAAAAGTGCTAAACCCATCTCTCCACTTGTAGGAGAATATTTCTAAGAGCCAAGCAGACAAGATTAGGAGGGCAGATCCAGTCAGTCATCGCTGCACTACGCATCAGGTGAGTGGAGGCCGCTGCAGTCCGGGTCCGACCGACGCCCCTGTGGGAGCCAGGTGAGCGTAACAGAACGCGAAGCCAATCTACAAATCCCCGCCCGGGCGTTATGGAGACCTCAGAAACCGACCAACTGGCCCAACTATTGGGGGAACTTAGGGCGGAAGTGCACTCCGCTCGCCAAGAGACTAATGCCCTCAGAAGAGAACTAATTGTATCAAAGGAGCGCACAGATGATCTCGCTAGACAACTGCTGCAAACTCAAGCTGGACAAGCACCCCTACCTGGTTCCGGGGGGAACCCAGCTCCTATGTTATCGAGTAACTCTGTGTAAATAAACCTACCAGGAAATATTCCATTAGCTCCACCCGAACGCTTTGCCGGATATCCCAAGAGGTTCGCCGTGTTTAGGAACCAATGCCGCTTGCACTTTTTATGCAGACCAGGGGCCTTCCCAAACGATCAAGCCAAGGTAGCCTTTGTATTATCATATCTCAGCGGCAGTGCAGCTGATTGGTCAATTCCACTAGTTACTCAGGATGACCCATTTCTTCGGGATTTTCAGGGCTTTCAAACGAGCATGGAAAGACTATCTGCCCGGCACTCCCAAGGACAGGCCCTGGATAACAAACTTTTGTCCCTACGACAGGGTAACCAGGATCTGCTAACCTATATCGCAACCTTCAATAGATTGATAGTGGAAACCGGATGGCCTGAGGAAAAACGAATTACATTGTTTCATCGTGGACTTCGGGGAGAACTTAAAGATGTCTTGGCTCAAGCTGTGAACCCACCTCAGGATTGCGCAGAGTTTATAGACTTATTGGTCCAGCTGGATCATCGACTCCAGAATAGAAAGGCTGATCAAGCTAAGTTCGAAAATCGGGTATTGGTGTTAAGGTGTGTGTCCCGGGATCGGGCAGCACCTGTGGAGGCAGGATTCCTGGAAGGCGTCCGAACTGGGGAGGCCAGGCTGGTGGAAGTGTCACTGGCTGAAGGTATACTATAGTAGCAACTCCAATCCTCCTCGGTAGGACCAAGAAATTGGATACACCTCCAGAGGTACAAATACTTCCTCTGTGGATCTGATGCAGTTACTGCGCCGTGAGAGATGGTGATGCTACTGACAAAGGAGTGAGGAATGCACAGGAGGTACTTGCAGAATCTGGACACCACAGCGAGATGGGCGAAGGGAGAACCATAAGCGTGGTGATCTGGAGTCTGGAGATAGGGAGGCGCAGGCAACTTGAGAGACCAAGGGGAACCGGAGAGGGAAGCCAAAAGGCGAGGCAAAAGGTCAGAGACCAACCAAGGTGGCTTAAGGCTGGCTGATTCCAGATCAGATAGCACTGGGAGGGACCCCACAAGGGATCCAAGGAAGAGTGGAGCCAGAGATCCGGCTGGAGAAGACTGGAACCAGGCAAGGCTGCCAGGGTAGGAACCAGAGAACCAGGGAATCCGCCAGGGAAGGGCAGAAGCAGGTGAGGAAGGCGAGCTGAAGGCAGGCGCTGCTACGGCTGGTCCGGAACGAACCGCGTTAAGACGCGATTCGCTCTCTGACTCAGCCGCTATTTACGGCCCTCGGCATGAAGCCGAGGCCTGAAGCGCAGGCTGGACCGTGCATGCGCAGCCGCCCTGGCAGGAGCGGCAACGAGGCTTGGAACGCAAGCCGCCAGTCTCCGCGTATCACGGCGCATGCGTGCGCCGAAAACAATCCGAGGTTTCGGACGTCGGGAGGTTCCTCTCCCTATGAGCCGAAACCTCGGATAAACCCGCCAAGACCGGCAGCGTCTCGCCGCCCCCCAGGTAAGTGGCCTAACACCATGACCCCCCGCAGAAAGACCCGGGCACCAGGCTTCCAGGGATGAGTGAGATAGAACTCCCGAACCAGACGAGGTGCATGAACATTGACAACCGGTTCCCAGGTGCGATCACAGGGGGGGTAGCCCTTCCAGTCCACTAAATATTGTAATTTTCCCCTATAAAAACAGCAATCACAAATCTCCTGGACCTCAAATTCTGGTGTACCCTGAACATCAATGGCTGCAGGTCGGGGATGGGAACGACCATAGGAGTCGGGACGACAGGGTTTCAGCAGGGAAACATTTAAGACTGGGTGAACACGCCATGAGGTAGGTAAAGCCAGTCTAAAGGCTACCGGAGACACCTGCTTAATTATACGGAAAGGACCATGGAATCTAGGGGCCAATTTCAGTGGAAGATTTCGGGCAGGAAGATTTCTGGAAGATAACCACACCAGGTCTCCTACTTGAAAAACCGGACCAAGACTCCGACGCTCGTCAGCAGCCTTTCTCATACTAGCCTGCGCCATGGTCAAGGAACTTGTCGCCTGGCGATGACATCCTTGTACATTGGCTATCAACCGATCAGCCGAAGGAACTGAACTGGGTTGTACGGGAGGGAGAGGTAGTAACTTGGGGTGTAGGCCAGAGGAACAGTACAAGGGACTAAACCCGGTAGCCGAGTGCACAGAGTTGTTGTAAGCTACTTCAGCCAGGGCTAGATGAGACATCCAATTGGACTGGGAAGCATTAGTGAAACAGCGTAAATACTGCTCCAAGGTCTGATTGGTCCTCTCCGTCTGCCCGTTAGTCTGTGGATGATGACCAGAGCTAAGGGCTCTATGTATACTCAAATGTCGGCAGAGTTGACCCCAAAAGGCAGAAACGAATTGAGAGCCCCTATCCGATATTATCTTCTCTGGCAGGCCATGTAGACGGTAAATGTTCTGTAAAAAGGACTGGGCCATCTGAGCAGCCGTGGGTATCCTCGGAAAAGGAATGAAGTGGGCCATCTTAGTAAAACAGTCTACTACTACCATGATGCAGGTCTGGCCCTCAGAACATGGAAGATCCACTATAAAGTCAGTGGCAAGTGTGTGCCAAGGATAAGGTGGAATTTCAATAGGATGCAATAGGCCTACAGGTCTCTGTCTCGGAGTCTTAGCCTGGGCACAAATCGGACAGGACTCCACATATTGCTTGACTTGGGTAGCCCAGCCAGGCCACCAAAATTGGCGGGCAATCACCTCTTGTGTGGCTCGAATCCCACGATGTCCTCCTACTTTGGAATCATGTAGTCCCTGCAATACGGCTCTACGAAGATCCTCAGTTGGTAAGTACAATCTTTTCCGAAAGAGCAGGAGGCCATCTCTTTCGCTTATTTGAGGAATCTTCAATAAGGTAGTACGTTTTGGGTCCACTGTCGTCTCCTGAGCTACTCTTTGTAAGTAGGGTACTAGGGCTAGGAGAAAATGTTTCGGGGCAAGCACAGGTTCTCCCTTGTTTTCCTGCGCAATATCGTCTTCCAGAGAGCGAGATAAAGCATTGGCTTTGACATTCTTATTGTTGGATATGTAAGTGATATGGAAATCGAAATGTGAAAAGAAGAAGGCCCACCGAGCCTGGCGTGATGTTCTACATTGTAAGGAACGCAGAAACTAAGTTTCGGTGGTCCGTGCGCACTTCCACTGGGAAACGCCCTCCTAATAGATGGTGGCGCCATTCTTCGAAAGCAGTCTTAATGGCTAGGAGCTCCTTCTTGATGATAGGATAGTTCCGTTCACTGGCGGTGAGTTTTCGGGAATAGTATGCTAGAGGAAATTCAGTCTCCAAATCTGGATCAAATTGTAACAATACAGCCCCCACAGCATAGTCCGATGCATCCGCTTCCACAATAAAGGGTCTGTCCTCCCGTGGGTGTTGAAGAATGGGAGAGGTGCTGAAGGCTTCTTTTAACCGCAGAAAGGAAGCAGCGGCCTCCGGTCCCCACACAAAGGTCCTCTTAACACTGGTCAGGTTAGAAAGAGGAGCTTCCCATTTGGAAAATGATGGTATGAATCGACGATAAAAATTTACGAATCCAAGGAAGCACTGAAGGGATCGCCGATCTCTGGGAGGCTTCCACTCTAAAATAGCACAGACTTTAGCAGGATCCATATGTATACCTGTAGCACTGAAGACATATCCCAGGAACTCCACTTGATCTTGATGGAAATGGCACTTTTCTGGCTTGACGTATAAGTGATTCTGCTGTAACCTCTTTAAAACCTCTTTAACTTGAACCATGTGTTCCTTGCGGTCCTTGGAATACACAAGGATATCATCGAAGTAAACCCAAACTGATACTCCGATTAAATCAGCAAATATGTGATCCATAAGACGTTGAAAAACTGAGGGAGCGTTGCACAAGCCAAAGGGCATCACGCGGTACTCGTAATGCCCTATTGGAGTCTTAAATGTGGTCTTCCACTCATCACCAGATCTTATGCGCACTAGGTGATAAGCTCCTCGGAGGTCTAACTTGGTGAACACCCGGCCTTCATGTAGTGACTCCATTATAGTTCGTATCAAGGGGAGTGGATACCGGTCTTTCTTCGTGATATCATTTAAATGACGATAATCGATGCATGGCCGAAGGGTGCCCTCCTTCTTCTTAACAAGAATAAAGGAAATCCCGCAGGAGAGGTGGAGGGTACGATGTATCCCTTTTGTAGGCAATCCAGTAGATATTCCTGTAGTACTTCCTTTTCTTGTGCTGTTAGGGAGTAGACCTTGCCATGTGGTATAGTAGTGTCTGGAAGAAGATCAATAGAACAATCAAACCTTCTGTGCGGAGGCAACGGGATATCTTTTGGATCAGAGAAAACCTCCTGGAATTCAATGTATTCTGACGGTATTGTAGAGACCGAGTAAAGGCTTGTTCTACTACATACATCGGTCTGGGTTGAGGTCGTGGTCTTCATTGCCGGATGGTATGTGCCTAAGCATTCTTGCTTGCAACGAGCTGAACAAAACTCTAGAGTCCTGGTCTCCCAGTTGATGTTAGGATTGTGATGCAACAACCAAGGTAAGCCCAGGATAATTGGGTACAAAGGTGTCTTGATGACATCAAAAGAGATCAGTTCCTGATGCTCCTCTATTTGTAGTTGTAATGTTCCTGTATGCTGATGAACCGGTCCAGAAGACAGAGGAGTGCCATCAATAACTTCTACCATGGAAGCACATCTCTTCTGTAGCAAAGTGATCCCATTCTTGGCTACAAAGTCAGCATCAATATAGTTACCGGAAGCTCCACAATCCAACAGACCAAGAACCTCTACAGGTTTGTTTCTTGCCCACGTAACCTTGATCCTCAAGGCCATGAGTACCACTGGCTGCATTGGCTGTTTCTCCCGGTGGTCATCTGGAAGGACTGAAATTAAGGAAGAAGGGCCTGTCGTTGCCTTCCCTACATACGACAGGCCGTTTAGTTTTCTGACTTACGGAGAGGGCGTTGAGGGCATGTAGAGAGGTAATGCCCGGAGGCCCCACAGTACAGGCACAACCTGAGATCTCTCCTTCTTTTCCTTTCGGCGTCTGACAGAGGACCTCTTAGGGCTCCCAATTGCATGGGTTCAGATGCTGATTCCTGTGAGCTTGAGACTTTGGGAATTTATGGCAGGTCTCTCGATAGTAGCTTTTCAGATCTACGCCTCTCATTCCGTCTCTCAGTCAATCGATGGTCGATACGTAGGACTTGTTCTTGAAGAGCCTGCAAGGTCTCTGGTTCTGGTATATGTAACAACTCGTCCTTGTATTCCTCCCTTAGTCCCCTATGAAAGAGCGTCTTCTGGGTAACTTCCAGCCATTGGGAATCCGTGGCCAACTGGCGAAAACGGCTGATATAAGCAATAATGTCACTGAAGCCTTGTTTTAAGTCCATTAGTTGGTTCTGAGCTGTAGCTGCTAGGTTTGGTGACTGAAAAACTTCCAGAAAGGCCTTTTCAAAGGCTACAAAATCCTCCAATATTGGGCTCTTGGCTACCACAAGGGGCGTAGCCCAGGCCAACGCATTGCCAACCAAATTGCCCAAAATATAACCAATCCTGGCCTTATCCTGATTGAAATGGGTTGGACGACACAAGAAATGGATTCGGCAATGATTGCAAAATTCAGCCACTCGTCTGGGATCTCCGTCGAATTTCACTGGACTGGTCTGTGCCATCACTGTCTCAGGCGAAATATTAGCACTGGCACCTTGAGCCACCATCTGTCTTAATGCTAAATTCTCCTGATGAAGTGCCGACATCTCGGCACGTAAAGCTCTGATCTCACTCCTTAAATCCTCCATGTCATCCATCCCTGGATCAGTACAGATAGGTAGGCGTCTTAATCTGTTAAGGTGTGTGTCCTGGGATCGGGCAGCACCTGTGGAGGCAGGATTCCTGGAAGGCGTCCGAACTGGGTAGGCCAGGCTGGTGGAAGTGTCACTGGCTGAAGGTATACTATAGTAGCAACTACAATCCTCCTCGGTAGGACCAAGAAATTGGATACACCTCCAGAGGTACAAATACTTCCTCTGTGGATCTGATGCAGTTACTGCGCCGTGAGAGATGGTGATGCTGCTGACAAAGGAGTGAGGAATGCACAGGAGGTACTTGCAGAATCTGGACACCACAGCGAGATGGGCGAAGGGAGAACCATAAGCGTGGTGATCTGGAGTCTGGAGATAGGGAGGAGCAGGCAACTTGAGAGACCAAGGGGAACCGGAGAGGGAAGCCAAAAGGCGAGGCAAAAGGTCAGAGACCAACCAAGGTGGCTTAAGGCTGGCTGATTCCAGATCAGATAGCACTGGGAGGGACCCCACAAGGGATCCAAGGAAGAGTGGAGCCAGAGATCCGGCTGGAGAAGACTGGAACCAGGCAAGGCAGGCAGGGTAGGAACCAGAGAACCAGGGAATCCGGCTGGGAAGGGCAGAAGCAGGTGAGGAAGGCGAGCTGAAGGCAGGTGCTGCTACCGCTGGTCAGGAACGAACCGCGTTAAGACGTGATTCGCTCTCTGACTCAGCCGCTATTTACGGCCCTCGGCATGAAACCGAGGCCTGAACCGCAGGCTGGACCGCGCATGCGCAGCCGCCCTGGCAGGAGCGGCAATGAGGCTTGGAACGCAAGCCGCCGGCCTCCGCGTATCACGGTGCATGCGTGCGCCGAAAACAATCCGAGGTTTCGGACGTCGGGAGGTTCCTCTCCCTATGAGCCGAAACCTCGGATAGACCCGCCAAGACCGGCAGCGTCTCGCCGCCCCCCAGGTAAGTGGCCTAACACCTGGTTAAATCCAACGTTGCCCCCAAAGGAACAGATGCATCAGAACCTATGCAAATCGGGGGGTCAAAGGACCCTTAACTCAAAAGGAAAGGGAAAGAAGAAGACAGATGCAATTGTGTCTGTACAGTGGAACGTCAGGACATTTTCTACGGGATTGCCCTATAAAACCACCCAAGAAGGTGGTAGGAGTTGCTGATAAAAGTCCAAAAGAGCCTGATTCGGAAAACGACCACGCCCGACAAGCGCAGAGGTCCGCTTGCCGAGCTTAAAGAAGGACACTCAGACCTCGCATCTGATCATACCAATGGTCCTAATTGATCCTAGACAACCCTCACGTATGCACGCAGTAAGGGCATACATTGATAGCGGGGCTGTAGGGAACTATATGGACCACAAATTGGCTTGCAGGATGAATCTACCTCTCTGCCGAAAAACCACCTCAGATGTCATCACCACAGTTGATGGAACTGAAATAGCCTCTGGGCCTGTAACTCATTCCACCGCAGAGATGACACTATTGGGTCAGGATGGGCATCGAGAGACTATTGTGTTTGACCTAATCAAAGCCCCACAGTTCCAAATAATACTGGGGATACCTTGATTGGAAACACATAATCCTTGTATTGATTGGCGAGAGAAGAGAATAACCTTCCCGGATTGTGCACAAACCTGTTACCCAAAGAAAAATCAGAACGCAGGCCTGGCCACAGTAACCACAGCAGTCTTGCAACTACCTCTAGAATACCAAGAATTCCAGGATGTCTTCCAAAAGGAACAGGCAAACACCTTACCTCCTCACAGGTCGTACGATTGTCAAATCGATCTCATACCCGGTGCACAACCCCCTTGTAGCAGGATCTATGCCCTTACGGAACCTGAGAACCTTCACCTACGACAATACTTAGACCAGTACCTTGTCAATGGCTTTATTTGCCCTTCCAAGTCTTCAGTATCCTCAGCTTTGTTCTTCGTGCCAAAAAAGGAAGGCAACCTTAGAACATGCATAGACTACCGCGCACTAAATCAGATTACGGTAAAAAACCGGTACACATTGCCTCTGATCCCCGAATTACTAGACCAAATAAAGGATGCTTGTATCTACACTAAGTTAGATCTCCGAGGGGCATATCATCTGGTACGTGTAAAGAAAGGCGACGAATGGAAGACGGCCTTTCGCACCAAGTACGGTTTATTCGAGTATCAGGTGATGCCCTTCGGGTTGTGCAATGCACCAGCAGCCTTCCAGTATTTTATGAACAATGTCTTTCGTGGACTCATTGACGTCTGTGTTGTCGTATACATAGACGATATTCTTGTGTACTCCTCCTCAGAATCAGACCATGTTAAGCACGTACGTGCAGTCTTTGAGAAACTACGCCAGCACAAGTTATATGCAAAATTGGAAAAATGTGTTTTTCATGTTACGGAAGTTGAATTCCCTGGATTTATCTTGACTCCAAAAGGAGTCCGAATGGACTCACGAAAGGTGGACGCAATTCTCAAGTGGCCATCACCTAGTTCAGTTGAAGGGGTGCAAAGCATGCTCGGATTTGCCAATTTCTACCGCAGATTCATTCCGGACTTCTCACATGTTGTACATCCCATCACAGCACTTTTGCGAAAGAACAAACGTTTCTTGTGGACCGAAGAGACTGAAAAGGCCTTCCAAGAGCTGAAAGCGAAATTCACGTCTGTGCCTGTCTTAAAGCATCCAAGCCCAGAGCTTCCATACATAGTGGAAACTGATGCATCCAGTTTAGCCATGGGAGCTGTCCTGTCCCAGAAGGATCCTGAAACTGGTCAACTTCACCCAGTGGCATTTTGGTCCAGAAAGTTCTCGGCACCCCGAGTTAAACTATGCGGTTACCGATAAAGAGTTATCCGCCTTTAAGGCTTGGCGACACTATCTTCTCGGTGCCAGGCATACCATTACTATAATCACCGATCACCGGAACTTGCAGTATCTAAAAACAGCCAAAGCCCAGTCATCGCGCCAACTTCGATGGGCATTGTTCTTTGCCGAATTCGATTTTGTGATCACTTATCGACCAGGCTGTAAAAATGGCAAGGCAGATGCCTTATGCCGAATAGGAATGGAAGAAGCATATGCAAACCCGGAGCCGGTGCCTATAATTTCTGAACAAAGAATTCTTGGCATAACTACTTTACAGACAGTAGAAGACATTAATTTAAAAATCCAACAACTCTTCAATCCAGTAGCCCTGCAGGACTGGGTAAAGAAAGGCCCGGATTACTCTGTCATCAATGACCTTCCCTACTATGAAGGACGACTATTTCTACCACACAAGGAATTACAGGAACTTGTCATCTCCAATTATCATGATAACCTAATGGAAGGTCACCCAGGTATCGCAAAAACTGAAGCCAAAATTAAGAGACAATTCTGGTGGCCCACCTGGCAAAAAGATATAAAGTCATTTGTGATGTCTTGTGGCATTTGCGCCCAAAACAAGAGTCAGAAGAAAAAACCAGCTGGCCTTTTACAACCTTTAGATATTCCACCTACACCATGGCACACCTTATCTTTAGACTTTATTACTGATCTACCTCCATGTAATGGATTTAACACCATTCTAGTTATCGTGGATCTTTTTTCCAAGATGGCCCACTTTATTCCTTTGAAGGGATTACCTTCTGCTGCAGTCCTGGCCAAGGAGTTCCTCAAAACATTGTTCGAATACACGGGTTTCCTTCTGTATTGGTCTCTGACCGAGGTAGTCAATTCATTTCACATTTTTGGAAGAAATGTTGCCAATTGGCGCAAATCGACGTAAGGTTATCAACCAGTCACCATCCCCAGACCGATGGTCAGACGGAGAGGACCAACCAGACCCTTGAAGAGTACCTTCGTTGCATGCTTCACCAGACCGAAAGTAATTGGAAAGATATTTTATGGATTTCCGAATATGCATACAATAACTCTGTGCATTCAGGAACCGGACAAAGCCCCTTTTATACCATATATAAGGTATACCATATATGGACACCACCCTCGAACCTCAGAACTCGATTCGCTTCAGCACTTAGAAATGCCTGCAGTTAGTCATTTACATTCTACTATTACACAAGCCTTCAAGGAAGCGACAGAACATTTGAAGCAAGCAAAAGATAAATACAAGAAAAATGCTGATCTACATAGAAGTGAAACTCCACAGTACCAAATTGCAGATCGGGTTTGGCTAGCTACAAAACACATACCTATGACAGGAACTCGGACTTTTAATCCTAGATATTTGTGTCCCTACACCATTAAGGCCGTCAAACTGGAATTACCCACCAATATGCGAATTCATCCTGTCTTTCATGTTTCACTTTTAAAACAAGTTAAACCAGGAACAAGATTAACCAAACCACCAGATCCTATCTTTTTTTTTTAAAACCTTTATTTTTGGTTTTTGTATTATTCTATAAAGACATAAGAACAAATACACACCCACATTAGGGTGGACTTAACTCTGCGCCGTGTCCCACCCACCCATCCTCCCCCTCCCCCCCCACACCCACGCTCGGCCCATAGTTCAACTGTTTGTGCCGTCCTGATTCCAGGTCGATGTAGCATGGAAATGGTGCTGCTAGTTCTGTGCCTTCACTGTGACCTTTCTCCTGTGTCTGAGGCATCTGGTTGGCTGGTAGAGTCCTCCTCTGATTCTTTTAGCAAGAATGTTATCAGCGGACCCAGATGTCTGGAGGACGGGCATGTAGGGGAAGTTGTTTGACAAAGTCTGTTTCCACATCCTGGCAATAAAGGATGTCTTTGCGCCAGGCGATGAACGATGGGGGGGGCCTCGGCCCCAGGACATGGCCACTTTCCTCTGGGCCAGTGTCAGCAGAAGTCCCGTCAGTTTCCTTGTCGGGGCAGAGAGCAGCCTTGTCATACCCAGCAAGGCCGCTGTCCGGCTCGGTTGTATCGCCTCTCCCACTATTGCTGCTGTTGTCTCCAAGACATGATTCCAGAACGGTGTTATTTCGGGGCAGTCCCATGCCAAATGGACGAAGTCTGCTGAATGTTCTCCACATCTTTCACATTTTGCAGCTGTTTCAGGGTGATGCTTGTTTGCTTTCGCAGGTGTGTAATAGGTCTGGTGTAGAAAGTTAAAATGGATTAGTTTAAAGCGTGAGTTGAGGGCGATTTTTTGAGTCTGCTTCAGGATGCAGGTCCAGTCCTCCTCTGATATTGTACTGTGCAGGGACCTTTCCCATCTGGTCTTTGCTTGGTAGAGTTTAGGTAATGTATCAGTAATAATAGCTTTGTAGATTTGTGACACCAGCTTGCCTTCACCTTGTGCTTGAATGGCGTTGTGTAGTAATTGCCAGGTCTGTGGCTGACATGGGAAGTCCGCAGGAGCGCTTGAAACGTGTATCGGGTCCTAAAATAGAGGAATACATCGAGTGCGGTGTTGCCGCCTTTCGATTTTGCTTGTTGCAGAGTTATAAAGCCGTCTTCTTGAAGAGATCCCCCAGAGTCTTAATTTTCAGTTTATCGGCCCACTGATGAAATACTTTTTCAGACGTAAGCGGAACTCCTGGAATGAATTTAACGGGCAACAGGGGAGAGTATCTCGTTTTTACCCCGTACCTTTGGGCCAATCTCAGCCAAACTCTGTATGTTGAGAGCATTACGTTCATGGTGGAGTTGGGAACGGGAATTTGACTGAAGATGACTGCGGTTAACAGGTTCGGTGTTGCTAGCGCCCGTTCCGCCTGAACGTGAGGTCTGATTGTGTGGGAGGCATACCAGTGACTGAGAAATTGCGCTTGCGCTGCCCAAAAGTACTTTTCCAGGTCTGGGAGGGCGAGGCCACCGCTCGCCACTGGAAGTGTTAGCGTTGCATATGCCACTCTGGCCGGTTTGTCTGCCCATAGTAGTTCGAGGACCATGCTTTTTAGTCTTTTCAGATAAGTTTGAGGAAGGAATATTGGAATATTGGTAAACAGGTAGAGTAATTTTGGTAGGATCACCATCTTGACCAGGGAAGCTCTTCCCAAGAGCGTTAGTGGTAGGGTCTTCCATCTTGTCACTTTTTCCTGGAGGGACTTGGTCACCTCTTCGTAATTGTCGCGGAACACCTCGTGGTAGCTCAGGGACATTTGGATTCCCAGGTATCGGACATTGGACGTTTTCCATGTGAATTGGAAGTCATCTTCGAAGGGTTTGGTGGCTGGGGTCAGCGGGAAAATGATGGACTTTGATTGATTGATTTTCAGGCCGGAGGCTGTTCCAAATTTGACTACTTCCCTCATGACTGGGTTCAGGTTCTCTTCGGGATCGCGAACGAACAGGACCACGTCGTCCGCGTAGAGGGATATGATGAGCTTGTGTGGTCCAATAACGAGTCCTCTTCGTTGTCGATGTTCTCTTAGGATGGAGGCCAGCGGTTCCATCACCAGGGCGAAGATCAATGCTGAGAGTGGACAGCCTTGTCTGGTGCCCCGCTGGAGTATCACTGGAGCCGATTTTGCCGTACCTATGATGATGTTGGAGCGCGGCTCGTTATACAATAACGATACTTGTTTGATAAAGCGGGCTCCCAGACCCATTCTGGTGAGTACAGCGAACATAAACGGCCATTCCACCGAGTCGAATGCCTTTTCGGCGTCAAGGAGGACCGCTATTGCTTGAGTTGAGGGGTCTAGTGCTTCAATGACGCTGAACAGCCTCCTGATGCCGAAGGTCGTGTTGCGGCCTGGGATGAAGCCTGCCTGATCTGCCAGGACGAGGGTGGGCATCAATGGTAGTAGCCTGTTGGTAAGCATCTTTGCGAGTATTTTTTTGTCGAGATTGAGGAGGGAAATGGGCCTGTACGATGCACAGTCCTCTGGTGGCTTGCCTGGCTTATGCAGGAGGATGACGTTGGCTTCACGGGAGGAGTGGGGGAGAGTCGCGTTTTCTAGTGCCTCGGCATATACTGCCGCCAGAAGGAGGGCGAGGGTGGTGGCGAAGGCTTTGTAGAATTCCCCTGTTAGGCCATCTGGGCCAGGAGCTTTTGAGCTAGGGAGGGTTTTGATAGCTTCTGTGATCTCCTCTTGTGTGATTAGGTCGTTCAGTGGTTCCCGCAGGGAGTGCTCGACCCAGTACAACTCTGCATCTTCGAGGTACTCCAACGAGACTTGTGGGTCGCTGTTGTGACTGTTGCTGTATAGGTCCTGATAGAAGAGCCTGAATTCCTCCGCTATATCTTCGTCAGTGTGGACGAAGTGTCCCTGCCTGGTCCGAATCCTTTCTATTGGCGATAGTTTGTTGTGTGCCTTGACCAGGTTTGCCAGGAGGGCGCCCGGTCTTTGACCTTCGCCGTATTGTCTGACTAGGCTGTTGCGATTTAGAAATTTCACTTCTCGATCCGCTGCGTTACTGAATTTTTGTAGCTCTTCCCTCAGGGCGACTTGTGTGTTCGGGTTGGTCGTGTTGGAGCGCTGGAGTTCAAGTTGTTTTAGTTTCTCTTCACAAGTTGTCAGCTCCCGCCGTATGAGTTTCAATATGCCATTTTCTTTGGCGTGGCAGACCCCTCTGACGAAACACTTTAGAGTTTCCCACAGTGTGCTGGGTTAGGCCACAGATCCTGTGTTGACTTCGAGGAACAACGCAATCTCTTCTCTTAGTTCGGCAGCGACTACCTCATCCCGCATTGAGCCGGTTTTGAAACGCCACCGTTGTAGGGGGGGTTTGGGGTGTGCTGGGTTTAGAACGAGAGTTACCGGGCAGTGGTCTGAGAGAGTTCTTGGATGGATATCGCATGGGCCGCTGGTCCATGGGCCGTTCACAGAGGTGAACAGATAGTCGATCCTGGAACTCGAGTTGTGTACGGCGGAATGGAAAGTGTATTCACGCAGCTCCCCTTTAGACGTTCTCCATGCATCCTTCAGATTGAATGCCTTGCAGATTTCTTTTATTTGAAGGCTGGCTTTGGATGGAGGTTGTGGGGTTGCTCTTGATCTGTCTCTCACCGGGTCCAGCACTGTATTCATGTCTCTGCCCCAGATTATGGTCGCAGGTTCTTGGGATGATAGACGGGATAGTACCCAGCTGAAGTTGTCGGGGCCGTCTATGTTTGGTGCGTAAGAGTTAACAAAGGTGATTTTCTGGCCTGCTATATTGCCGCTCACAAGGAGAGTTCTCCCTTCGTTGTCTTTTGTGGTGTGGACAAGCCGGAAGTTGATCTTCTTGTGTATTAAGATCGCGACTCCTCTGGAGTAAGAGGAGTACGAGGAGAAGTATCTATGGCAACCCCAGCTCTTGGCCCACTGATGATCCTTCCCTGGGAGTAAGTGAGTTTCTTGAAGCATGGCAACGTCGACTTCGTGTCTTCTAAGGTACTGGAGGATTTTCCTAGTTTTAGATGGGATGTTGCCTCCTCTTATGTTCCAGGTTATGATTTTGAATGGGACGGGTCAGGGTCTACATTGATTCGTTTTTTGTTCCCTATGGTCTTGCCAGGAGGTTCGGTGGATGGACGGTGAGGTAGAGGCGGTGGCGAGCGGAGGGGATGCAGGGTCGGAGGACGGTGTGGAACTGGTGGCGCAAAACCTGGCCGCTCCTCACGGCTAAACGAAGGTGAGGATGCGCACTTCAACTGGAGGTGGTGTGGCAACTGTGTCTTCCCTCCCGCGCGCGGGTAACCCCCAACTGACCCGCGAGGTTCCCTCTTCATAACTAAACTATAGGGGTTGCTGTGCTTGGGGCACTTGTGCCTCCCGAGAGGGGAGGGTGGCTCTCCAACGCACTAGGAGTGAGTCTCTGCGGTATTAGGTTTATGCATTGGTGCCGGGGGTATGAATCCTGTTCCCTTGGGTGCCTGGGTCGAACGTTATGGCGGTTCTCTGCCTCTTTGGTGTTCACGCTGCGGTCTGGGGTTATTAGCGGCGGATCTGCAGCCGGCGTGATCAAGGTAGTCGCTGGCTTCCTCAGGTGTGTGGAAGAAGAGGGCTTTCCCTTCATGTTGAATGCGAAGCTTTGCTGGGTAGAGCATTGAGTAAAGTATCTGGTTGTCTTGCAGCCTTCTCTTAACTGTCGTGAAGGAGCGCCTCAGTGTTTGAACGGTAGGGGAGAAATCTGGGAAGAACTGGATTGGGTCTCTGTCATATTGAAGTTTCCCTTTTTCTCTGGCTGCCTTGAGTATCGCATCTCTATCTTTATAGTTTAATAGTTTTGCAATAATCGGCCGTGGATTTGCGCCTGGGATTGGTCTGGTGTTCGGAATTCTGTGGGCTCGTTCGACTACAAACAATTTGGAGAGAAGCTCTTTCCCAAAGAGGTCTATGCAGATCTGTTCGGCATGGTCCTCCATTTTCGTTTGGAGTTGTTGTTCTCTGATTCCGATGATTCTGATGTTATTCCTTCGTGAGCGTCCCTCTAAGTCTTCATTCTTGGCGCAGACTGCTTTCATCTGGGACTCGAGGGCGGTGACTCGTGTGGTAAGGCCTGTTGCGCCATCATCCAGGTCGGATACTCGTTGCTCCACTGTATCTAACCTATCGGCGTGCTTGTCGAGGCGATTTTGGAGCAGGTCTACTTTAGATGATAGGTTGTCGAGTTTACTGCCCAAGTCGCCAATTCCAGCTTTGAGGTCCATCAGAATTTCCCCGATATCGAAACTTGGTAATTGCTCTTCTGGCAGGGACATAGTGGGTGTTGGTGACGCTGCTCCGCTCGCTTCGGAATGCGGTTTGCTGGTGGAGCCAGTCTCAAAGTTCAGTTTCTTTTGGGATTTGTCTAATTTCCCCATTTTAAACTATCTTCTGCTTCCGAGCACTCGAAAATGGAACAGGCGGATAACTGGTGGTCAAACACTGGTGATTGAGTGACGCCTATTGCTTTCGTTATGGTGGCTGCGATAGGGTAGTAGCTGGGTCGGCGTCGGGTTGCTATTTGGGGGAGGTTTGGAGTGAATTCCTGGTGAGGCGGCTTTTTTTTTTTTTCTTTTTTTCTTGATTTGCAGAGCAAGCTCTAGCAGTCCACTCCCTTTACTGCAGAGACACTTGAGTATGGGGTTAGCTCGGGGGTTAGGACCACTTGTGTTACGCGGGTTAGTACTGTTCTTGTGGGGAGCGTCTGCCTCTGCTAGAGGGTTTGTAACGCCGGGTTGCGGAGGCGTCCTCTGAGGTTCTCAGACGGGGTCGCTGTGCTCCTCAGGCTGCAGATATTCTGGTTGTGAGCTGCCGGGCTTTTGCCGGGCCTCGGTGTGAGGAGTTGTGTCGCCGATCGGCGGGGCCTGTATAGCCATGTGTCGTAGCCAAACCCCTAGAGGTGATACTGTTAGTCCGGGTCTCCTATGCCTGCCGTTCTGCTGTATGCTATGGGGTGCTGAGGGTCTCTGATCTGGGCTCTGTTTCTCGGCGGCCGTGGGGTTTGACAGTGTTGGCCTCGGCCAAATGGGCTGATCGCTGTGGCTTTCGCTGTGGCTGTGGGGAATGGTGGTGATATCCCCCGGTCGCTGCGTGTTCCGCTCCGCTCCACCTTAGGGGGGGGAGGCCTCAGTGTTCTCGCAGTTCGTGGAAGCCCGGAGTAGGTCGGGTGCGGCCCTAGTACGGAGGGGAGGCAGCCGGTTGGGCATTGGGGACGGTTGCTGGCGAGGCGTATCCTGCTGTGCCTCCCTCGTTCACAGAGGGTTTTGACGGAAGCGCCGGGTTTCTGCAGTCAGACGGATCGGGGAGGTAGCTTGCGCACGCTGGGGGGAGCTCCTACCTGGGTGCTCGGCGAGAGCACCGCTGCTCGTCGCACTTCTTCTTGAGCTTCGGCCGGGCTGTTGCAGGGACAGAGACTGTGTGTCTCTTGGCGCCTCCGGCGCGCACGTCTACCCGCTGCTTGACGCTCCACACTCCCACGGGTCTCCGCTGGCTCTGGGTGTCGGGTGTTACACTGACGCCGCCGCTCGAGCTTTGATGGGGAGCTCTTGCACCTCTCTTTCGATCCCCTCCTCCGTCCCAGGCTCACTGCCGGCGTGAACTGCAGGCCTTGCTGGCCAGGCCGGGACTCGGCCGCTGCTCTGCCGCCAAAGACGATTTTGGGCTTAAAATGTTCGTCGGCGCCTCCTGAATGCACCTGGCTGTAGTTGTGGGAGAAACAGACACCGCAGAGGGAAGGATGTCGCAGGATTAATGGAGAGCCACACAAAGATCTCTAGGAGGCAGCCATCTTGGATGGCTCTCTAGCGCCCTCTTATCACCAGATCCTATCTTGATAGATGGAGAACCTGAATTCGAGGTGAAAAACATCCTGGACTCCAAGGTGGTTAAATCAAAACTTTTTTACTTAATCGATTGGAAAGGTTACGGGCCACAGGAAAGGTCATGGGAGCCTAGTGACCACGTTCATGCACCACGATTAGTGAAGAGATTCCATCGGGACTTCCCAGACAAACCAGGACCAAGGGGAGGAACGACTTTAGGAGGGGCCTTGAGGGGGAGTGCTGTCATGATGCATACCCCCGGGCATCCAGACCACGTCCATCACGCCCGGGAGCAGGCATCATGTCGCCTTGAGAAAACCCAGCAACCCCTGCTAGGGGCTGTCTGGGTTCAGTCCTGGGGCCTATGGCGCCAGGCTCATATGGGACATCAGTCCTGGCGCCATAGGCGCCAGGCTCATAGGTGCACACTTACCTGATGCAGACCATGCTGTAAGAAGATCCAAGCCCATGTGAGGCCTGGAAGGGACTACTTTACCTTAGGGACTATTTTGTTACTCGGGTGTGGTCGGGGAGGAATACCTACCTGGGACTACTTTGGTACGCTATTTAAACCACGCCCGAAGAGCAGCACACGCTTCGCGTTATTCTGCATCCAGCAGCGTAACACTCACTATGCCAGCAGCAGCATCCAGCCTTCTGCCACGCCGCCTCGAACCTGGAGCACCTAGAAAGAAGGAAAGAAGCAAAGGTTAGAACAAGAGTATTACCTGATTTCTTACCTGATTGCGGATTCATCGCATCTTCAAACCAGAGGAAAGACTTTGTTTTAAACGCGTCGCATCGCCAGCAGCAGCGCCGCGCCAAACTCACCGTTCCACGCAGCATCTCTTCGATCCGGCGCTGTCTCTATCTTTACATCGCCGAATCCCGGCACCTAAGGGGGACAAGAAACAACAAGGTGAGCAGAGAGAACAGACAGAGACAATCTCCTTAGCCGCCATATGCTTACTTGATTTTACCGCCAGAGGTATAATTCATCAGCGCCCCACTTCATCTTATGCCGCACCTGTGAGATAAGGAGAAAGCAGCAAGTTATTCACCGGACAGTGTTGGGTAACACAGACTTTTACCGGAGCGCTTTCAGCTGTCAATCTTCTTATTGGGTCATAGCTGCAAGATAAAAGAGGAATTGGACAGGAGTGAATTCCAGACATTTTGAACTCTTACGAACTATATACTTACGGCTCTTCGCCAGGATCTTTCGGAGTCAGGATTCATCTACAACTCTTCCAATATCTTCAAGCCAGTGAAGTAACTGGTCAACGACGCGCCCCTGCGTGCTTCGCAGGATGGAGGGCTCATCCTTCAAGAATATAAGGTGAGATTGCTGAGAGGACGCTTCAGAGGTGATTAGTGGGGAGGACAGTGGGGGTGCTATCACGTGAATCCACAAGTGGCTAAACCCATCTCTCCACTTGTAGGAGAATATTTCTACGAGCCAAGCAGACAAGATTAAGAGGGCAGATCCAGTCAGTCATCGCTGCACTACGCATCACGTGGGTGGAGGCCGCAGCAGTCCGGGTCCGACCGACGCCCCTGTGGGAGCCAGGTGAGCGTAACAAGTTCAAACGTGTCATTACAGTGATACAGGCACATGTCAATTCAGGCATCCTCCAGGGGTGCAAACCTTCTTCCCCATTCTCAGCTTTCCAACTGGTCGGCCTATTCCCACAGCTTTTCCAGTCCATCAGCCTGTGTCACACTCACCTGTGTCTTTGCAGGAGCGATGGATGAGCCTCCCTTGACCCCGAGTTCTCATTTCCCCCGTTTCACCCGGAGGGATACCTGTCAAATACAAGGTGTACACTTAGACCTGAATTCACCTGATTCCTCTGGGCCCTTCCGTTCTCTTAACTGTGTGCTGTGATGTCCCCAAAGGGCTTACCTTGATTTTTAGTAGGGCGTGCACTCCATCCTGCATTCGCAGGGGCGCGATTCACTCATGTGATTGATGCCAATGTCTGTAGGCTGAGTTCAGATGCCACACGCTGTTTTATGCTGTTGAGCAGTTCAGCTTGATCACAATGGCACAATAGGCTAGTTCGCTTCATACCTCACTGAAGCTAACTAGCCTATTATACCCCTCTGCCTATTGTGCCCCTGTGAACAGGATACTGTATTGATGTGAATTAACTTACCCTGCACAAGTGAACTAACTTACTATACCTGCTTTCATGGCAGCCTTCTTCAGAACCACACTAACAATGGCAGCCATCCTACCACTAGTCAACTCTGTTACACCATCCTACTTCCTCCCGAGTTCACCACTACAACCGCCATCACAACTTCCCCCTACATATACGTGCCAACCATGGCTCATGAAGACTTTAAACAGTCTCCTGCACCCAGCTCTCATCTTAGCCCTATAGAATGGATTTGCCGATTTGCCTCACCGCTCACACCTTGAACCCCTTGCCAAGTGAAGGACAGAAATTTGAGACTCGGCTCCCGACTCCCTCTCCGTAGGTATATCGCGAGACAAGATCACTAACCTTCATCTCTAACCCGGTCTTCAGCTAGCCTAATCCCTAATA
Source organism: Ambystoma mexicanum (assembly GCF_040938575.1). Lineage (NCBI taxonomy): Eukaryota > Metazoa > Chordata > Amphibia > Caudata > Ambystomatidae > Ambystoma > Ambystoma mexicanum. Next base: position 231,570,141 of record NC_090929.1, read on the forward strand.
CAGACAAAACCTTACAAGTAACTCACAGCATAGCCAAACGTCCCACCATCAGAGGCACTCTCATCAATGCCCGGTCCTTAGTCGCCCATGCACTCGACATTGCAGACCTTATCTCATCTAACGACTTACACTTCCTGGCCTTCATGGAAACCTGGCTGCATCAGGCCTGGCACTATCATTAGCAATACCAGACGGCTATTCAATAACAAGGAAAGATAGAGACACTGGTAAAGGAGGCGGAGTAGCATTCATAGCCAAAACCTCCTTAGGCCTTCGAGCCACCACGCCTGCTAGTCTCCCATCCTGTCAACTTCTAACAGTTAAGATCCCACTCTCAGCGTCCCAAACAATCCTTATGCACCTTATATACAGACCTCCAGGTCACTGACCTCCTAACTAACAACACCAAACAAGGATCTCAAATCATCTTGCTGGGCGATCAAAACTTAGGTCTCAGCGATCCCAATGACTCAAATGCCTTATCCCTGGAAAACACAATCACCCAACTTGGTTTCAACCACCGTGTCACAGCACTGATGCACGATAAAGGCAGAACTTTTGGATTGGCTAATAGACCACAATTGTGATAATACCATCCTACAAACCGACTGCTTGGTCCGACCACCACGTCATCTCTTTCTCTATCCAAGGGAATGCTCCAACGAACACCCCCCCCAACCAAAGCTCCTCAAACACTTGCCAGGAACAACCGTAAGATAACGTTAGAAAGCCTACGCCCTCTCATTCATAATATCACTGTCCCTGCAAACTACATAGACCTAGATGCAAATAAATTAGTTGACCTCTACAACAAAACGCTCGAGACAGCAGTAGATATCATCGCTCCCATTAAAATTACCAAAGCTAAACTAGTAGCCCACCTCAACAAATGTTTTACCCCTGAACTGAAAATCCTTAGGAATGCCAAAAGAGTGGCTGAATCTATCTGGAGAAAAACACCCAACTCCTGCAACAAAGCGCTCCTCGCTGCAGCAGCGTCCACTTACAAAACAGCCATCCTCACTGCGAAAAAAGAAACCTATGACAATAGAATCGTCAATGCCAAATCCAGAACAAAAGAACTCTTCAATATCGGGAACTTGAGTCACCGTCCACACCGGCGCAATCCTGTATGAAAGACGCAGACTGGTGCGCTAAAATTCAAAAAGCTCTTGCAGACAAAATTGCCTTGCTTCAATCCAGAATTGAGCAAAAAAAGAATATCTCGGCAAAAAACTCCAACACTCCCGCACCCCCGCCCAACAATACCCCTACCTGTCGACCCTTTTCCTTCTCTCCGGTTACAGCCTCAGAAGTAGAAAATATCATCAAAGGCCTCAAACCGTCCAGGTATCAAGGGGATTTATGCCCAGCCGCTATCATTCAGGAAGGCACTAACGACCTAGCCGCCTTCATAACAGCTATAATCAACTCCTCCTTCAAAACTAACTCAGTCCCAAATAGCTTTAAAGAGGCTTGGGTTATGCCCCTCTTAAAAAACCTACCCTAGACCCCAACAATCCTTCGAAATACAGGCCTATCACAACCGTGCCCTACATCCTAAAGATCTTAGATAGAGTAGCCTATCTACAAATTCAGAAACATCTGGAGGACAACAACTTATTGGGCCTCAGGCAATCAGGCTTTAGGCCAAGGCATGGAACCAAAACAGCCCTCCGGGACCTTAAAATCCAGATGGATGAGGTGAAGGGTAACGGCAAGCTAGCCATGCTCCTGCTGCTTGACCTCTCAGCAGCGTTCGACCTGGTTGACCACCGAATCCTTACCAAACACCTGGCGTCAGCAGCTGCCTTCTCTAGCGAAGCCTCCGCTTAGGTACAAGCCTTCCATGCCAATCGCACTACGAGAGTCTTCCCACCCTCAGCATCAGCTGACCCTATCCCGATCTATTGCGGCGTCCCGCAAGGATCATGCGTATCGCCAACCCTCTACAATATCTTTACGAAGCTCCTGTTTGACCGTCTCAATAACCTGGGTGTCACATACACAAACTATGCTGACGGCACCCAGGTTCTCATCACGTTATGAGGATGCTACGAAGAGGACTCTAAATTGATTAATGGCATATATCTGGAGATCCAGGTGTGGATGGCAGACCACAGCTTATGTCTTAATGACGAGAAAATCGAGCTTCTGCTCGTCGGCTCCTAACAACGACTAAACAAACTAGACCCACGATATGCATCCATCGTCATTAATGGAAACCTAATCAAAGTGGCCAAAGAAATTAAAACCCTAGGGGTATACTTGGACTCTACTCTCTCGGTAAAAAAGCAAGTGAATGTCACTGCATCGTCTACAACCTACACAAATAAGCTGATCAATGCATGCAAGCCTTTCCTCTCGCCCTGTAGCTGCATCACCTTAGCCATAAAGCTAGTGCTCTCCAAAATCGACTACTTCAACACCCTCTTCCTTGGTACCTCTGAGCATAACCTGAATAAACTTCAGGTTCTCCAGAACAATGCCTTAAGAGCAGCATTGAGCATTCCTCGCTCCTCCCACATCTCTAGCTTCAGACAGAACGCCCATTGGCTCCCAGTACGAGACAGGATAACCTTCAGATCCGTGGTCATCATCCATAAGTGTCTATCGAACACAGCGCCCAAGTACCTGGCTGTTAAATTTAACAAACGCCAATCAGAGAGACCAACTAGAACCTTATACTTGCACTGCCTCTCCATTCCCAAATTCAACTTAAAAAAAGTGGGCGGCTCTAGCTTCCCGGTCTTAGCTGCCAAACAATGGAACGCTCTACCCCTCAAACTTAGAACGGAACCCTCATTCTCGAACTTCAGAGCCAATATTAAGACCTGGTTGGCTAACAAGAATTGCTTAACTTCCGGTTAACTCATGTCTCTCCTTGTACTGTTCCTCATTATGTATCAACCTGTGACCACTATGTAACCCTGGTCACACGGACTTAGGGCCTCATTACACGGTAGGCATTAAGGGATTACCAGCACCAGTAAGGTCACCAGTGCCGGTAATCCCTTAGCGCCCTACTACGAGGTCCCTCAGCGTGTCCTGTCCTTAACGCCTGGTCTGACCAGGTTTTAAGGACGGGACCCGCTAAGGGACTTCAGAGCTAATAACGGTACCGCAAATTGCGGTACCGTTATTAGCTCCTTCCCCATTCCCATTGAGCCCTATGGGGGCTCGAATGGGAATGGGGAATGGTATTTGGCATGGGGACTTACCGGGTTCTCCAGGGTCGGAATGACCCGGTAAGTCCCCATACCGCCTACCCAGACCCGGTATGCGGTAAGGGAGTAGCCATGCCGCTAATAGCGGCATGGTTACCTCCTACCGTGTAATGAGGCCCTTAGTATTTTTGCCTGCCATTGTCCCTGTTTACTATGAATATGCCTGTAACCGACTGAACATGTTATAAGTCTCTGGCGCCCAGTTACCTCAGGGTTCGGCGCGCGGTATAAATAAATAAAGAAACTAAACTAAACTAAACTAAGGAGATCAGAGTGATCAACTGTGTCAAGGGCAGCAGACAGGTCAAGGAGAATTAGGATAGAGTATAGTAAAACTAAATTGTTTCATCAGATATGTGCTCTAGACATACAAACAAAAGAGAGCCACCTGAAAATGCTTTACCTGCAAGAAACCTGCAAGAAACCCCTTATCCCACTGCCCTTTTAAATTTCAAAACCTAACACTAAACCCCAGATCAATACATATTTGTTAACATACACAAACAGATTGTCCAGCTGTACGCTGGTCTAAAGGATGACTTTAGAGACCATCCTAGGGTCATCTGATGATCATCGAACTACACTAGAAGTCATTCCCACATCATCAGACATAATCACTCTGTTAAAGTCATCAACAAATGTCTCAGAATGGTGGGTGATGATTTGGGGATGAGCTTAGGATGACTTAACAAATAAGCTAACACCATCCCTATTTTAGAAAACTCTTTGTTCCTGATGCTTTTGGGATGACTTGCTGATCACTTCAAGGGATTGCACGTTTGCATCCTGATGATTTGGGGATAATTTTGGGATGACCTGCTATTTACTTCAAGAGCATTGCCATGAAACATGTTTGTTCTTGATGATTTGGGGATGACTTACTGATACTTCAGAAATTCAGAGTTTGTAGGATGATATGCGGACCAATACAGATTGTCATTCCGCTTTTGCTTAGTTGCACTTGTGCTGAATGACCCCCAATGTGACATGGGTAAGGCTTGAGACTATGTTGGTCCCAAGTGGAAGGCAGAGGACTAAACATAGCATGCAGCCCCCCTGGGTGAGAATCCTTTGCCATTCCAGTCGAAAACAGGCATCCAGCACCCTCATAATCCCCAATGTGGCAAGGGTAAAGCTTGATACTATGTTGGGCTAAGGTGGAAGCAAGAGGCCTAAACATAGCATGCACCCCAAGGGGGAAAATCCATTGCCATCCCTGTCAAAAGCAGGCACCCAGCACCCTAACAATCAATACATTTCCATGCTGAGTGCACCAATATATGCCAGTATTCACATGCATTCATTCACACTGTATTTATGTTTGCTTTGTACATAATCCAACAATCAATTCAACAATCAACATCCATAACCAAAAGGACAGCCACGATTTAAAAAAAAAAAAACAAAAAAACACATAGGTTCCAAAAAAGAAAGAAGCAATAAACAAAGAAGCAATAAACAAACGGAAACCACAAAGTCCCATCAACCGAGGTCTTAATTACCCACAGCCTACCAAATACAAGCAACAACAAACCACAAAGACTAAACCCAAAAGATCAGGAAAAACACTAATCGAAAGAGGACGCCCACTCAAAAGGCACACAACCCACACACTATGCCTCGCCACGAGAAAGACAAAGCAGCCAGAACAGACAACAGAAATAATAGGAAAACCCAAATCACTCGGGAAGGCAACAATCCCACAAACCCCAAAAACTCACCAAATAAACATCTCAAATGGCCCAAGGAGACATACAAATAACAGAGCAAAGACAGACTACATTGCTCACTACCTGTCCGCATACGACAACGTGGTAAACAAAAATGGCACAGCAACAATGAACCAACAGTGAACAAGCGTCACAAATATAGACTCAACCAGGACACCAAACGGAACACAACTAATAAACCAATCCAACCCGGTCTCCACCATGGACAATACCCCAATCACAACAAGGAACAAGTTGGAATCCATCACACTCTGCACCCCCTACATCACCAAGACTGGAACAACAGTGGGGTAGCTACACTATTTACTACCCAGAACAAACCGGAACCAACCAACCCCGCCATAAACCTCATCGGTCTACTCGACAAAGAGACTGACCAACAAAGAACCACCCCACCCAACAGGTAAAACCCACCTGGAACGGAAACCCAACCAACAACACAGCAGTCAGAAAAAACAATGCTATCAACAACCCCAAAGGGAAATCAAGCAAACTACACTGCAGACTCCTCAACGTTAGATCCATGGCAAAACCGGACGTGATCACTAGGGTCCACTTCTACACCACTAAGGAGGCCATAGCAGCGATTGGCCGCTCTAAGGATGAGCTCTCATTTCAGGGAATCCCGATACAGATCTTCCAGGACCTCTCCCCGCTGACGCTTCAAAAGCGCAGAATGCTCTGGCCTCTGTCACTCTTTCTTCGGGATCAGCAGATCTGTTATCGATGGATCTTTCCTACAGCCCTACAGTTTTCGTACAAGGGTACTCAGCACACCATCAGCCACCTCGACGATGCGACGTCAATCCTCCGCCCGGACTCCCCAGAGACCTTAGACCTCTCCGCTACGGGCCGGTCAAGCCCAGCCTCAGAAGCAATCTCCCCAAAACCGAAACTGACCCCATGGTCCAGAGTGCAGAGAAATCGCAAACCTAAATGATACGCCTTAACACCTGCACTGGAACCATGACTCTGGAACGACCTTAAGCTTCACATCTTGCCGCGGATCTGACGCGGTCCATAACCTCCTCCAAGGCGGATGACACCACTTTACCCTTGGAGAGACTTTCAAACATGTTGGTGCTGTCGAATGACAGCCCTGTTGCCTAGGGGCCATGTCGATAGTTCTAAATCGACCCCCCTGGCCGCACTTTGGTCGTCCCGTTGGAGGTCGCCTTTGAATGTGTTTTCTCCCGTTGGAGACCAGTTAGACCATTTTAAAAAACCCTCGACCACAGGAGACTTCAACTCAATCATGCTCTCACGTCCATGGCTGACCTAACACCACCACAACCCCCCTCCCCCCAGCAAGAGGATCGCCCGGACCAACCCCCTCACCTGGAACTCATGTTCACCTCCTTGAACGTTAGGGGCCTGAACTCCCCCCCGAAGAGGAAATCGATCCTACAGAGGCTACAAGACAACGGGTCGTTGATCGCTTTTCTGCAAGAGACGCACCTGATCCCGGCAGACTTTTCACGCCTGCGAAGCAAACTCTTCCCACTACAATTCCTCGCCTCTAACGGCACTAAGAAGGGGGGCACCGCTATTTTATTTGCAAAAGACCTGAAGCCTCAGATCCTTGACTCACTACAGTGCCAGGAGGGTCGCTTTATTGCAGTCAAATGCTCCATCCATGGCCAGCTCTACACCCTCATCTCGGTGTACGCCCCGAACGAGTATCAGGAGAGCTTCTACCAGGACCTGGAGGTCTCTCTCCTCCCATTCATCGAGGGGCATGTCGTCATGGGAGGAGACTTTAACGGGGCTCCGGACCCTCTCAAGGACAGATCTCACCCCCCGTCTTCTAGAGACTTGAAGTTGGCCGCTGGCTTGCTCCACCTGTTTCGCACACTAAACATTGTGGACTCTTGGAGGGTTCTGTCCCCAGACGAACGGGACTTTACCTTCTATTCATATGTGCATCGTACCTTCTCTAGAACTGACCTAATCTTGACCTCCCCACAGATCCTGTCCTTCACTGATGATGTGATAATTGGCCCCCGGATCCTCTCAGACCATGCCCCAGTTACTCTGACCCTGCGGTCTCATGACCCAGACCCCCATCCGCGCCGCCGGTGGTGCCTCTACGACCCTATCCTGGGAGACATGGCAGTGAGGGACTCAATCGCTAACTCCATTAGGAACTTTTTCGTTGAAAACCGGGACGAGGACACTTCCCCAGCTAATACCTGGGACGCCATGAAGGCAGGCCTCAGAGGCGAGCTGATTGCCCAGGGAGCAGCATACCACAAAAGGAAGAGGGAGTCGCGCGACGCTTTGGAAGCAGCAGTCCGAGAGGCTGAGGCTACACATAAAAGGAAGGGCTGGGCCCCTAAATCCTACAGGATCTTGCAAATGGCCAGGAAACGGCTGGAAGCTCACTACGCTGAGGCTACGGCGAATCTGCTAACCAAGTCTAAGCAATGGTACTACGCTCACAACAACAAGGCCAACAAGCTCCTGGTTAGCAAACTGGCAAAGGCGAAGAGCAGAAATACTATCTTAGGCCTCGGTGATCCGCAGGGGGTGATGAGAAAATACGCTTAGCAACAGCCCACCACCTGGAAATAGTGACAGCGGCCCCGAGAGATCCAATTAAGCAGCACTCATACATCCAAGAGGCGACCCTACCACACCTGACCCTGACGGCCAGGGAAGACCTGAAAGCCCCGATTACAATCGAGGAAGTGGAGGCGGCCATTAAGAGCTTAAAACCCAGAGCCCCGGGCCCGGATGGATTTTCCACTCGCTTCTACAAAATCTTCCAGCCTCAACTAGCGGTCCCCCTGGCCCGCCTCTTCAACTCATTTGTGGCCACTGGAACGGTCACCCCAACGATGCAAGAATCTATTACAGTCCTTATCCCCAAGCCCGGGAAAGACCCTCACAATATTAGCTGATATAGACCCGTTGCGTTGCTGAATTTGGACGCCAACATATACTCTTAAGTCTTGGCGAACCGTCTGGCACCTATCCTCCCTAATATTATAGACCCGGATCAAACAGGCTTTATATACCACAGGTCCACGAAAGACAACATCCGCAGGGCCCTGGATCTCATTAAAATCGCCACTCGGGATTCCCAACAGCTGGCCCTATTGGCATTGGACGCAACTAAAGTGTTCGACAAGGTGGACTGGTCTTATCTGCGCCTCACTCTGGGGGCCTTTGGCTTCGGCCCGACCTTTCAGAAGATGATCCTGGCGAACTACCAGTCCCCCAGAACGAGGCTAAGAGTCAACGGCCGCTTGTCGGACCCAATCTCCCTCACGTGCGGAACGAGGCAGGGATGTCCTCTATCCTCCCTGCTTTTCGCTTTGGCCATGGAGCCGCTGGCTCAACGAGTCCGGAAGAACCCCTGAATCAGTGACCTGAGCAACGGCTCTGCGCAACATAAAGTGGCCCTCTACGCGGATGATGTTTTGCTTACCATCACAAACATTGAGAGATCCATGAGTGAGGCCTTAACTGAAATCCACAACTTTGGGATGGTCTCGGGATTCGCGATTAACTATCAAAAATCGGCGGCGCTGGGAGTGGGCATGACGCCAGCTGAATGGGAGGCCCTGGTGAAGAGAGGTCCGTTTCAATGGAGCATCAAATGGACCCCCTACTTGGGGGTTCATATCCCCGCACGCCCAACGGAAGTCTACCGAGCTAACTTCCCGCCACTCTCCGAGGAACTAGAAAAGGATCTGACCCGCTGGCAACCCCAAGAGATCTCCCTCCTAGGCTGGATCACGGCGTGCAAAATGAACTTACTTCCTCGCTTTCTCTATGCCTGTGCGCCCTCCCGATCACCATTCCGCTTCCCCCTTGCAGCGGCTCCAAAGGAAGATGGTGGACTTTATTTGGAAGGGGAAGAAAACGTGCATCCCGCGGAGAACAATGATGGCCAGCACGAGATTGGGAGGCCTGGGGGTCCCCGACCTCCGCAAATACCATATGGCGGCACAGCTGGCCCACCTCCAGGCATGGGGACTTGCTACGGGTCGACCGAAATGGGTGGAGATCGAACAATCCTGCCTTTTTCTTCCCCTTCGCTTCCTCCCGTTCTTACCCACAGCTTTACGCCGCAGCTGGCCGGGCACTCTCACAGCTACAAAACAAACAATTAGGGCCTGGGAGTGGGCTCGCAGACACCGGGGCGTCCCAGGAGACTTGAGTGCGCTCTCCCCAATCTTCCTCAACCCAGCTTTCTCCCCCGGGGCCCGTCCCAAAACTTCAGAAACTGGGTCGTAGGGGCCTCGCCACTTTAGGGCAACTTTTTGAAAGGGACTCCCCCCTAATCTTTGAACGCTGCAAGATGACTTTTCAGTTAGCGGAAACGGATAGGTACTCCTACGCTCAGCTCAGACATTGGTGCTCTCACCCACAGACCCGAGCGGCGGTCACAAGACCCCTTACCTCACTGGAACTGACGGTGAGTGACCTACCGGCCCGGGGGAAAATATCGACCCTGTATAGGCTGCTACAGGAGGACCCCCTCCGGTCCAGGCCTTCCTACATGTCCCAACGGGAAACGGACCTCGGACACGCCATTGAGGACCGTACATGGGTGGACATTTGGACAAGAACGCGGACGTCTTCCCGCTGTATAACCAACAGGGAGTGTGCCCATAAACTACTCCTGCGCTGGTATTACCCCCCTCTACGCCTTCATCACTTCCAACCAGCACTAAACCCTCTCTGTTGGCGACTTTGCGGCCTCCCAGGATCCTACTTTCACATGTGGTGGACCTGCCCCCGGGTGCAGGAGTTTTGGTCTCTCTGTCTAGCCACCATTGAAGACGTCACCGAGGCGATCATTCCGCTCACGCCCGAACAGGTCCTTTTGGGGATTCCACTGTCAGGCACATACCCGCGGTCGGGGAGAAGAGCGGCCCTGATATCCCAGTTCTTATTAGCGGCTAAGATCACGGTGGCCCGCACCTGGAAGTCCGCGGACGGACCCTTGATGGCCCTTTGCTGGGTCAAACTTTGGGATATTTTAATGGCCGAGAAAGTCACGGCAGCCAGGGTGGGACTGCTTCATCGCTTTCGGGATATCTGGGAGCCAGTGCTAGACTATGACCGGAATTATCCGGCCCTGACCCACAAACCGCCCCTGATCGCAAGGGCACTTCACGCTATGGAGGACCCACCAGTGCCGCCGAATCAATCTGACTAAGGCCGAGAACTATGCTTGCCGGGGAACGTACGGGGTGGGAGATGGGGACTCTTGGTTACATGATCTGAGATACTACATGTAATTTTTTGTATAATCTCTCCTGTGTGTCGATTGATAAATAAACAAATTTTTTAAAAAAAACAACATCAGAAATCCATGACCTCCTAAGCGAAGGAGGCACAGACGTGCTTCTTCCTTACAGAAACCTGGCTATCAGAGAACTATAAAGCCATTGTGAACGAAGCAATACCCGACAATTATAAATTAATACACAACAGAGGAAACCAAAGAGGTGGAATCGCAATTATACACAAAGAACACACCCAAGCATCTCGAATCATCACAACCAACGCGGAAGACTATGATTCCCTCCTCATCGAGATAGAACTCAATGACCAATACAACACAGTATTCCTCCTGATCTACAGACCACCTTCTTACAACCCCAACTTTGAAACAAAACTAGCCAACAAGGCCGCCATGCTATCAACCCACCACGACAAGCTAGTCATACTGGGAGATTTCAACATACTGTTCGAAAAATAAAATGAGAACACAGCAAACTCACTCTGCGCACTCATGGAAACCTTGAAGTTCAAGCAAATAGTAAATGGATCCACCCATGACGCCGGTCACGCCCTGGATGTAATTTTCTGCAGGGAAGAACTATGCGCATACGTGCCAGCTACACCAATGGTGTGCAGTGACCACTACTTGATACCATTCTACATCACACCCCAAACCCGCCTACCGGCCGGGAAGGGAATACTCCACACCAGCAAGAAAAGAAAACTGGATGAACATGGACCTAGAGGCCCTAACAAACTTTCTAGATGCAACCGTCCCGAGCGAAAGAGATCTTATCTTAAAAACACTTATAGAGCACAACATAAACCCAAAGGCCCCTTGGCCCCTTAGGTCTTCAGAGCCCGACGAAATGGCAGGTGGGCCTCGATGTTGTGAAGGGAGAAAGGTAGTTGTTGCCAAGCCTTTGCGGCCGCCACAGAAAAGGCACGTCCACCCATCTGGGCAAGCCTGGCACACAGAGGCTGTAAGGTCTTCAGATCTTGAGAGCGGAATGGCCTAGAAGGTACATTCATGCAAGGTTTTTGCTGGAGAAACTCCACTCCCAGCTTGTAAAAGGCTTTATGGACCACGCACAAAGCCTTGAATCTAATCTGCTGCTCAACAGGGAGCCAGTGGAGATGACGCAGCAGAGGTGTCATATAGGCACCAAAGGGGGGGGTGAAGTACAGCCCTGGCAGCCGCGTTTTTTTAATAGTTGGAGGCGTCTAAGCAGATGTTTCGAGAGAGCCAGGTAAAGGGCATTGCAATAATCGATATTGCTGATGACTAAGGAGGAGACCACAGGAGCGTGGAACTTCGGAGGAATATAGGGCAGGACTTTGCGGAGAGTCCAGAGTTTAACATTAGCTTTTTGGCAAGCAGAAGAGACCTGATCCGACATTGACAAAGAGGCTGACATTTTCACCCCTAAGTCTTTCACAGAAGTCATCGGTTGGGGAAATGAGCCAAGGCTCTAAGGCCAAAATTCAGAGGTCCAGAACAGGGAAGGCGTTGCCGTACCCACCACCAGCACATCCGTTTTTTACCATTGAGCTTAAGCCAATTTAAGGCCATCCAGTCTCCAATAGCTTGCAGGCAGTTCCTCAGTCGACCCGCTGACTCAGGTTGGGTAAGATCCAGCCGCACAATAATTTGGGTGTCATCGGCGTAGGCATAGCACAGAAAGCCAAAAGCATGAATGATACTCAAAAAGAGGTTGGATATAAAGATTAAATGGAGTAGGGGATAGTGAAGAGCCCTGCGGCACACCAAAGAGTAAAGGAATCAGCTGAGAGCACAATGGAGGAAGAGACACAGATTGAGAGAGGCCTGTAAAGAAAGAAGAAAACCAGGCTAGAACTTGGTTTGAAAGACCTGCAGAAGTGGGCCGAGTGATCAGGGTAGGTTGGTCGATGGTATCAATAGCCGCTGAGAAGTCAATCAAGATCAGGGCACCCACCCCACCCTGGTCAACCAAGCGTGTCAGGTCATCCACCACGGAAATCAGGACCAACTCCATACCCTGACCCGGGCGGAATCCAGATTGAAATGGGTCAAAACTCCAAGAAAGTGCTAAGAAGAGGGGACACCAGAGATTCAAGAAGTTTCATACGACAGGGAAGTAGAGCGATAGGTCGAATGTTTGAAAGAACAGTGTGGTCCAAGCCAGGCTTTTTCAGCAGCGGGATGACAAGAGCATGCCTAAGCCCATCAGGAATGGTCCCAGAAGAAAAAGTCATTCACAGCCTCAGTGAGTCGTGGGATATCAGCAGAGATATGTTTTAGTATAGAAAGCGGAACAGGGTCCTGTGGAGATGCCGACTTAAGATCATTAAGAGCAGCAAGTACTTCTTTCTCTGAAAACAAAGGGAAAGAAGACCACTGTGCAGCAAGAGAAGCTGTCGGAGTGCGAGCAGAAGGAACAGGAACCGTCCGCGCCTCCTGAAGATGAGACATAGCAATACCTTTGCAGATGTTGGCTATCTTCTCGTCAAAAAGAGATAGAAAGTCACACAAATCCTGAGATGGCGGAATGGTGGGCTGAGACTTAGTCTGTACAGATAGAGACTGAACAACCGCAAATAAAGCTCTGGGTTGGTTAATGGCCTGTTCGATCTTTCTACTAAAATATATTTGTTGAGCTGCTCTAATAGCTTTTTGATATTCAAGGGTAGCTTGCTAATAATATATTAGACTGTCAGCCAACAAGTAGGCGGACCTCCATTTCCTCTCTGACTGTCAAGACGAAGTCTAAGATCCTACTGATAAAAACATAGATACAACAGAAGACGCACTCAACAACTGGATCACCAAGGCCCTTGAACAATGAGGACCAGCTAAAACATTCAAAGCAACACCAAAAAAAACTGGTAGCAAAATGGTTTACAGAAGAACTGAAAAAACAACCACAAAATGGAGAGATCAATTCAACAGACAAGACAAAACAAAATATCGAAGACAACTGAAACTGTGCACAGCAACAGTCCTCACAGCAAAAAAACGACTACACCACAAGAATAGAAATGGTAAACAATCCACAGAAAGAACTCTTAAAAATCAGATTAAAAAAAAACTCTTCCTGAAAAAATTCCATCACCCCTACACAAACACTTTGGGACAAAATCACCAACCATCTGAGAGCAAAAATAGACACAATATAGAAGCCCATCAACCTAGGCGGGGCAAATAAAACTGCGACCTCTTGACCACAGACGAAACACAGATTACAGCAAAACTCATCTGCCTAGAACCAGTCACAGAGGAAACTTTAGCCACATTGATCAAGGACACCAACCTTGCATAATCTTAAAGGGACCCCTGCTGCCTGGACGTCTTCAAACGAATCCACAACCACAGAACCCCAGCGACACGCTTCCGGAATCTAATGAATCTATCAGTCAAAAGAAGTATAGTACTGTCCTTCAAATTAGCATACATCAAAGCACTGATACAAAAAAGGTCAGAAAGTGCAGAAGAACCAAGCAACTACAGACCGATATCCCACCTGCCCTTCCCAGCTTCGCTGCTTCGGAAGAAAAATGTGCTCGAGGTCGTGGCGTCGATTGTCCCTCGATGGACTCCGTACTCTGTCGACGTCACCAATGGTATAAATAGCTCGAGCCGCGCCCGTTGCTTCAGTTCCCTTTTTCCGATCGCTTCGCTATCGAGAATGGCGTGCTTCTATTTTCTGCGAAGAAAATGTCGTCATCTTCAACTCCTTCGACACCCAAGACGGGGCTCAAGAAGTGTGTAGATTGTGAATCTAAAATTGTAACGCTTACGTTAGACTCCTCGGGGACACCACGTGATATTCTGAAACTTCTCAGGGTGCGCAGTTATCTGTTGTTCACTATCCCAACTGGACTCTCTTTCTATACCACAGAAAACAAATCACAACACGAGAACAATTGGAATGTGTCCTAATGTAGGGAAAATATTATAGGTCAAAAATCCCAGCAAACAGTATTGCTCAATTACCTTAGTTGGTGATTTGGTTAGCTCTCCATCTTGCTTCTGTGCAGGGGTGCATGTTCTGAAGAAGGGCTAGATTAGGAGTGGACAAAACAAGGGGAGAAGGACAGCCCTATATGAAATGTAGGGTGTTGAGAAAATGCCTAATGGTGCGGTGGAAAAAACATTCAACCTTTTCCAACAACACAACTGTGACTGGAGAGGTACTAAGGAGAGAACACTGAAGAACTGAGGCAAGTGAGAGGTAACCAAGTGTGCTAACTCCAATACAGGAGCAAGGTACCAATACGGTTAAAATGCCACAAGGTGTGAGGGTGAAGTGAGGTTTATTCTCCGGCTCTCCTGGAACTACCTCAAGAATGCTATTCCTGACTATTCCCGGCCAGGAATAATATTGCTAACGAATTCCTTACAAGAAACACTCTAATGTGTCTAAACTAAACGTGCGCAACATTTAACTTTTAAAACACCTTCATGTGTAGTATTTGTGTACCTAAACGTGACAGAAAAAATGGAACACCTCTGTTCCTCGAAAACAAAATCTCCACACTAAACCCACTGGCTCCGTAATACTAATACAATTACTAGGCGGTTAAACATACATTTGCCCTTGAAGAAAAAATGCAAGCAGAGCACTCGCCATTAGGATAATAAGTGGAGAAAGCTACTGAGGTAAATGATACTTGCTGTGGAAAGGAGACAGAATAGGGATGAGTGTCTCGAAAACTCCTCACAGACGAACGCCAAAAAGGAATGCGTCTCCCAACAACTCCTCACTGACGAACGCCAACTCCTCACTGAGCTCACGAAATAGTAGTTGCGGGAATGGCACGGGAAAAAAAATTACCATGGCACAATAGAGGGGGAGAAAGAGGAATGTTAATGGGAGGAAGTGAGGGGGTATCTATAAATTACAAGGGAACTGAGGAATTCCTGTCAGAAGGATGAACCGCGGTAAGCGTCCGCTGAACACAGCTGAAGACGCGAAGCGCCGTTGAACAAAGGGGAGGGGCTTACGTACTCCAGAGTGACAGAAAACTAGACCACTTGCCCAATCTAGGGGTCGCAACACCAGGCGGCCATGTTGGTTGATGAGGAAGCGCCCTTGTAGCATAACCCAAGCCTACCTATCCTTAGACCAGGAATTGTAAGCGGCCACCCAGGAAATTTTGGAAATTCTTTTGAGGGGGAACCCAGTAGTCATGACAAAAATGTCAATCACCGATCCCCACCGGATTCGTCTCTGGTGTCTCGGTTCCAGTCACCGAACCGACGACTGCGGGTCCTGTCCATCCATGACCGAGAAAGCTCTTCGTGAGAGGAGAGGTAAACTGTCGGTGGGGAGGGAAGCCTCTAAGAAGGCTATGTCAAAAAGACATAAGAAGGAGACTGATTCGAAGGAATCAGATCGCCATAAGCACTCAAAGAGATCTCGATCTAGGAGTAGATCGAGACACTCTTCGTCATCATCTAAAAAAAATGAAGAGGAGACATAAATCTCCCTCATCATCATCTTCTTCTTCAGAGTCGACCGAAGAAATTCGATGTCCGACTAAATCGGATTGTCCCAGTAAGTGGTTTTCGAGAATGCGGCCCTGACCCCCTCGAAAGACCCTCGAAAAAGCCATACCCCTAAAGTCGCTCCATTGGACGACAAAGGGAAGTCCAAGACTACCATGGCAAAGATCGGTAGCATCGAGGAATCTAAAAGAACTCAAGTCGACGTAAATCCGTCAAAGACTCTTCGAGAGTCAAGCACTTCTCCAGTGCCATGCATAAAACACAAGCCGTCGAAGACTTCGATGCCCTCGGCGTCGATAATTTCAACTCCAAAACCAAAAACATCCTCGACGCCAGTATCAAAGTCATCTTCGAAGTCTTCGAAGACCCCTTCGACAATTTCAAAGGATTTATCAATTCCTTCGACGCGGATAGTAGAGGAAGAAAGGAGATTCACTCCATTGCCCAGATCAGACTTTTTCAAGTCTATGTCAGCAATTTATGAAGAATCTGCTTCAGAAGAGGACGAAGTTACTCCTCTTGGAGTTTCTTATGGTACAAGACAAGTTCCTGAGGAACTTATTGATCAGGAATCTAGAATGAGAGACCTGAGTGATAATCTACATTCTGCCAGTGGAATTGACACATCCCCAGAATTAAGAGTTCACCAGACCTGATCCTGCAGAGCATGCAGATGCTGGGTACAGGGGTCTTATGACCAGGGTAATTGAGTATATGGGTTGGGGTAATACTTCACCCATTTTTGAACAAGATGACATGACGGATATAATCATCAAGGGACCTCAGAAAGATCCTGTTCTCCCCTTCAAAGGACTGTGGAGAAAAACTGGGAGAAACCAGTGAGTATTGCTGCTGCAGATATCACTTTTCCAAAAAAATATAGACCAGCTGGAACGGATCCTGAATATTTGAATAAACATCCGACTCCAGAGAGTTTAGTCATTCAGGCAGCATCCACTTCAAAACAAACTGCTTATCCAACTATCCCTCCAGATAGAGAGGATAAAAAAGTTGATGCCTGGGCACGTAAAGTTTTCACCTCAGGCAGTATGGCACTTAAGTCGGCAAATGTCACCTGTACCCTAGCCAGGTTTACCCATACCCTGTGGGACTGTATTTCGGCGGCGGCTGATCATATTCCGGAAGGCGAGGAAAGGGAAGGCTTCCTGAATATAGTTAAAGACGGTAAGGAGGCAATGGGGGAATGTCTCCAGTCTGGACTGGATACTGCTGATAGTATCAGCATATCCATGGCTGCAAGCGTTGTGCTATGGCGATTTGCGTGGTTGAGGAAGTCGGGGTTTGCACCAGACGTGCAAGCTAGACTCCTCAACATGCCCTTTGATGGCTCGAGGCTCTTTGGCAGAAAGGCTGATGAAAACCTAGAAAAACTTCAGACCTCGAAAGCGGCAGCTGAATCACTTAGCGCCTCTTTGCGCCAGCCTCTAAAACCATATTCCGGCTCATCTTCCTGGAGGGGTCATTCTTTTCGATATTACTCCTCTTTTGGTAGAGGAAGAGGACAGGCTTCTCAAAGGGGCAAAAGAAACTTCCCTCATGGAGCACGAGGAAGAGGTGCAAAATCAGCCTCAGGAGCGGCATCTGTACCCTCAGCCACTCCTGCAGCCGCCTCCAAATCCCTCTGAGACCTTGTTGCACAAAACACCAGTGGGAGGCAGGATCTCTCAGCATCTGAAGGAATGGCGGGGTATTACCTCAGATGCTTGGGCACTGGAAACAGTAGCCCAAGGTTACTGCCTCCCCTTCCAAAAAAGGCCTCAGAATCATCCACCGGGAGCCAACTCTGCCAAAATTCCGGATCCGCTCCTGTTGCAGGAAATTTTAGCCCTGCTAGAGAAAGGTGCCATAGAACTGGTACCTGTAGTGGAGAGGAAAAGGGGTTGGTACTCCCCATATTTTCTCATCCCAAAAAAGGACAGAGGACTGAGACCCATCTTGGACTTGAGAAACTTGAACAAGTTCCTCAGGAAGGACATGTTCAAGATGGTGACTCTTTCTCAGATCCTTCAGGCTCGCCAAATCCAAGATTGGTTGGTATCATTGGACCTTCAGGATGCTTACTTTCATGTGCCAATTCATCCAAAGCACAGAAAGTACCGGAGGTTCACGATTGGCAATTCTCATTATCAATTTTCGAGTTCTGCCATTCGGGCTCACCTCCGTCCCGAGGGTTTTCACCAAACTGTTGGCGGTTGTGGCAGCAAGTCTCAGGAGAGGGGGCATTCACATCTACCCCTACCTGGACAATTGGTTGATCAGAGCAAGTTCTCCAGAACAAGCTCAGGAACATCTTTCGATCACCTCCCACTTCCTCCACAAATAAGGCTTCTCCCTCAATTTCAAGAAGTCCCACATGATACCATCCCAGAAGCTCCAGTTTATCGGAGCAGTCTTGGACACTTCCTCGGGAAAAGCCTCGCCTCCCGAGGTGAGAGCTCTCCACATCCAGCAGATGGTAACAAAATTCCAGAATGCCCAACGTCTACTGGCCTTTGATTTTCTCAGGTTGCTTGGCCTCATGGCATCCTGCATTTTCCTAGTACCAGAGGCCAGGTTGAGAATGAGATCCCTTCAATGGGCCCTCAGAACTCAGTGGTCCCAGTTCTCAGGGAATATGTCGGATCTTCTGCAAGTCCCGAGCGCAGTTGCTTAGGATCTTCTATGGTGGGCTTGCAACAACAACATTCTCAAGGGAGAGTCTTTTTGGCAACCATGGCCGGAGATAACAGTAGTGACGGACGCCTCACTCACAGGGTGGGGAGCACACACCAACGATCTGACAATCAGCGGTCGTTGGTCTCCATCGGAGTCCAAACTACACATCAACCTTTTGGAGCTGAGGGCAATCAGACTAGCTCTGAAGGCCTTTCTGCCCTCTGTACAGGGAAAGAATGTCCTGATAATGACGGACAACACCGTGGCCATGTACTACCTCAACAAAAGAGGAGGAGTAGGGTCACTGCCACTGTGCAGAGAGGCAATGCAGCTATTGTCCTGGGCAATACGAGAAGGAATCTCTCTATCGGCAGTTCACCTAGCCGGAGAGAAGAACACGGCGGCAGACGCTCTGAGCAGGCAGAGCACGGGAGCTGGCTCAGGAAGTCCTTCTGGAGATCTTCGCCCTTTGGGGAGCCCCTCAAGTGGATCTGTTTGCCACCGCGATCAACCGGAAGTGCGATCAGTACTGCTCAAGGGAATTTCCTCAAAGAGAAGCTCTGGGAGACGCATTCGTAGTGGAGTGGAAGTTTCCACTGCTGTACGCGTTTCCCCCAGTCCCCGTGATTCCTCAAGTAATCAGGAGGTTGAGAAAGTTCAGGAAAACCATTATCCTAATTGCCCCAGATTGGGCCAGGAAGGCGTGGTTCCCGGACCTTCTGGACATGTCCATCTGCCCTCCAATAAGTCTTCCGCAAAGAGAGGATCTTCTCTCGCAAGAGGAAGGTCGGGTTCGCCATGCAGAGGTCAAGACACTCAACCTTCATGCATGCTTTCTGAGAGGTTGAGATACAAGGATTGGGATCTTCCGGGTGACGTAATGGAAATCTTGCTTTCGGCCAGAAGACCAGCAACAAAATCTTTGTACCGATGTCGCTGGAACAGGTTTAGTAACTGGTGCAAAGACAAGGATGTGGACCCTTTTCAGTGTGGCACCCCAATGGTGCTTTCTTTTCTATTACATCTAGCTAATCTGGGCCTCCAGATAGGAACAATCAAAGGATACCTTGCTGCGCTGTCCATTTTCAAGCGCTCCTCGGAAGAGGTTTCATATTTCAAAATACTGTTAATCATTCAATTCTTAAAAGGGCTTACTAATGTATACCCTCCAGTACCTTTTCATGTACCAACTTGGGATTTAAATTTAGTACTAAAATTCTTGACTTGCATACCTTTTGAGCCTCTGCATTCATGTCCATTGAGGCTTTTAACTCTAAAAACTATCCTTCTTGTGGCCCTATCATCAGCCCGCAGGGTTAGTGAACTTCAGGCTCTCTCATGCAAACCACCATGTAATATATTTTATAAGGATAACCTTCGTTCTTACCAAAAGTAGTCTCGGACTTCCATTTGTCACAAAAAATAATATTACCAACTTTTTATCCTTCTCCTCCTCATCTGGGCAAGGAAGAGGATAGATTACACAGACTAGATCCCAAGAGGGCTCTTAGTTTTTACATCTCAAGGATGGCTAAATTGAGACAACATGACCAACAATTTGTGGGTTATACTGGTCATAAATTAGGCTTATCTGTAACAAAACAGACCATTTTCCGCTGGATCATATTAGCCATAGTTGAATGCTACAGATTAGTGGGAAAAGAACCACCAGATGGGCTTCGTGCCCATTCTACAAGGGGAATGGCTACTTCTGCGGCTCTAAAGAGAGGAGTCCCGGCAGCAGATATTTGTGCAGCTGCAACCTGGAAAACAATGCATACTTTTGTTAAACATTATTGTTTGGATACTGCCTCCTCTAACGAGGGTTTATTTGCCGAGGCAGTTCTGCATTCTGTCCACGAAAACTAAAATGAGTACTCCCGCCTCCAAAATTGCTACTGCTATGGGAGCCTATCACAAGATGAGGAATACGTGGGAGGACACAATCCATTCGAAGAACAAGTTACTTACCAACTGTAACGTTCTTTCGACTGGATGTTCCTCCCACGTATTCCTCATCGACCCTGCCATCCTACCCCACAGTACAGTTTACGTTTTCTTAAACTTTCCTCTCACGAAGAATGTATTGGTCATGGGGCACGCCTGGGTGTGCCTCCTATATGTTTCATCGGAAAAACAGAACTGAAGCAACGGGCGCGGCTCGAGCTATTTATATTTATTTATACCATTGGTGACGTCGACAGAGTACGGAGTCCGTCGAGGGACAATCAACGCCACGACCTCGAGCACAGCGCCCTCTGCCGAGAAATTCTTTTTTTCCAAAGCAGCGAAGCTGGAGATAACGAATTATCACAAGATGAGGAATACGTGGGAGGAACATCCAGTCGAAAGAACGTTACAGTTGGTAAGTAACTTGTTCTTCTATCAATATGGGACAACCTGAAAATAAACGCAGACAACACCCAATCGCCCCTCCTCCTATTGGCTTTTGACACAACCAGCCACACAACACTAATAAAAAGATTGATGGAATGTGGCATACAGGAATCTGCACTAAAGTGGCTTACCTCATTCGTAACAAACCGAACTGAAAGAACCTACCTACCACTGCTCACCTCAAATACCAAAAATATATCCTGCGCAGTCCCACATGGTTCCAGACTCTCCCCTCTACTTTTCAACATCTACATGTGCCCACTGCTGAAAATCATTCGATGCCACGGATTTACTGCCTACAACTACGCAGACAACATGACTGATTGTGAAAACAAACAGAACACAGGAACAAAATAACAACCTCAACAAACGCCTCACAGACATATAGAACTGGATGACGACGAACGACCTCAAACTGAACCTGGCAAAAACATAAATAATGCTCTCATCCGCAGAATTCAAAGAAGGGAACCCACAACTGGACTGGCCAATCAGCATGGGAACGCAACCAGAGACTACCAATGTAGTAAACAACCTAGGAATACTCATGGACAATGGACTATTACTGGAACCACAATCGCCAAAAAATGCTTCTTCCTCCTGCGACTATTCACAGGATTACTCACTACCTCTCCTTCCCCCAAAGAACCCTCACAATTATATCCCTGATACTCACAAGAATTACCTACGCAAACAGCCTCTACCTAGGAATGGCAGAAAGACTCACCAAGAACCCCCAAAAGGGTGATAGATACAGCAGCCAGGGTCCCACTAAAACTAAACAGAAGAGACCACATCACTCCAGCACTGAAATGTCTACACTGGTTGCCAGTAAAAAAGCGCATCAATTTCAAAGCACTCTGCATTGCCCACAAAGCCTTGAACAGACAAGGCGTGGAATTCCTCCAATACAAGATTAGCCGGTATCGCCCAGGAAAGGAACTAAGATCCAGCAACGACCAACAAATAGAGACAAAACACTGCGAAAAAAGGAAATTTGGCAGAACAGCGTACTAACATCTAATTGCAAACACCTGGAACAACATGTCCAAAGTAATTAGAACCACAGAAGACCACATCCCCTTCAGAAAACTGCTCAAAACCTGGCTATTCAGAAGACAATGACAACCTGGAAGGGACACCAACAACAACAACACTGCAGACAAACAACTAGAGAGGAGATGAGAGGGGCCAAGGAACTGCAAACCAGAACCTGGCTACATACCGTCAAGCAGCATCCAAAGGGCCACCCCAGAAAGAGACCACACTGAACTGACCGACTTTACTAACCCTCTTCCCTTCCTACTCCTACATAACTAACTGGTGCCTCTACACCAGATCATGGACTAGCTACACTCATAAACATACAGAGAACTATAACTATGCCGACATCCAGAGTGAACCACCCACATATCCCAATACCATCTAAAATGCAACAGACCAAGATGCCGGACTACCTTATAGTTACAACCACCTTTGACTCTGAATCCCTTATGGACACTATCTAACCAGTGCACACAACCAACCTAATCATAATCACACAACACTAACACCAACACCACACACCTGAGGCATAGAATCTTACCCATACGGTTACAATGCGCAAGGGCGCTCACAAATGATCACATGCAAAACAACACTCACAGACGCCAGTTCCTCCTAGTTCTGAACCTATTCTCTCACCCTTTTCCCCATCAGCCCCCAAACAAAATATTCAGGGGTAGCTTGCTGATAAGATATTAGACGGTCAGTCAACAAGTAGGCGGACCTCCATTTCCTCTCTGTCTACGACGAAGTCTAAGATCCCACCAATACAAACATAGATAAAACACAGAAGACGCACTCAACAATTGATCACCAGGGCCCTTGACCAATTAGCACCAGCTAAAACATTCAAAGCAACACCCAGAAAACTGCCAGCAAAATGGTTTACAGAAGAACTGAAAACAACCGCAAAATGGAGAGAGCAATTCACCACACAAGACAAAATAAAATAAACACAACTCAAACTGTACAAAGCAACAGTCCTCAAAGCAAAAAAATTCTACTACGCCACAAGAATAGAATCGGCAAACAATCCACAGAAAGAACTCTTCAAAATCAGAGTTGAAAAAAACCTCTTCCTGCAAAAATTACATCACCCCTACACAAACACTTTGTGACAAAATCACCAACCATCTGAAAGCAAAAATAGACAGAATATAGGAGACCATCAACCTAGCCGGGGCAAATAAAACTGGGACCACTGGACCACAGACACCAGACTAAACACAGATTACAGCAAAACTACAGAGCCACGCGAACGCCGGGAGACTGCACCTGGGTGGTAACGGTGCGTGGTACAAATCAACGTAACATAACATAATGCCAGTAATGATACTATAAGAAAACATGCCCACTATGGCTCTGCAACACACTCCTGTTGGCTTTGCCTTTAAAAAATGTCTTGTCACAAGAAAACATGTCCAAACGGGTCTAGACGCGTTATAATGCTTATCGTGTTTGCTTTACCATTGATGCCCAGTGAAAAAAGCCACACCACAGTAAGAAATGCCAGTCTAGACACTAATAAACACTCCATGCTTGCTTCGTCATAGAACCCCAGTAAAAAAGAAAAAGAAAAGTGTCATGCCACAGCAAAGAATGGCTAGGCTGGGTGCCCCAAAATGCCATTGCAGCCACATAAAAACACATATAATCTTTCTAAGAAAAAAAAACTGCATTTTTACTGGCATCTATGATGGCTACCCATTAAAAAGTGCATCGTGATAGGGATTCCGAGATGGCTGCCGAGGAGAGAGCAGCGTGATCGTGGAGCCCTCACCCCCCTGAGGCAAAAGACAATAAAGATGTAGGCTGCCGTGGTGGAGTGCAGTATCCTGGATCGCTGGGGAACTTCTGCAGAGGGCGATGTGCAGCCTTTGTCTCTGCAGTGTCCGAAGTGCGGAGGCACTACGCCCGCGGCCGGTGCTGGCCGAGCTGAGACCCACGTCCGCAGACCGCGAGCAAGAAGAACCCACTCAGGAAGGCACGGGGCGGCCGAGGACCCAGTGCGGCTGCGAGGCGGGGTGATATGATATGATATTTTATTTGTATCGCGCTCATACACAAGTGTTTCAGATTGCAACAAGGCAAGGGAGGGGAACAGGAGAGAACACAACAGCAATCTTGCTAGGCCCAGTGATATTTAGAACACGCAAGTGCATGGGAAGCGAAAGGGGGAAAGTGGAAAGTGCGGAGCGGAGGAGAAACACAAATAATAATAAAAATAAATAGATAATGGAGGCAATAAACATTGGTAGTGCAGCCAGCAAGTGGCAAGCGCTGTGTTTACGGCAGCAGACTGGGTAAGTCTGATAAGTGCAGAAAAAGAAGAAAATGAGGGAGGTTGGTGGGGGACTAAAAGGATACAGATACAGTCCCCTGTGCAAGGGTGGCCACGAGGCAGTGCGGAAAGCAGTCGGTTTCCAACGGTGGATGGCAGAGAGGCCCATCAGGAAGGAGCTGCCTGCGATATTGGCGGCCCACTGGGGCTGGATTCATGGAGTGCGGGTGGCCCTGCTGGCGAGCACCAGCAGGAAGATCGAGGCGGGACTGAGCCGACCCGTGCCGGAAAAGCAGTGTCTCATCAGAGAGATCAGGAGGATCCGGAGGGGCCATACCAGGGCTAAAATAAAAAGGGGCCTAAGGGGCTCAGTTTAAACCCCCCCCCCCCGACGAGCGGGCAGGAGTGGAAGGTGCCCACACACCCATCGACACAGGAGTGACATGCTGAGGGAAAAGGGGGGTTACAGGAAGGAATGTTGTAGCCTGCCTGGGGGAGGTAGTTAAGGGAAAGGTACCGGGGAGGTGAGTGGTAAAGGATGTCTTGGTTTATCTACATGGGTCTAGGGGGACCCGCACAGGTTTACTCTGGGTTGTTAGAAGGGCTCAATTCCAGAGATGATGGGTCTGGGGGAGCTAGAGGCTGGTTGAGCCCGCCCAGAGGGGGGTGGGAGGGTGAAGGGAGTGGGGGATTCGTGGGTGGGGCAGGGGGATCCCAACGGCAGCCACTCATCATTAGTGCAAGCTGCACAATAAGATGAACATGTGAAAGAGAGAAGTGCTTCGGGGGACCTCCCTAAATGCCAGGGGGCTAAATTCCCCAGTTAAGAGAAGGAAGGTGGAACAGTTCTTGGGGCGGGGGAATTAGGGAATTGTAGCCCTTCAAGAGACACACGTTCAGAGGCGAGACCGGCATAAGCTGAAAATCAAGGGATAGATGGGTGGGTCTTATCGCTATTCGGGACATCCCAGTCTTCCACGTCATAGCTACAGAGGTGGACACAGAGGGTAGGTATCTGGCGGCCTCTTTCCATTGGGAGAGGGGGACATATACAGTGGCAGCAATCTATACCCCCAATATGGGGCAAGATGAGTTCTTGCGAGCAACACTGACCAAATTGGAGACTTTTGCCAAAGGGCAGATATATATATATTTTTTACTGTGCATTAGTCTCAAAAGGACTTGTTACACATATTTCTCACATAACCATGACTACTAATACAACATATTAACAACAATAAACATGAATAATACATTTACATCTCACAAAGTAAAAAAGATGTACAATTAATTTCCAACTAACAAATAAAGACATTTTCTAAAACATATAACCTTATTGGTAGGTGACTTTAATCTGGTGTGGGATCCAAGAGAAGACAGGAGCGCAAAGGTGTTCCACAACCAAGTGGCGCCATCTGTCTGCTTAAACGAACAAATGGTCCAATTGGCGTTGCTAGATGGCTGTAGGGAACTGAAGAGGCGCTACACATTTTATTCCCACGTTCATGGATCCTTTTCAACAAAAGATTACTGCTGGATTTCGAGGTCAATATTAGGCAGGATCACAGGGATAGAGCAAGGAGTGATCGCCCTTTCAGATCATGCACCCATAACGATTCCCTTAAATATGGGGCAAAACGAACCAGGTCCGAGGAAAATGAGATTGCCGGTGTGAGTACTCGCTCCACTTGGGGAGGGCGCCTTCACAGGAAGCTTGGAGGAGATATGGCTGAAGTTTCTAGCGGAGGCGAGGACTATGGTGGGGGCGGGGTTCTCAAATGGAGCCGGGGCCCATACTGTTAGGGAGAATTCTCTATAAAGGCTAATTTCCCAAACCTAGTGAGTCCCCGAGCAGCTTTGCTGGAATTTGTGGGGTTTATTTTTTTCTCCTGCTAAGAGTGAGACTCTTTTTCTCCCACTCTTAAACATGATTTAAGGTGTTCCTTTGACTTTGAATGTGTTTTATGGGCTATGGGGTCCTTTACCCCATAGGGCTTCATTTGTTTTTGGTATGTGGGTTACACAGCACCCTCCGTGCCGTAACCCAGGGGTGTCATAGCGACCCCCAAACATAGACTCCATACCCTGGGACTGACTACTGTCTCCCAGGGCATGTAAAGTCACCATTGGCTTTACTAGTCCCAAATTATGAACAGAAACCAGTACAAACCATCATATTGTGGATGTACTGGTCGGGGCAATTCGATTGCCCCGGGGTCTGTTGTTCGAGTGGGCACGTCTCCGTCCCCCCTGATCGAGTTTTGGCTGGTGGCAGTGGATACTACTTTTTATATTCGACTGCGAATATTTTCCTATGGGATTTTCCCATTGTTCGAGGCTACCACTTTTTAATATAGCCTCGAACATACCGCCGGTTTATTAAATTAATATAAAATCACTGGTTGGTATTTTTTGCCGAAACTCGGTTCCAAAATGGCGTTTGTGTTCGCTTCTGTGACTCCAACCCAAGTCGGGCCCTTTGTTCCACTTTTTGGCGGGCTTCTCCACAGAAGCCTCAAAAAGTGGTGCAATTCTGTCTGGGTACCACAGCGGGTGTGGGAGGGGGTTTAGGCACCCTGGACTGAGTTACCTTGGCAACTCAAGTCGCACTCTTGTGTGATTGGCCCAAGTGGTGAGCCGCCCGGCTCACCACTTAGCATGTTTGATTGACAGCTAGGCTGAATGAATGGGGGTTTGCTGCATAAAAGCAGGGCTTTGGGGACTGGAACTTCAGAAGTCGCCACAGGACCTAAAGAATCCGAAGAGGGAGAAGCTGAGCCGACCTGCAATGACGACACCACCGGTGGAGCCCTGCTGAACCGTCTCACCCCTTTTTCTGACGACAGAGGAGATCTCCAAACCGGAGAGTCTTCTTCCTTTGACTGGTGGGGATAACCAGTTTGCCCTTCTTTCCGCCTTCCCGGATCATCTCGTGGCCGCCTTGCCTGTGCC